>NC_047669.1:65013783-65613783 GCF_011762505.2 Arvicanthis niloticus | reverse complement strand
CCATTTGTCATAGCTTTTCTCTCCTCAAAAGGAATGGTTTACATCAGATTATAGAAAGATAAATCCACATCTGAGTATTAATGGCAAAGGAGTAATGCCTAAATGGTTCTAAAATCATTGATAATAATAAAGTCATCACTGCTATCATCAACTGCTATAATTCAGGTGCACTTTCACATTTAATGAATCAATACTGTAGTTTTGGCCTGTAGCATATAGTTTCTACTACCCCATTTTACGCTCAGAGTAGAACACACTACCAGCTACCACCTTGGTTCCCTCGGATCCATGAAAGAAAAACACATCCACACACATTTTAACCTGTCTTATGGTTCAGTGGCTGGGCTTTTCTAAGCATTCCCAGGCTAGCATGCCTTTTTCATTACCCCTTGCTCAACACCCTACATGTGCTCTCAGCTTAGTTGTGTCTCTACTCTTCCCACTGAGGATGTGGGCAATGGGTACTTTCACAGGAGATCTCACATGACCAGTGACTCTCCCTCTGAAGCACGGTGAATACCTTTGATGTCTTCCATGGAATTTTCAGTATTTATTTCTGCCTCCTCATGGGTAATATCCTGTTTTGTTTGGGTTCTCTTAATCTACAGATTATATGGAAATTTAGATTATTTTATGTCTTGTTCATAAAAATGTACATTTCATTATAAAAAAGGAGTAACTTAATAAATGAATTATATTCTCTTCAATTTTGAATTCCCAGGCATATCTGGAGATAAATGCTTAGAATTTTAAGCTTATGTAACTTATGAAATATTAATCAAATAAAATGTGGTCATTTATAGAGTTATAATTCAAATATTAAATTTTTATCTATACATTTATCATTTTAATGCTCTAGACAATTTTCCCTATAATTTCTTATTCACGGATTCTGACTTTTATTGAACTTTCTACAAGTATAGAATAGAATTATCTGAAGGTTATATATTTGTTCAAACTTTATATGTATGAAAGTCTGATTTCTAATTTTTATTTAATGGAGAGTAAGTCAGGTAGTATTATAATATTTTTTTATCTGTAAAGTTAAAAACTCTGACAGAATGAGAAAAATAATACTAAATGTCTTTAATTTTCATTCCTTTAAACATTACATAGGATACTTAATAATAAAATATTAAAATTAAAGTGATTAAAATAATACATTTCTTTCCAAATCATTATTTGAAAAAATTTTTCCTTTTGTCATTATATTAAAATAGTTAACTTAAACAGCTTTAAAATACACATTTACTTTTTTCTTTTTTAATTTTGAATTTATTTATTCATAGAAAATAGATTATTTTCTCATACAATATATCTTGATTATAGTTTCCACTTCCTCTATTCTTCCCAGTCTCTCCCCAACATGTCCCCTCTGCTAGGGATTCACTCCTTCTCTGTCATTAGAAAAGAACATGTTTCTGGGTGATACCCAACCAAACAAGACAAAGTAAAACACAGTGAGATGAAACAAAACCCATCACAGCGTACCATAATAAGCCCATTACTTTCGAACCATGTGTCTAAGTGGTTTTGAAGCAGACTATATCAGGATATCACTGTTGTTTATCATTGTCATTTTTACTGACATTTGATCCTATCAAATAAGTACCACTGAGAGAGGAGATTTTGTTCAATAAAATAATTATAACAAAAGAAAGATAACTGCTATACTTGGGGGAGAGAGAAACTAGGATAAGAAGAATGTCAGATTGTAAGGTATGTCAGTATCTAAAATTCAAAATGATGTCTTCTTTTATACACCTGTACACCTGTCTAGATAGAACCAGTCTGGGGGAATATAAGAAATGAGTGATGAGATTAGATAATTAAATGAGAAAAGTGGTTGTCTGTTGAGAGTGCATCTTCAAAAAGGCTTTAGGATGCTTTTGCTATTTGTTCAAGGGTAAATTGTAGAGGGCTTCTTGTGGTATCAGGCCTTGTAGAGAAATTCTAATCCAACAACCTGGCTCCTCTGGCAAGAGATCACATCCAAAGACCTGAGTCTGTGTGATCTGGCTGGAACACAGACATGCCACAAGTCTTTAACACCTGTAGTTAATATCTTTAAGGTAAAAGAGAAGGTATTTAACAGCAGCAAAGGTAAAGAGAGGAGTTAGTTGGGAGTCTGTGTATTGAGTGCAGAACAGTGGAGTTGAGTTCATTGTGATATCATGTAGTCCAGTGCAGGTCAGCAGAGGCAGCTGAAAGCAGAGAATTAGATGGAGCCAGAAGACTAAAACAAACATCAGAGACTAGGAGACAACGGGAAAAATAAAGGGGTTGATAAGTTTTGGGTATATAATCAAGAATGTACTATTTGGTTCAAATTGTTCCATTGGGGTAAAATGTTACTGAGAGGGAGGAAATATGTTTCTGACAAAAATAGAAATTTGGGTGTTTGTGGCTGACTTTGTGACTAGGTAATGAACATTTACTGAAATTTAGGTATTCTCTGTATCAGGAGAAGTAGGGGGTGGCTCTTTGCAGTAATTATATTTTGGGACATAGTAGAATATAGTCATTTCTGACTTTGTTTAAAAAAATGCAGAAGATAAGTATAATAAGCAATATTAACATCCAGTTTTTATAAGCCTGCTAAAACATTTGATTTGGGGATCCTAACTTGAAAACATTGTATAAGAACTATCTGAACACCTGAACCTGAGGTATCCTTTGCATTGATTTATTTCTCATTACGAAAGAGACAAATGTTTGTGAGTTTAGACCTATCAAAGAATAATTGAACCTGGTCAGGTGTCTCTCTGAAGACCTGTATGAGCTGTAGTTTTGACTTTTATAGTACTGTTGCCGTTGCTACCTATAGTAAAGTAAGCACATTCGCAGTGCTGGTACAGAGAGATCAGCTCTCACATAGTAATCATCAATTGAGCAAATGGCTCACAGGCCCCGCAGTAATCCAATGGGTGAAATTCCCCAGCTGAGATTCCTTGTTTGACATATAACTCTTGTATATAAGAACATTACATGGCTTATATGCTTTCTAATTATAGCAGCTATAAAATTTATGTGAACCGTGCGTGTGTATGTGTGTGTGTGAATTTTCAAGTCTTCTAGAATGTTTCTCAAAAAATATATACTTTTTATTAACACATAAATAATTATTTAATTTTGTAAGAAATTGCCAATATTTTTTTTTGCAAAATGTCTGCTGTATTTATATTCCCTTAAATACTTTAATTTATTTCCTCACCACTCTTTGGTATTATTTGTGCTTTGAATCTGATTTTCCTAGCAGATAATTAATAGCATGATTGTGTAACAATTCTTTAATGACTTCAGATATTGAGCATCTCTTCTTCTTCTTCTTCTTCTTCTTCTTCTTCTTCTTCTTCTTCTTCTTCTTCTTCTTCTTCTTCTTCTTCTTCTTCTTCTTTTTCTTCTTTTTCTTCTTTTTCTTCTTTTTCTCCTTCTCCTTCTCCTTCTCCTTCTCCTTCTCCTTCTCCTTCTCCTTCTCCTTCTCCTTCTCCTTCTCCTTCTCCTTCTCCTTCTCCTTCTCCTTCTCCTTCTCCTTCTCCTTCTCCTTCTCCTTCTCCTTCTTCTTCTTCTTCTTCTTCTTCTTCTTCTTCTTCTTTTTTCTTTTTCTTCTTTTTCTCCTTCTCCTTCTCCTCCTCCTCCTCCTCCTCCTCCTCCTCCTCCTCCTCCTCCTCCTCCTCCTCCTCCTCCTCCTCCTCCTCCTCCTCCTCCTTCTTCTTCTTCTTCTTCTTCTTCTTCTTCTTCGTCGTCTTCATCTTCTTCTTCTTCTTCCTATTCCTCTTTCTCCCCCTTCCTCTTTTACATATTTCTTGAGAATATACGATATTTACTACATTTCTCAGTTTTCCTTCCTCGTACCAAACTGTCCCATATGTGTCTCCTTAGTTTTTTTTCAAATTTCTGAACTCCTATTTCATTAATAGTCATTCCCTAGATATATGTATATGTTTATACATCTAAATATACCTAAACATAACTTTCTCAGCCTATATAGTATTGCTAGTATATATGGCTCCAGGAATGACCATTTAAGCACTTCTTTCTATGCATACTTCCATTCATATATTTTGCTAAGATACAACTTTTGGTATTTTAATGTTTTTACTGTAGAATATTGTTAAATATTATTGATAGTAAGCATACTTTTTTATATTTGCTATCCAAGTATTTTACTTGGTATGCATTTTTTGGTAATTTGACCCTGGTTGATTTATTTTTTCATCCTTTCAACAGTATTTTTTTTTTTTCAAGACAGGGTTTCTCTGTGTAGCCCTGGCTGTCCTGGAACTCGCTCTGTAAATCAGGCTGGCCTCAAACTCAGAAATCTGCCTGCCTCTGCCTCCCAAGTGCTGGGATTAAAGGCGTGCGCCACCACTGCCTAGCAATAGTATTTTTCATAAAGCATTCCATCTAAAATAACTCATTAAATTTAAAAAAATAATAGTTTTTGCCACTCTAAAATGTAGCTCCAATCTCAAGGTTATTTAAGTATTCTTTAATGACACCTTTAATAAATTTTATAATTTTGCATTTTATTTTGGAACTGGGATCCACTTTGAATATTTTTTAAAAAAAATGTGTAATGTTTGTAACTATATATTCATTTCTTTATACTAGCATTAAATGTTTTCTAGCTCCAGTGGTTGGGAAACACCAACTTTTTTTTTTTTTTAACTGACTGTATGAATACTCTGCTGAATATATATCTGCATGACAGAAGAGAGTATCAGATCATCTTACAGATGGATATGAGCCACCATGTGGTTGCTGGGAATTGAACTCAGGACTTCTAGAAGAACAGCCAGTGTTCTCAACCTCTGAGGTATCTCTACAGTCTGGGAAGCACCAACTTCCAGTTGAATTTATAATTGCGGCTTGTTCTTGGAGATTTTCACTGATTTTTCTATTATAAACTTTATAACGTGTTGGTAATTATAGGTTATAGTAAACCTCATGGAGAGTCTTCTAACTATGTTTCACTTAAAGATTGTCTGGGCTTTTCTCTGCATTTTACCTGTCTATATAAACTTGTGAGCCACTTGATTATCTCTCAATAATACTTACAGATCTAATATATTTACTGTATTAAAATGAATAAAACAAAAGGTTTTTTTTTTTGTTTGGTTTAGTTTTGTTTTTTTAACAAACCACTAGGGGAAAATTCTCAATTTTTTAATCCTCCTTTTGGAACACTGAGTTCTGAGAATCACACTTTATTTAAGAATCACAATGATAGAAAAATAACAGCTAATCTAGATATGATCATAATCACCTTTGTGCACATATACATACATACATACTCAATATGTAGCTGAACTGTCAGCCTGTTAAGTAAAATATTTTCAATTAAGTATTCAAATAAAAACTTGATTAAATGTGTGTGATTAACAGGCAAATTTAAATATGTGACATGCCAGAGTTAAATCTTATGCTAATGCTCTCTAGACTGAAGATACGTTAAGAAAATTAAAGTGCCAAGAGAAGGAATAATTTGTAATACTTCATCAAACATAATTCAATTTGAGAGGACTATGCTTTATAATGAAAGCCAAGTAATATCCTGCTAATCTTACATTTTAATGAATGGCAAGGTAACCTGCTTAGTGAGAGGAATGCAGATTTCACTTTCTGAAAGAAATTCATAAGAATTCCAGCACTATTGTTGGATTACTTGAATGAAGTTCTTAGATCCTTTATGGATCAATTCCCTAACCTGGATATCTAAACTCTTACCTAGGAAACAAAATAATGAAACAAATTATAAACATTGAAATACATATTCTTTTTGGGAAAAAAAGAATCTTTTACTTAACAGAAAAAATTTAGGATATCTAGAAGGTAAACTTGTACCTTTTCCATTCTTTACAGAAGGTATTTTGTGTAAAATAACTCTTTCAGACAGAATTATCCTGATGGCTTTTACAAAATTTTCACATCAATTTATATTTGTGAGTTTGTCTTGTACAGTTCTATATTTGGAAAATATTTTATTCTGTATTTATTGAATCAAGATTAAATTGGAGTCAAAATAACATATGTACTTGCTTGATTTTTCCACTTGGATAAATGTGTTCATTTTTCATCTTGCTTCAGATCCTGTTCTGGTTGTGTATCCCTGGAGAAACCATAATGCCAGAAGAGCAGCTCTAAGGAGTAGCTCTGAACAAGTGAAAAACATAGGGCTTATGGTATGTAGGTTTCATATGGCACATTTTAAGAAATATTTCTCTTTATTAATTTTTCATAGCATTCTAATCAAGAAATGGTATTCTTTAAAATGTAGTATCTATAAAAATGTTAACAATATCTCTATATACAAATGTTTCCTGAGGATGCAGGAATTGCCACATGGGTAAAGGAATTTCTATTTCAACCAAGTCAATGGGCAACGATCTAATTATGCCAAGTATTGCATTGATGCCCACTGTTGGAAACTGTGATGACTAGGCTATAATCTGTTTTAAGTTTGTCTGTGTTTTGCATAACAGTAGATTGCATTCCATGCCTCTAAGTGTGTACATTTTTTGCATAAAATATTTGTTTTCTTAATTTTCATTTAACCCAGCACCAGATTTAGTCTAATGCTACTTATGTTAATTTGGTCCCCAGAATTACAGGGAAATTTATATGTCTCCTCGCAAGATGTTTAGAGACCCTGCCCCAGTTGGTTTTGATTGTTAATTAAGATTGCTAGAGGCTAGTGACTGGTCAGAGAGACAAAGGTGGGACTTTAGGATTCCCAGACAAGGGACTTAGGAAGGAGCAGAAAGAGGTGAGCTCACAAGCCAGGAAAGGAGTAGCTGCCATGCCTGAGAAGACAGAACAGAGAGACAGCAAACTTGTAAGAGCCATGGAAGAGTGGCCCCAGGGTCCTCAACTGGGTCTAGGACAACAAAGGTGAAATATAGATTTTAGTAAGTAAGTAATAACTAAGGAATTTTGGAGTGGAGGTTTTAGCCATGTGGAGGTTTGTAAGTGTCCCAGCCAGTAAGCTGTTTAAAGCATAGTAAGATATAAGGCTGTGTGTGTGTGTGTGTGTGTGTGTGTGTGTGTGTGTCTTTTAATCGGGAACCCAGAAGACTAGGGCAGGTAGTGAAGCACCACAGCCAGGAGGATTTGAGTAGAGGTTAATTACCACCACCACCATGAAGTTTCACATTTCCTATTTATTTTCTATGAAACAGAAAGCTTATGGCTAACTTTAAAAGTAATTTTATAAAAATATTTTCTTTAAAATACAATTAAGTACATTCATTTAAGTGGTAACAAATTCTGTAAGACAACAATAGATTCCATATTTCACAAAAATGATTACATTTACCAAATAGACTACAAAACTTAAATTCTTTATTTTAGGGACAATATGAGTTCTGGATCAATACTATGCATATTTAATGACATTTATAAGGTTTAAATTCAGCTCTGCTATTGTATGTCTTTAAGATCAGTAAAATAATTTAATGCCAGGTTTCTTTCAATTCTGCTTTTGTTTTCTTTATAATATTGGGGATTGAATTTAGGATCATACACATGATAGGAAAGTATTTTAGTGCTAAGTGATATGTTCCTAGCCTTTTAAATATATAGTTAAGTAAGTTTCAAAAATTTATCCAGTATTGCCTTAATTTCACTTTATAGTTACTGGGTAATGAGTTTCCTCAACCTTTTGAATAACTGGGATTACAGATCTCTGCCACTAGGTATTTCTCATCCATTCTTAAAAGGGATTCTTTCATGGGAAGTTTAAAAATAAAAAACATTTTTATTAATATTTTATTAATTTTATTAGTTTTTGAGAAGTTGATATGATATATTTTGATTACATTCATAACCTTTCCCTAGCTCCTCCCAAATATTCCCTATAGTGGTTTGAATTAAAATTCCCACCTGCGAAACTCATATATTTAAATACATAGTCTCCATTTGGTTGTACTGTTTGGAGAGGATTAGAAGGTATGGTCTTCCTGAAGAATGTGTGTCACTAAAGGCTGGCTTTAGAGCTTTTGTTTCTTTTTTAATTAATTAATTAATTAATTAATTAATTTTAAAACCCAATATCAACCCTTCCTCTCTTCCCAGGACCCATTCACACAAGTTCTGCTACCATTACACCTTACCCTTCTCTTTTGAGAAAGGGGGTGTCAATCACTGCTAACACCCTCCCTGTTTCTCCCTGCACGTTAAGTGGCTACAAGATTAGGTGCATCCTCTCCCACTGAGATGAGGCAAGGCTGTCCATTTAGGGGCATAGGATCCATAGGCAGGAAGGCACCAAGCTCAGTGACAGCACCTGCTCCAGTTGTTGACCCACTTGAAGACCAAGCTGCTCATCTGGTTCATATGTGCAGGGGCCTTATGCTGACAATTTAGTTGGTGATTCAATCTCTAAGAGGTTTCCAAATTTTCAAAGAGTACAGACATGAACTGAAGTGCCTGGCTTTTAAAGATACATCCTTTAAATATTAACATTAAATCACACACAGAAGTGCACATACATACACACATGCACATACACACACACACACACACACACACAAATTCCAAAAGGGTAATAAAGAGCAGTCTTTCAAAATGAAATTAAAAAATATTTAATTCACATTAAATCTATTTCTCTAAGAGCCCCAAGATAAAGATAATATATGTGAATCTTGATTAATTCACCTTTTCTCCACACTTCTTTGTTGGCAAATGGTCATTTCAATGATCAATTAGTCTGGTTTGAGGCCTCCAGCTTCTGCTACACTATCCGGGTTCTTCACTGGGATTCCTCTCGGATATCATGCTGTTGCCCTGTGTCCTGGAGACCTTGCAGTTTTGGATCTGTAGGACTGGGTTCTAACATGCTCCCAGGAAATCATGAGTGAGATAGATGTTGAGTGGGCTAACCAAAGCCCTGGGTCTGGGCCTGGAATATATCAACACCAGTCTGTCTGCAAGTTCTCACACACCTACACCACCAAGATAAGCTCTCTAGCACTGCTTCAGCAAGCTCATGCTATGCTTCAGTCAGAAAGGGACAGAGTCAAATCTCTGCTCTCATATAGCTGGGCTGGCTCACACACATTATCTTAGTTAGGGTATCCACTGCGGTGAAGAGACACCTTGACCAAGGCAACTCTTATAAATTAAGTTTAGTTTGGGCTGTTTACACATTCAGAGATTCAGTCTGTTATCATCATGGCAGGAATCATGGCAACATACTGACATACATGATGCTAGAGGAGTAGAGAATTCTACATTTTGATCCAAAACCAGACAGAAGGAGACCGGCTTTTCCTCACTGATGGGGCCTGAGAATAGGAGATCTCCAAAATCAACCCCTACAGTGGAAGTTTTCTATTAAAAAGCCATATGTTCTAATAGTCACACTTCCCATAGGTCAAGCATATTCAAACCAACACACATAGACACACACACACACACACACACACACACACACACCACCACCACCACCACCAGCAGCAGCAGCAGCAGCAGCAGCAGCAGCAGCAGCAGCAGCAGCAGCAGCAGCAGCAGCAGCAGCAGCAGGACCAGCTCTATTTTGATGCCCAGGTGAGGTACAGGGCCATTCTCCCAAGTGCTGCAGCAGGCAAGGGCATCGTTCTCCAGTTCTCACTGAACCTGGAACCAGCTCTCCCAAGAAGCCTAGGCGATAGGTTGGACAGTTTCTACACTGCCCTCAGATTTCAACATGGCCCCAGGAAGCAGCCCAGACTAGGGATATTTGCTCATCCTTTGATGGTAATAGACTCAAGCTGTTGCAAGGTCCATGAAGCCAGACATGGTCCTGAGTGGCAGAGCTTCTTAAGAACTTACAGAATCATTTCCTCGTTCATGCTGCATGTGCTCTTTTACCTATTTCTTTCCTTTTCCCAGCACCGGATACTATTTTGTTGGTCTCCCTTCTATATATTTTAAGACTTTTCCCAGTTACACATTTACATATTGTTATCTTATTAGTCTGGGTTCTGTAGTGGATCAGAACTTATAGAATCGAGCTACATATAAAAAAAAAGAAGATTTATTATAATGGCTGTCAGGCTACAGAGCAACTCGTGCAACATTGGCTGTCTACCAACTGAAAATTGAAGAATCCATTAGTTGTTTGCTCCACAAGGCTAAATATCACTCTTGGACTTCAGGACAATCCAGAATCCCAAAGTTGTAGACTTTAATAGACGTGCTAATGAAAGCATGAGCAAGCAAACAAAAAGAAAGAAAGCTTCCCTTTTCCATGTCTTCTATATAGGCATCCAGCAGAAGGTGTGGCCCAGATTTAAGATAAATCTTCCCATCTCAAAAATTCAGATTAGAAGTGATTTAATAAAAACAGTAACAACAGGATCAGCAACAACAACAAAAACCCTGACAGGTGTCCACAGACATGTGTCTCACATATAGTCAAGAATAGCCATCACATGACCACCCCTTGTCAACTCTACACACAGTCACATCAATCAGTGTTCTTTTCATTGATGCACTTATTCAAGGATTTTAAAAATACATTTAGAAAAAAAAAGTTATCATTAAGGATATATTCTGGAAAGACTTTGAATATTTCATCCCAAGTAATTAAGGGAAGCCAGGTGATGAAAATGGGGAAGGAAAGAAAGCATGCTTCTAAGAACCATCAGGATATCTTTAAACAAAAATTTAAAGTTGTATAGTTTCAATGAATTATAGCAATTTCACCCGAAGATTCTTTTACTCTCTTCAAAGAGTCATCACAATGTAAGAAATCAGGACAAGTTCTACAGTTGTAGAATCACAGTGCTGTAAGAGTATCTAATTCAGTGCCATTCTAAAGATAGTAATTAGTGTGGATTTTGATGATAACAACTGTTTCCTCAAGTCGGTGTCTTAATGACCAACATAGCAGATGTTCCTGCTTTTCTTAAGAGATACTCAGGGAGATAATTATTAGAATCAGTACACACCAAAGGAGAATGCTTTCTACAGGGACTTGTTCCCAGTAACTAGCCTGAAGCATCTGCCTGCTGATCAGTAGAACAAACCAGAACAGGTTACAGAAAATACCCTGCTGCCTCTAATGTACCTGTGTAGGCTTATTTACATTCCATCCTGATACAGCTACAGCTTGGCTTAGCAATATCCCTCTGATAATACATTGTTTGTAGTGTTTTATTTTTTTATATTTTTAAAGCAGCCCACAGCTGAGAACATGAACTGAAAAATAATTACTGATGATGAAAATATCTAGAAACTTGAAATATCAGTTAAACACTCAATCAAGACATTTTATAGTAACATCTTTTATCATGCGACTGATTATTTGAGGTTGTATTTTGTTTCGTTCCTAAACAATTTTAAAAAAAATAACAAAAAATCATCTTACATGTAAATAAGCAAAAATAACCAGGAATATGTCACAAACTGAACATTAAAAATAGAAGCAGAATTATTTGTTCATGAAAGATTAATGTTTCAAGATTATAGATGTACCCTCATAATATATAATAGTTTATATTTTCAACAAATGTACAACATTTAGCTTGAAATAAAATAGTTTAATTTTCTTCATTGAAAATACTTTCCCCCTGACAAAATGATATGCATTATATTAAACTCGAGTAAAAAAATTATTTACTGTAATTAAATTCACTTTAAGAATAAATACTAAAACCTATTTGTTATTGTCGACTAGGATTTTATTATATATACTATAATAGCTACTTAGAATCTAAAAATTTGTTTTTAAAAACATATAACCTTGTATATAATTCCAATTTACATTGGATTTAGTATAATAATTTTAGAAAACAATTTTAATTAATTTAAGAATTATATCTAGTGTGTATTAAACATGTTAAAACAAAATTCCTCAGTAATTAACACTTACAAGTATTGTTAGTTGGAAATATAAGTGTTTCTGCATGCAACATATGAACATATATATTTAATGTTCTATTTTAGCTCTGTGACTCCCCTCTCCTCCTCATACATACATATTGGGACCTGTAGGATGCCTCTGCTAAGAAAATCAGCACCATTACAATTTGCATCATATTTTTAAAATGTAGAATTGAAAGTAACAATCCTCTTGATTATGTTATTTTTCAAGGGTCAAAAACTAGATCGTAGCTTTTTCATTTTCTGAGTAAATGACTTGTGAATGTTCCTCCTATAGTGTGGACTCACAGAGATATTTTTATAAATAAAATGTTTTAATTAAAATCATCCTTAGTATTTAGGGATGATGTTAAAGTTAAGTTATTCTTTTACCATAATTTTTTTCAGTTTTTTGAAGTTATGATAAATACTTGAAAATAAACAAATTACACGAATAAAGCATAAGTTTACTCAGTGTTTTGAAAGTTAATTACATTGTTGTTTCATTCTGAGCTTTTGAGCCAGTCGTGAGTGTGTGTGTGTGTGTGTGTGTGTGTGTGTGTGAAAGAGAAAGAAATAACCCACATTGATGTAACCTTGTTTCTATCACACACTGCCTCATAATTTTCCATCATTGCCCAATAATGCTGTCAAATTGTGATTTTATCAATGCATCAATCCATTGATGAAGCCGTAGTAGATGTTATCTACATAATTCCAGAATACCCAGTGGTTGATAGCCAAATTTCTACTGTGTGACACTTAAGAGATGTTGAAGATTCATATAACATATATAAAATATTTGTCATTCTATGTTCACTTAGGGCACAGATAAAACTCACAGACCAATTAATAATGTAAACAATAAATGTTTACCAGAATGAGGGACATTCTTGAACATGGAAATATGTCATCTTACATAATTTTTGGAAATAAGTGAAGATCATGTTTCCTGAACACCTGCTATAATTATCAGGAATTGAGTCAAATTTATCAAGAATTTGAAGACACTGATTATGTCAATCAGTATCAATTCTCTACTCCTTTTGTTTCACATCACCTCTTTGTCCTGCAATACATTAACATGGGTCAAACACATTTCTGGTTTCATCCTACAGAAGGAGTTTTATTTCATCACCCCATGAGTCCTCTCTTACATCTGAGCCTGTGTTGGTTTATTTGACGATGATATATGGTGTTTATAATTAGTTCAATCACTTAAGAAACTAGTTATTCTCTCTTTATTACCATTGCCCCAGAAAAGAATTCTCTAGTGGCTTAAAGACAATGGAATATAAATTTCACCTCTTTTTGCAGGCTAGACTTCCTGTTGCCACAAGGTTCTGAATTCAGGGTTTATTAAAAACACAGAACAAGGTCTAGAAAAATATTACCAAATTTTAATTTTTTCTTCTTTCTTTCAAACACATAAATATTGTTCTTTTCCTCTGTGAGTTAAAAACTAATGAGACAAAAAAGCCACTAATTATGAAGTAAAGTGAAATTCAGGCATATTGGTGTGCTTACACACATGTGTGCATACACGCACACACACACACACAATGTAATACAAGAAGAGTACAAATATTTCAGTAGTTGTATGCAACCAAATAATTATAGAAAAGAGGCCCATGACGAGGAGATATGACAAGCATATGATGGACACACAAGATTGAATGTTTCTTCTAGTTACGAGACTGCAAAAAATAGTGACTTCACAATATACCATTGTTCTTAGCCTAATACCTTTAAATTTTTCTGAAAGAAAAAAAACTATTTCACAAAATTAAAATTATAGAAAGCATTGAGTTACAGAAAATAGCACGGTCAAATATCTGGCCATAATACATGTTCTTGTTGGAAAACAAAAATAAATGTTAGGCTGCTAGTAAACCAAGTAATAAACACAAGATAAGATCCCAATTGTGATAATATAAACAGCTTTATAGTTTATTGGGATGGGAGATTAAAGTCATTTGGAACTGTATCTAGAAGTCAAGGTCAGTATTTTAGCTGTTTTCATTTTTTAAATTCGGTCTTTGAGATAACTTTATAACCCATAAACTTCTCCTTATAGTCAGTCTACAACTCTATCACATAGGTGAGATATCTGTTTTAAGGAGAAGAAAATAGAGTGTCAAGCAAATGAGATGGTTTGCTAGTGATGAAAGTGACAGGAAATAAACATGTATTTTAAGTTTGTAATTCTAATGGTTTTTTTCTTACTCTCTACTTATGTATCTTTTTTTAAAAAATATTGGATTCATTTATTTATTTACACTCCAGATTTTATTCCCCTCCCGGTTCACTCTCTGACTGTTCCACATGCCATACCTCCTACCTGCCCCCCTTTCTCCACGAGGATGTCCCCACCCCCTACCCCACCAGGCCTCTAAATTCCCTGGGGCCTCCAGTCTCTCCAGGGTTAGGTGCATCTTCTCTGACTGAACCCAGTCCGTGCAGTCCTCTGCTGTATATGTGTCGAGGCCTCTTATCAGCTGGTGTATGCTGCCTGGTTGGTGGTCCAGTGTTTGAGAGATCTCAGGGGTCCAGGTTAATTGAGACTGCTGGTCCTCCTATAGGGTCACCCTCCTCAGATTCTTTCAGCTTTTCCCTAATTCAACCACAGGAGTAAGCAGCTCCTGTCCATTGGTTGTCCATCTGCATCTGACTCATTCAGCTGCTTGTCGGGTCTTGCTGAGGGCAGTCATGATGGGTCCCTTTTAGTGAGCACTCCATAGCCTCCTGTCAGGTCTTGGGACCTCCCCTTGAGCTAGATCCCACTTTGGGCCTGTTTCTGGACCTTCTTTCCTCAAGCTGCTCTCCATTTCCATCCCTGCAGTTCTTTCAGACAGGAACAACTATGGGTCAGAGTTTTGACTGTGGGATGGCAACCTCCTCCCTTACTTGATGCATCTTGATAAATAACTTCTCTTCTCAATAAAATAAATGACAGCATCTCCTTATTGTACTCTGACTAAATGTACATTTATACGTCTACCATATATAAAACTAATTTGATTCTGAACACTAAAATCTATACTTCATATTATCATTTTTATGAAGTATTTCTTTTATAAAAAAGTAAAAAATACAAAAAAGAATTGGCAAACATACAAATATAATATTGGTGTTGTATTTTTTCTTTTTGCTATTTTCTTTTGTGATTCATAAATATAATAAATTAGCCTTAGATTATAAAATCCATTTTGGCTAAATATCATAGAAAACCATTACCAAATATATGCATAATATTATTTCTTGACATACATAAATATGTGAGGATTATCTGTCCTCATTGTCAGCTTGGCTGGATTTACAGGCAAGTACAGAATGGATCACATTTCTGAGTATGTGTGTGAGTGTCTCCAAAAATTATTGAATGGGGGGACGTTCTTGCACTGAAAGTTGATGGCATTGTTCCATGTGTTGGTGGCTGGAAGCATGAAAGGAGACAAAAGAAACTAAGCTGCATGTTCCTGCAGCTGTCTATTTTCTTTCTGTCACATGAGGGAGTAGTTTCTTGCTCTAGTATGTTATTTCTGCCATGATGAAATGAATGATCTGAAAACCATGAGCTGAAATAAACCCTTCCTCTTTGACAATATTTGTTACACAGTTTAACCCAAGCAATGAGAAAGTCAATCACAAATTTCAACATCAATTACTCTAAAATTGTATGGTGTATGAAACACAATATATCATTTTACAGTTTTACAGTGTTGAAAATTATTATGTTTGTCTGAATTTCTCATTGGAATATTAATATTAGCAAATTGGCAAAATATTTTTATAGCCAAACATATATTAAAGTTTATTGTAAACGATTCAAGAACTATTTTCAAAATTTGCATTGAAAAGATATTTATTTTACTTGTATATTTTCAAATACCATATAAAGCATTACAGAAAATGAGGCTGACAGATTATTATCATTGAGTAGTTTTTTAACAACTAAAGAAGCCTTTATTTTAATTTAAAATAAAACTACACCAACATTTTTATGAGAATCTTACTATGAAATTGCATTTTGAGCATGTATATATATGTTTCTCATTCTCTCTCTCTCTCTCTCTCTCTCTCTCTCTCTCTCTCTCTGTGTGTGTGTGTGTGTGTGTGTGTGTGTAACCAAAAAGATGACTTATATAAGTCAGATGTCTCTTTTCAACCTATATGACTTCAGGATTAAACTTAGATCACCAGTCTTAACAACAGAAGAGATTGTCACATTTACTAATGTCATATCACTGGTTCATTTTTACTACTATTAATCTGCTGAATTAGTAACCAACACATTTAATACTATTGTACTGACTGGTGCTATGTCTTAACTTGACAAAAGTTAGAGTCATAAGAAAGGAGAGCATTGCCGGGCAGTTGTGCCGCACGCCTTTAATACCAGCACTTGGGAGGCAGAGGCAGGCGTTTTTCTGAGTTCGAGGCCAGCCTGGTCTACAGAGTGAGTTCCAGGACAGCCAGAGCTACACAGAGAAACCCTGTCTCGAAAAACAAAACAAAACAAAACAAAACAAAACAAAAAAAAGAAGAAGAAGAAGAAGAAAAATAAAGCAGAGCATCTCAGTTGAGGAAATGTCTCCATGTACTCCAGCTGTAAGACATTTTCTGAACTAATGACTGATGGGGAATGGTCCAGACCAAACCACAGGGGTGACGGCATCCCTGTGCTGGTAGTCCTGGGATCTGTAAGAAAGCAGGCTGAACAAACCATGTGAAGCAAGCCAGTAAGCAGCACCCCTCCATGTCTTATGCATCAGTTCCTGCCTCCAATATCCTGCCCTGTCTGAGTTCCTGTCCTGAATTCCTTCAATAATGATCAGCAATATGGAAATGGAAATCAAATTAACGTTTGTTCTCTCCAACTTGCTTTTTACTCTTGGTGGTTTGTGACTGCAATATAAATCCTCACTAAGACAACTATCTGTCCAAATTACATATTGCTCCATCTTCCTTCTTATACCTGTAAATTGACATATATGAATTTATAATGCTTAAATTTGAAAAAGCAGCTATTTGTATATCATTACTTTTAAAATTTATAAATAAAACTAACTTATTTTATATGATATATTTATATTAGTCTAGTGTTAGAGAATGTGTAGCATTTAAGAATATTTAAATAAACATCTATGGACACAATGTAGTGGGTATTAAATATTATGTACACACTTGTATATGGCATTTTAATTATAGAAAATATATTACCTTTTCAGACATGGAAATATTAAACAATTATTTGTAACATTATTTTTTTGACAAACATTCAATAGTGAATCTATTAAAACTAAACTTATCACAATCCAGAAATAAAATGATAAAAGGGTGAAATCAAATTTAGAAACATGTGGATCATTTCATTATTTATTTTTATAATTAAAATAATACATAACAGTAAGTGTTTACTTAAGTATTCAAGAACAATTAGCAGGAGTTGCAGAAGTCAACACCAAGGAAATAATTTCTGTGAACCACAATACATTGGCTTGTAATTGTGCTGGATGATTATTTGCAGTTTACTAGTTTCAAAAAGCTACTGTATACCAAATAAGAAAACAAGATTCCCTATATAAACTTTGGGAAACATTTTAATATGATTGAGAACCAACTTTAAGAATGTATACATAATATGAAAATGTGTGAGAAGCAAGTTTTATAATACTTTTAGTATTCTTATTATTCATTGAGAAGGGCATGGAACTGTCGTTTTGCAGAAAAAGGACATTTGGATATGGATTGTCAGGGAAACACAGGAAAAGATCATTTTCTTCATGTGATATGATAATTCATTGTTTCTAAAAGCTCAATTAAGTACAATTTTTAAATGAAGATATATTCTCTTAACTTCAAACTACTTAATATTAGTCATTTCCACTGTACTCTTGAAATATAAAAAAAATAGAAAACACTAAATTCTAATTATAAAAAGTAAATATAAGCAAATAAAAAGCAAAAGAACATGAAAATAGTTGGATTTTCCGGCTTGGAAATTATTACTTTTATTTTACTTCTAATATTGCTTTTATTGTCACAATGAAACCTACTGTAAAACAAATGAAGGACTCCAAGCAAAACCCTGTAAGTTTCCACTCTTTGGACCATTAGAGAATAGACACTATAGGTCACAACTATGCTATAGCCATCAAATGCTCGGTGTCATGAGAGATTGGGAAACAGAACCACAGCTGAGAGATCAGCATATGAGGAGCAAAAGGCACGAATACTTCCAAGTTTTCAGGCCCCCCGCCCCCCAGTGAAGATTGTGGTGGGATTCGGGGATGCTGATGAAAGACTTTTGGAACATGAAACACTCCCACGAGCAGGATTTTGTTTTTGAGTTCTCCCTGCATGGTCAGAATATCTTTCTTTATGTCTGTAACTGAGACAAAGGGAAGTAAGTATTGGAAACACAGCCAGTGGTTTTTTACAAAAGACCTCTCCCAGGGCAAGACTTTTTTTTAGTTTAGAATTTTATAGTACTTTGTAGGCAGGTGACAGCCAAGTCGAATTCTTTAAACTTTCTTTATGGTTGGTGTGTGTGTGTGTGTGTGTGTGTGTGTGTGTGTGTGATAAGGTTTTTTAAACTGCCTCCCTCAAGGTCACCTACTCCCATAATCCTTCCCAATTCCACAATCCCCTCCTCCTCTGAATAGATGGGGCCCCGCTGAGTATCCCTCAACCCTGGCACGGCACGTCAGGTAACTATGAGGCTAGGTGCTTCCTCTTTTACTGAGGCCAGACAAGGCAGCCAAGCAAGAAGAATATATCCTATATACAGACAACAGGTTTTGGGATAGCCCACACTCCAGTTGTTCAGGACTCACATGAAAACAAAGCTACACATCTGGGACATATGAGCAGGTTGGCTAATGTCCAGGACATATATACTTTTTGGTTGGTGCTTCAGTCTCCACAAGCCACATGGGTCCAGGTTAGTTGACTCTGTTGGTTTTCTTATGGAGTTCCAATCCCCTCCGAGGTCTATAAAAATTGTGTTGGAAATTCTACACCAAGGAGTAGAAGTCAAGAAACAATCAAAATCTGGGCTGAAATCAATTAAAAGCAAAGGAAACACTACAAAGTTATAAAGGGACAATGAAACCAAGAGCTGGTTCTTTGAGAAAATCATCAAGATAGCCAATCTAATCAACCCTTAGCCAATCTAATCAACCCTTAGCCAATCTAATCAAGAGACAGAGAGACAGCATCCAAATAAACAAAATCAGTAATGAAAAAGAAGACATAACAACAGACACTGAGGAAATTCAAAGAATCATTAGGTCTTACTTCAAAAACCTGTACTCCACAAAATTCAAAAATCTTAATGAAATGGACTATTTCTAGATAGATAACACTTGCTAAAGTTAAATCAAGATCAGGTAAACTATTTATACAGTCCCATTACCCCTAAAGAAATAAAAGCCATCATTAAAAGTCTCTCAAAAAAAAGATGAGGGCCAGATGATTTTTATGATGAATTCTACCTGACTTTGACAGAAGAGCTAATTCCAATCCTCCTGAAACTACTCCACAAAACAGAAACAGAAGGAACACTGCCAAACTCATTCTATGAGGCCACAGTCACTCTGATACCAAACCACACAAAGACTCAACAAAGAAAGAGAACTTCAAGCCTATTTCTCTTATGAACACTGCTGCAGAAATGCTCAATAAAACACTTGCAAACTGAATCCTGGAACATGTCAAAGACATCCATCAAGACCAAGATGGCTTCATCCCAGGGATGCAGAGATGGTTCAATAAATGAAATTCTGTCAATGAAATCAACCATATAAATAATCTGAAGAAAAAAAATCACATGATTATCTTAATAGACTATGAAAAAGCTGTTGATAAATCCAACACCCTTGATATTAAAGGTATTATGGAAACCAGGGATACATACCTAAACATAATCAAAGAAATATACCAACATCAAACTAAATACAGAGAAACTTAAAGCATTTCCACTAAATCAGGGACAAGACAAAGATGTCCAATCTCTCCCTATGTATTCGATATAGTATTTGAAGTTCTAGCCAGCACAATAAGCCAACTAAAGAAGATCAAAAGGATAGAAATTTGAAAGTTAGAAATAAAAGTATTGCTATTTGTAGATGATATGATAGCACACATAAGTGACCACAAAAGTTCTACCAGAGAACTCCTACATCTGATAAACACCTTCAGCAAACTGGCTGGATACAAAATTAACTCAAACAAATCAGTAGCCTTCCTTTACATAAGTGATAAATGTGGAAAGAAAGAAATAGAGATATCTCTTAAACAAAAACATTTATTTATTTTTGAGCTTATAATGCAATTGACTTTTTCAAATTCCTGGGTGGGTGTGCACACAACACACACACACACACACACACACACACACACGCCCTGAAAGCATACAAATAAGTAATGATATAGAGTCTGAGCAGGTTTGGGGCTTGAATGAGAAGGACACCCATAAGCCCCTATGTTTGAATATTAATCCCCAGTTGTTGCAACTCTTTGGGAAGGATTAGGAAGTGTTGCCTTGTTGGAGAAAGTTGGTAATTGTATAATTCCCAGTTCTTTCCCTCTCTCTCTCTTGGTCTTTCTCTGTCTTTGCCTGTCTGTCTGTCTGCCTGCTTGCCTGCCTGCCTGTCTGTTTGTTTTTCTGTTTCTCTCCTCTATCTTACCTCGTGTACCTCATTCTTCCTCACTAAGATTTGAACTCTCAGCTACTTGCTCTAGCCCTGTGCCTGCCAGCATAGTGCCATGCTCTCCACTATGATGGTCATGGAATTCTCTCTGATTTTGTAAAGCCCCAATAACCCTTGCTTATAAAATTTACATTAGTCATGGTTTCTTATCACAATAATAAAAAAGTGATTAGACTAAAGACAGGAACATTACAGAAAATCCAGTGTGATGAAAAAAAAGTAAAATTAGTACATAGCAAAAATCTTGTTCTTAAGAAGATAACAATTGCCCAGAAAATGTTTGAAAGACATTCTATGCAAAATTACCTTAGGTTTTACTGCCAGTGCAAAATGGGATTCTGAAGCATTTCCTTCTTCAAGTGGAAGTAGCATCTTTTTTATGCTATTTAAAACTGAAATATAAACATAATATGTCTCATCCATTCATTATGTAGATGGACATGGTCCACTTGATGATACCTCTTTGTATCTCTAGGTGATTTGAAGACTCTTGCTTCCTCCAATCAATGAATTTGTATAGTAAAAGAATTCATTGTCTCTGAGTAAATACTGTGATTTAATACCTAACAGGTGACTGATTTGGAAGCTGTATTCTTTTGAGAGATGATTAATATTTTCCTCTATGACACAAGGCAAGCACATACCATATGTATCATATATAACAGAAGTAAAGTCTAAGCAGGATTGTCTAATTAATTACTTTCTTCTATGTGAGGTTACTCACACATTTAAATTTTGAGGTGTCCACGACTGAAATTAAGGTTTACCTTATGCACTCTCATAACATTGTCAATATTTTAAATCCTATGTATAGAGTCCCATTCCTAGTATAAACACCACTAAACAAATATACCTCCCAATGTGAATAAGGACAGTTATTTCACATTTTATTTTATTTGATTTTATGCTGATTCCTCTATGATAAATTATTGATACATATACTAAAGGATCTTCCTTTGTGTATGTCTAATTATACTAGCTTCCTCTTGTTATTCCATCAATCTATATGATTAATAGCCAATGTCCAAAGTTATTTGTGAAGAATTGACATGAATTGGGAATAATTCTGATTTCTTAGGAAATTACTTACTATATTATGAAATCAAAATATTTAGTTTTATACCTCAAGGCTCTATCTGTTTGTTTTTGTTGCCTTAAAACAAGTTCTCATGTTTTTTTTCCAAGAACATAGATTACAGGCATAAGGCAGCTACTTCTTTTTTGACTCTTTGGTAACTGCAAGGAAAAAAACTCAATGCATAGCAAAGATGAGAAAGATCTTGTTATATAGAAAAATACATATAAGCTAATGTGTATCTTGATATAGGACTAAATATATCTAGCAACCTAACTTCCTAGCTATATAGATGCTACCTTATTTTCTAGTCTCAGAATGTCCAGGGGTAGTATGTTTAAGTTAATAATTTTTTTTAACATAACCACATCAAATATCCTCACCTCTTTGTCATCAAGTTCTTTTCTCTTCCTGCATTAATTGTCAATGTAAAGCCAGAACTCAACATTTCTTCCACAGAAGTATTAATTTTTCCCTTAGCCCCAAGTATAACATACCATGTAGATCAACAGGTATATTTGCTTACTTTACTAAACAATTATTTTCTTGAGTTAAAGTAAGCATAGTTCTTTATGAGAAGAGTTTGACAATATTCAGTGGTTGACACATAAGAGATAACTAAAAATATTACTATTATTATTTTGAGGAATTTGTACCTGTAGTAAAAATTGGGTAAAAGTTATTATTAAGAAAGGGAGAATTATGATACTGCAGACTACTTTTGTGTTTATGCTGTAGTGTCATATACATATATATATATATATATATATATATATATATATATATACATATATATATATATGTGTGTGTGTGTGTGTGTGTGTGTGTGTGTGTGTGTGTGTGCATGGAAAGTTCATATTTGTGTGGTGGCCAAAGAAAAGCATCTGATGTTGTCTTTCAGCAACCTGTTTAGCATAGGTTTTGAGAAAGGTTGTTTTATTTAAATGAACTTTGTTAAGTAGACTAGATATGCTTGCCTAAAATCTCTAGACATCTGCATTTATCGTTTTCCTTGGAGCTGAAATTACAAGCTTGCATAGCCTTGCTGAACTTTTACAATTTGGGTTCAAGACTCCATTTATCATGCTCCTAGGAAATAATTGTATCAATTGTGCTATTATCTTTCATCCATGAACTGTTGGTTTTTCTTTAAGTAGGAGAATCGATAATTGAACAACATCCAGAACGATAATAGCAAATTAAAATGTTTAGTTATTTAGATGAGGAGGTTCTAAATGCCTTTGCAATATGGTTATCAACATAACACACATTTGAAGTGATCTATGGTTTTTAAATCCGTGAACTTCATCCTTATTATTTAAAAAAAAAAAATGAGAAAAGAAAGATTTTGGAATGTGGGAGCATTTTTTCCCCACCTCAGCACTTCAATCATAAATTTCAGGCGATTTTGTCACTTGGATTCTTTTTAACATTTGGAATGAATTTCTTATACTTTATGAGTTTAAAAGTGAAGGTTAGGGGCCTGGGAGATACATAGATACAAATACTGAAATGCACGCTTGACAAAATAAATTTGATCATTGGAACATATGTAAAGAGCCAAGCATGGCTGTGCATTTGTAATATTAGTACTCCTAAGGCAAGAAAGGAGCAAGGGCTAGAGAATAATTGGAATCTGGCATACCGGAGTGCCTGTGGTGTGATTCACAGTGGTAGAAACAACAAAGAGACCACTACTATAAAACATAATTGAAAGGGACATTCATATAATTGTCAATTGGTTTTCACAGATACTGTGGAACATGTGAACATGCATACATGAGCATGCATGACCATAACACACACACACACACACGCACACACACACACACGCACACACACACACGCACACACACACACACGTGCACACACACACACACACACACACATACATACACACAGAGAGATATAGAGACAGAGACAAAGAGAGAGACAGAGAGAGAATGAACACAGACAGTATTATAAGAAACAGACCATCTAGGCCATTTCCAGTCTCTGTCTATTATGAATAAAGCTGCTATAAACATACTTGACCAAGTGTCCCTATGGTATTGTAGGGTATTTTTTTGGATATATGCCAAGGAGTGGAATAGCTGGGTCTTGAGTTGAACTATTCTCAAATTCCTAAGAAACTGATAAATTGAGTTCCAAAGTGGTTGTACAAGTCTGTACTCCAATTAGCATTGAAGGAGAGTTCCACTTGCTCCACATCCTTGCCAGCATGTGCTATCACTTGATTTCTTGATATTTGCCATTTTTATGGGAGTGAGAGAGAATCTTAGAGTTGTTTTCATTTGTATTTCCTGGATGAATAAAGAATTTGAACTTTTAAGTGTTCCTGAGCCACTCAAGATTCCTCTCTTGAGAATTCTGTGTTTAACATTGTATCCCATTTTAAAATTGGGTTGTTTGGATTGCTGGTGTCTTGTGGGACCACATTTTGCTCCTCTGCTGGAGTGTGGGACATGCTGCTTGGGCAGGCAGAATGCTGAGGGTTTGATTGTTTTTACCCTGTGCCACTGAGGTTGAGTGCTGAGCTTTAGGGAAACTCAGGAGGTGGGAAAATGAAGTCTAAAATGTGGGGGACCGAAGGTGTCATTCCCTGACTCTGCCAATCCAGTTACTACTAGAAAAACCACACAGAAGTGTCTAGCTTCTTGAGTTATTTATAAATTTTGGATATTAGCCCTCTGTCATCAGATGTAAGATTGGTGAAGATTGTTTCCCAATCTGTAGGTTGCTGTTTTGTTCAAATCACAGTGTACTTGTCTTACATTGCATTTTATCCCAAGTTAAATTATAATTTAATCCTGATTTGTTTTCATAAAGGAAGATAAAATCCAGCCAAATGGAATTCTCCTTGCTGACTTTGCTATGTTGTGTTAGTTAGGGCATCATGAACATGTTTCTTCCTCAAGTGTTTGTCCACATGGAGATGCTCCATCACCCAGCTATAAATATTATTGCCGATTTTTCCTTTTCCATAGTGGTTCATCTTTTAGATGTTATTTTCAAACAGGATTCTGTTCGCATCCCACATAGGCTGGATTCTTGGGTATCCCTCAGTATGGGGGTCTCTGTAAGGGTGTGAATAGTCCTTTTCTTTATTTGTGTCACATCCAACCAAAACACTATAGACACTGAATGGCTTCAGCATGTGTGTGAAACAGAGAAAGAACAACTGTGAAAATAAAAACAAAAATCTAGAGTCACAAGAGAAGTAACAGTCCGTAAAATTGCAGCGATTAAATCACATGTTCTTAAGTTTATTCAAGTAGGTAATGTCCTCCTGTGCCAGGAGTCCAAATATAGTCACCAAAGCCCCACATACAAAGCAATAATAAGTAAACTAACCATCTGAAAACCTAATTAAATTAACTGGACCATGAAATATACACATGTCTAATATCTGTAATGGAGTAGGTAAACAAATAAAAGCTTTTCCTGCACTTGCACAGAAGAGGAGGATGAGCCCAGTTATTTACAGCACTAGCATTTGTGGAGGGGCCTGAGATGCGTAGGTAAGTGCGCTGGGGGCCCCGGCTTCAGCAACAATATTGCTATATATTTTAAAATCCTACATGTACAAATTAAAACTCCCTGGTTTATCTTTGTTAAATTTTAACTTTCTCTTTGTTTCCTGGCCTTGGGTAGATATCATTGCTCTATTTATTTGAGCTCTTTTTTTTTTCTATAGGGATTTAGTAATATAGGACTATAAATATCCTTCTTAACATTGCTTTCATTGTACCTCAATTTTTTTTGTTTTTGTTTTTTGGGGAATTGCAATAGGACCTTTACTGAGCTTATCTACCAGAGTGGAAATAATGTCTGCACAAAACCAAGTATTTGTTACTATAACTTCTGCAGCACAATTAAAATCCAGTTTAAAAAAAAAAAAAAAAAAAACAAAAAACAGTCAACTCAATCAAAACCCTTACTTCCAAATCAATAGCGTCTTTGTAACACTTAAATATGGTTAAGACTCAAATGCAGACTTTCGGTTAGTTGGAAGGCAATTAAGCCTCTAACTTGATTAAATGGAATTACAAAAAAGCCAAAATTGTGTTTTGCACAGAGATCCAGTCCACTGGAGTCACTGATACTGCACAGCTGTTAATAATATTTAGAGTCCTAAGATAATAAGGAGTCCAGGCATCCTTAGACAGTCTTCTATTGTCCCTTCGTCTTTTGATGCATTTCCTACCACTCAAGAAACTCTGTGGTGACATACCCCAGGATGGCTGTGCTTTGCACAGCAGCATTGCCCCCACATGTCCATGGATGGTTGTCCTAGATTTCAGGTGTCAATGAATATGGCCACAGGAAATTATAACTGCTTTTGTCTTGAACTTTCTGGATTTCCTTTTCAGACTCACTGCCAGCCATCTTGGGCTGTGCTGAGGCTCAGATACACAAAACAAGGCCAGGCAGATACTCAGCAAGATCCCAACACCCACTCCTCCACTTACCACGATTCAAACTGCCCCTCATATGTTTTTCTATGCCATGATTTCCTTTTCATTTGCTTCCATTTTCTTCAGTCATCATTTAATAATATCTTGTTTAAGGTCTACATTTTTGCAAATTTTCTGGTGTTAATTTTTTAATAAATTGAGAACACTCAATTTTGGTGCATTTGTTCAGAATTATGATATTTGCTTGGTTTTCCCCTTGATCAAAGGAAGTAAACACATTTATCTCTTGAGATATAAGCAACATACTTAGTGTTTCTTTTGCAGTCATAAGTTCCTTTTCTTTCTCTTTCAATTATGATGGATAGTTTAAGTTCATAAAGTAGCTTGGGTTGGCATCAATTTTCTTTCAGAATTTCCATCTCTTTGTTTTGTGGTTTTGTAGTCAATGGTCCATTGACTACAATATGCTATTTCTAGTGGAACTCTTGCCCTCAAACCCTAATTACTTTCCAAGGCATTCAACTTCTGATAGCACAACAACTGTATTTATTGTTTCAGAGATGAATTCAAGGAGACACATATTTAAATCATGTATTGTACTTCTCTTAGTTTTGTATCAGTTGCAATTCTTATTCCATAGCAGAATGCCACAGTCAGGTTTTTATCTGATAACTGCTCCTCAAGGAAGAGAAAGTGATCACAAAAGGTGTAAATTGATCATGCTCCAGTATAATCCCACACAGCCAAAATATTCTGGCCTCACAAATTGATCTTGATGGTATACTAAGAGGACAGTTGAGTCAGTTGGGAAAATGATATCTGGTTATAGGAGAGAGAGAGAGAGAGAGAGAGAGAGAGAGAGAGAGAGAGAGAGAGAGAGAGAGAGATATGAATATTGTGAAAAACATGTGCAAAACTCTCAAAGATCAAATGGTAGTTATATTTTATAAAGATATAAAACCAATGATTATCAAAGGACACATTAGAACAAATAATGGAAAGTATTAAAAATTAATGTATTTTAATAAGTGGCCAGGAAGTATAAAAATTTAGTAACCATCACTGAAATTTAAGCTGACTGTAGCTTTGAGCTTATATTTTATTCTGTCTTTTGGCATGGACAAGAGTGAGCTGCATATTCACTATATAATAATAGAAAAATTAGGTTCATGCTACTCTTTGAATTATTTAACAGAATATTTTATGAAACCAGAATGAAGGAAAAAGTTCTTGCATTTATTAAGAATATAAAAATAACTGTTAGAGACAGAACGATAGATAAAATGTAGGGAAACCAAAATCCTCATTCAAAATGACCATGGAGAATGGGAAACCAGAAGGAACAAACCAAGCTAAAAGGAGATAAAAGTAATGTATGTAAAGGGAAAATATTTCTTCATAGAAAACTATAGAAAATGTTAACGCACCAGGAAATAAAATAGTCTAAGTGGTAAACAGACAGTATAACACCCATGGTCAGTTATGGGCTCTGGAGAAAGCAAGAGGGGTGCTAAACTCTTAAACAGCAGTTATGCACCAATAAATACAATTTTATTCTTAGAGTGTATCCAGTAGAATATTGGATTATTTTCATAATAAAAACTAATGCTGATGTTGGAGATGTGGAAAGAGTTGAAAAATCAGCCATAAAATCAGCTCAGGGGGTCAAAATCAGTTATAAAGAAAAGACATAGAAACATGTTTATTCTATAGATTATTATTGTGAGGGAGAATAACTGCATTATTGTTGTACATAACAACGTCTGTGTAAGAGGTCATACTCCAGCTCTGCCAAGCTCAACCATGCAGAAGAAACAGAGGAGAACAACATATAAATGATGGCAGGGTGTGTGAAGATTTCTAAGAGTTGATCAAATAGTTGCTGCAGACACCATGGCGATAAAAATGAAAATTGATTTTTCTATGAAAATCACATTAAACTCTCTCTATGTGAGGATGAACTAAATTGCCTTCCATTTACTACTGATCTTCATTGGAATTTGTATGGTATTATTTTAATATTGATTTTTGACAAGCAGTTAAAAAAAAACAATAATGGCCAGGATAAATTGCACAAAAAAACAAATGATAATTTCATAAAAGTGGTAGATATCATTAAGTCAAATGCAGGAAAATTCCATGAATGACAAGGTTATTGTGACACACTGGACATTCTAGCAGCAGTTCATTAAGGCTTTGGCATGTTCTTCAGTGCTGAATTGAGTCCATCAAGGTCTCTGTAATTGTTCATTTGTTTTTAGTATTAACTTGTGGATATTAGTGCCTTCAGATTACAATATAAAAGTTCTATGTTATCAGATGAAGCTCTAGGCCCTACAGACATATGTAATCATATGTCTATTCAAATCAATCTTTCCTGACTCCCCAAAGCATTATTGTTAATAAAAGTATTGAAGTATTAAAGACTATTTAGGGATTTGTTTTTTCTGTCATTTTTCCCACTACAACATTAGAGCCTTGCATAAATAACTTGTGTGATGAATATTTGTTAAAAGGCTGTGATAGTGTACATAATTTTTAGGGAAAATGCATTTGGAAAATGCAGGGAGGAGAAAAGTACCAAATAATGTAATTAAATTGTGTAAGTTTGGCTGAGTTTGTAACAATTTACTTAAACAATTATCTCCTTGAATATACTAATGCTAGAATAAGTTATGTATATATTCATAAACTTATTTCTTTGGTTTATAAGAAAGACTTATTTTTTTGTCTCATTAAAGTAATGTTCAAGTGTTGATATAAGAAAGGCAAACACTTGGTAAATCTATACAAGCTCATAGAATCATATTTAGTTTTGTTGCATTTTAAACATTTTAAGTTTTACTCTTTTTTATTTTTTATTTTTTTAAAATTCTGCACACACATGATGTTATGGTGGTTATATAGATTCTTCTTTTGCATGCTTCTATTCCTACTTGTATCTTTGTTTCTGTATCCCTTCTACTTTTGTGTATTTTGTGTTCAAACCTTGTACAAGTAGCTACAACATCTATGGGTTCATTATTGCATGGACCATGACACCACAGTAATCCTTCCATACCCTAGTTCCAATAATCTCCCTGCTCTCTGCTCTGTAATTTTCCTGGTCCTTAATTAAGGTGAGATATATGGATTGTTTAAATTCTCTCTCTCTCTCTCTCTCTCTCTCTCTCTCTCTCTCTCTCTCTCTCTCTCTCTGAAAATAGAAATGGATAGTTTGTCTCTCCGTATACACAGTGAGGGGAAGATAGCATCCTGGGTGAGTTAGCTGAATTTCATACCTGCTGACTTCCTGGCTAACAAGCTTTCCTTAGTTTCTTGTAGTACTCATTAATAGATTCAAACAAAATTTTGGTAGAATAGAACTGAATTTAATATTAGAGGAAACTTGGATCTCTAAAATATTTACTGATTCAAACTTCAGTATTGACAATGTAATGAAGTTGGCATATAGTGAATTTATGATTCCAAAATAGTTAAAACTCAAATATCACAATGTATAAAACATGATCATTGAAGACTTTTATTGTTTTCCAAATGGCAAGCTTTTGAAAGACTTAAAGACAAAGTTTATATACATCTTTGTTTTAATTTACCATTACTGATAAATTTCACAGTGAATTCTCTTATTTTATGGGCATTCAGGCACATTAGAAATTTTTCATCATTTCCTTAGTATTTCTTCTTGAATATAATTGATATCAAGCCTTTCTTAATTAATATGCTTGTAACTGCTAGCCTGTCTGTCTGTATTTATTAATTTATTTACATCCCTATCATAGACACCCCAACCATTCTTTTCTCCCAGTTCTACCCTCACAAACCTCTCTCCATATTACCCCTCCTCTTCTAATAGAAGGAAGCCCTCCTTTGCATATTAAACTGCCTTGGACATCTAGTCACAGAAAGCCTAGGCACATCTTCTCCCACTGTGGCCCAACAAGGGTGTCCAGCTAGGGGAAGGGGATCAAATGGCAGGCAACAAAGTCACTTTTAGTCCCTGCGCCAATATTTTGTGACCCACATAATGACCAAGCTATATATCTGCTACAAATGCTTAGGGGTTTGAGGTTCAGCCTCTGAATTCTCTTTGGTTTGTGGATCCAGTGTTTTGATCTCCCATGGGTCCATGTTATTTGACTCTATAGGTCTTCTTGTAGCATCCTTGGCCCCTCCAGGTTATTCATTACTATCTTCCACTCTTTCAGAATCCCAGACCTCCATCTAATGTTTAGCTGTGGCTCTCTGAATCTGTTTTTATTTGATGCTAAATGCTAGATGAAGACTCTGAAGAGACAGTTACACTAGGCTTCTATCTGCAAGCACAGAAGAATATCATTAATAGTGTCAGAAGTTGGCTCTCTCCCAGAAGATGTCTCAACTTGGGCCAGTCATTAGTTGACATTCCTTGAGTTTCTGCTTCATTTTTATCTCTGAAAATCTTGCAAAGAGGACAAATTTAGGTTTAAAAGTTTTGTGATTAGATTGATGTCCCTTTCCCTTCACCTGTATACTTGCCTGACTACAGGAGATGGCAGCTTCGGTCTCCATATTCTCAGCTGCTATAAATCTCAGCTAGGGTAACCCTAAAGACTATCAGGAGCCTTCAAAGTTCCAGGTTGCCTGCTAATCTCAGAGATAAGCCCATTTTTTCTGTTATCTCTCCCAGCCTTCTCCTGCTTAACTTCTCCACACACACGATCACCATCCCAGTTCTCCTCCTGCCCACCCCCGTCCCACTCAAGTCCCTCTATTTCATCCATCTCTTTTGTGTATTTTATTAATCTGAGTGAGATTCATGCAGAGTCCCTTGGGTCTTGTTATTTAGTTTCTTTGGATCTTTGGATTAAAGCATGGTTACTTTATAGCTAATGGCCACTTATAAGTGAGTACATACCATTCATGTCCTTTTGGGTCTTGGTTACCTCACTCAAAATGATGTTGTCTAGTTCCATCCATTTGCCTGAAAATTTCATGATGTCCTTGTTTTTAATAGCTGAGTAGTAGTCCATTGTGTTAATGAATCCCATTTTCTTCATCCATTCTTTACCTGAGAAACTTTATCTAAGTTGTTTCTACCGCCTGGCCTGTATAAATAAAACTGTTATGAACATCTAAAAAATCATCAAAAAATAAAGAACACAATGTACAAACTTATTTCATATTTGTTCATCTTTTGCACTTGTTCACTGATTAATGTGCTTTTCAGACATAAACTATTACATGCATGTATGTGTATGTCCTAAATAATCAGAAACAAACTTGTAGAAAAAGTGTCAGAATTTACCATAAGCATTTATGGTATGGATGGATTTAAATGAACATCTATTAAAGAAAGTAATTGGTAGCTATAACATTGCCATTTAAAAATCTGGATGGTAATATTGTGATTAAATTTAAAGACATAATTCTAGGAATAAAAGAAAATTAAACTCTGCTGTTATGTTTCCAAGGGAATAAACACAGTATCAATAACAATAAATCGTAACATTCACTAATCAGTCACATAGTGTTCAGTGTAAAGAATAATGTTCATTTAGGGACTATGAAAAGGACACTTCTGAAAGTGAGCCACGTGGGTAAAATTCATTCTTTCTCCTGTGAATTTAACAAATGTATCTACAGTGTGAAAGGATATTGAGTTTATTGAGTAAAGGATGATCTAAATGTACACTTATTTTTTTGATGAGACTAAGATGTTAGGCCAATAATAAAGCTGTCAACAGTTTAGTCAATGTCTAGTATTTATAGAAAAATATACTATATCTGAATTGTAAGTATAAAAAGGTGCAGCTGTGCATCAATTTTCAAATTCAGTACAAGTTAAAAGACTTACATCATCAATCTAGAAAGCCCTTTAAAACAAGACAGTTATATTACTCATATTGGATAGCTTTCCATGTTGATTAAGCATTAGTTTAATACTAACATCCAAGTCTAGCTAGAGGAATCAACTGTGATAAATATGTACAAAATGATGATGTAGGATTTATTCAAGTACCATATTGTACACAATTAATCAAAAAGACTTTTACATTTTCATTTTATCATCTCAGTATAAGGGACTTGACAGCACATCTCCATGGGAGTTATGATTTCTACTTCAGGATAAACCAGAAGAAAGTGATTTTTTTCCCATATATTGGTCATGTGAGTAGGGTGATGGTTACTCTAATTAAAAGGATAAAGAGGAGAAACAAGACCAAAGAATATAAGCAGAGAAATTGATAGTGGTTTTGTGAGATAATACAGAAATAATCAAATATAATTCACTTATAAACAAGTTTATATAGGAGAAAAATTTAGCTTTTGATATGCTCAGGTGTATTTAACCAATTACAATAAAGTAAATGGGTTAAAAATACTGGATATTTCTTTGCATTTTCCAAAACTGCAAGATCTTAAATCAGGCTTTAATAGAACTGATAACTTTGTACATGACCTTCCTCTACTTTCATAATTGAGAAGATATTAGTTTCCTCTATATAGTTTCATTCAGAAAATAATGAAGAGTAATCATGAGAAATTTGTTTTCACGAACTCATCATCTACCTAACACCTCAAATTCTTATAGCTTTTACCTTGGACAGTAAGATTTCAATGTAGAAATTTGAGAAAATCTAATACTCCAAACATAAATAGAAACTGAACAAAAAGTTGTATCATTGGTGAAAAAATATAGTAAATAATACAAATGCATATTATGATATTTTAATATTTCTATCTATTAAATAAGAGAATCTTTGAGTATAGTTATTACTTTTCTAGAAATAAAACGTATAATATTTATAAATGATGTTTATTTCAATTTCCTATAGTATTACTGGCTTAATATAACATTAAATAGACCCATAAATTTCTTCATAAGTATCTACTGGGGTTCATTATGCAAAGACTTTATTGGAAAATTGAAGACTACTGTAGAAAAGCATAAGGTGTTATTAAAATTTACATTTTCATGTACAATGGCAATACTGCACTTGCATTTAGAAAAGTTTGGCTCATGGTCGTAGTGAAAATTGTTCATATTCATAAAATTATCATTCTAATTTAGTTTTTTAACTCTAAAATTGACAGAGTGATGAATTTATCAGTCGGGTTGAATTTTGATCTTTATTGAAGTTTACATGATAGAGGAACTGGCTCAACAACATTTATGATGATATCAGTGAAATTTCTTGAGTGATTTAAAAAAAAAAATCTTGAGTGATCTATTTAAAACTTGCAGCATGATCAGGGTAGAGTGGGGCCTAAAATTCAAGTAGACTGAAGTCTCATGTAATGCTCAACTTTATTCAGAACATGAGACAATTTATACTCTCAAGGTTCAGAAGAATCACCTGAATAAGTTATACATCACAAGGACAAGCTTCATGTGGCAAAACATATATTTCACAGAGGAGTATAAACAAATATTTTCTAGTTGCAATGAATAATCTGAAGGTAGTGTCTCCTATTTGCTACACCTGGGAGGGGCTAGAAGCACATTCTAAGAACAACCTGTGTTAAGGAGAACAGAGATAACAAGTACCTTGCCTTGATTACTTGCACTTTTCTCACAAAGTCACAAACTCAGAAATCTTCACATACAGCTTCGTTCAGGGAGCACGTTCTTTCATGCTTGATGAGAAATGTTGACAATGGTGACATGAAATAGAAATCATGATCTTGCCTCAACAATTTATTAACTCTTTGCATAAAATATCTTGAAAATTATAATGTAGTTTAGCAGTTTGAAGTGTATTTTACTTAGGGAGTTATATTTAAATAGGTATTTATAACAATAAGCTTTTATGTCAACATATTTTGTCCATGTATTTAATGTTAAAAGTACCACACTTATTTATTACTTATGTTTGAAAACAGACAAAAAAATAACCTTTACAGATGATAATGTAGGCACTATTTAGTTTGTCTTCTTTGAAAAATATATTTATTTCTCAAGAATATAAATTCATGCACTGTTAACTTCAGTTGAAGAGTGAAAGATAAAATAGCAATACTTATTTTATTGCCTTTGTTAGTACATGTATAAAAGGACAGTACTTACCCAGGAATAAAAATGAAACATAGGCTGTTCATGTGCTGTTTATAACAATAAAAATATGTGTTTTGAGGATTCTATGTATAATATGTTTTGGGGGGACTATTATAATTTTTAGTTTGAAGTATGTATCTCAGTCATTCACTTCCACAACTTACGGTCAGGTCATGTACACAAGTCTGAGCCTTGAAAACATTATAATATAGGTGCAACTGTTTTTTTAATTTAATTTAATTTAATTTAGTTTTTTTTACTTATTCACTTTATATCCTACTCACTGCTCCCCTCCCGGTCACCCCTGTCCCCAACCTCTCTCTTTCTCTTCTGAGTGGGTGGGGCCCCTAGGTAACCACACCCCCCCATATCCTGGCACTTTAATTCTCTGTGAGGCTAGGCACTTCCTTTATCACTGAGCCAGACTATGCAGCCCAGCTAGAACATATCCCGCATACAGGCAACAGCTTTTGGGGTAGTCTCCACTCCAGTTGCTCAGGATCCACATGAAGAACAAGCTGCATATCTGCTACATGTATATTTGGCAGTCTAGATATGTTCTTTGGTTGGTGGTTCAGACTCTGAGAGCCCCAAGGTAGTTTGACTCTTTTGGTTTTCCTGTGAAGTTCGTATCCCCATTGGGGCCCTCAATCCTTCCCCCTACTCTTCCATAAGACTCCTTGAGGTCTATCCAATGTTTGGCTCTAGGTATCTGCATATGTTTCAGTCAGCCAAACTGGATGGAGCTTGGGGACTCTAATGGCAGAATAGGAAGAAAGATTGAGGGTCCTATGGGGGAAAAGAATTTCATAGGAAGACCAATAGAGTCAAACAATTTAAACCCTTGGGGATCTCAGAGATTGAAGCAACACCAAAGAACATACAAGGATAAACCTAGGCCACCCAACACATATGTAACAGATATGCAGCTCTGTCTTCATGTGAGTCCCCCCAAAACTAGAGAAAGTGCTATCCCTAAAGCTATAGCCAAATTGTGGATCTTGTTCCTCTAACGGGGTTTCTTTCACTGGGGGTCTTGCCTGGCTACAGTAGGTGGCCACTGGATGGGAGGGGGGGATATTTCAAGATCAAGTGTGGGGAGAAGCAGGAGAGAGAGACTGAGGACAAGGATAATGAATGTAAATTGACATCTGGATGGCTTGAATGGGAGAGAATGCACCTAGTTCTACAGAGACTTAATGTTCCATCTTGGGGGGAAATCCAGATGTGGTTTCTACCTTCTCAGAGGAGAAAGTGAGAGGGAACTGTGTGAGGGGTACCGAGAGGATGGTGGACATTGATCAGGATATAAAGTGAATGAATAAATATATTAATGGAGAGAAAAACAAAGAACAAGAAAACCTCTCCTCTCTATCACATTGTAGCACTACAAATTACTCAATATCCTAAGAATGAGCTTTTAAAAAACCAAGTAGTTCAAAGTAATACAACAGTTATGAAAATAATATTGACATTTGGTTGTTGCTCATGATAGAACAAAAATCATAAACTAATCCAAGTTGGTAACTGTCTATTTAATAAAAGTGTTTTAGTAATATTCACTGTATCACAGTTAGGTTTAGGTTTCTTTTATACAAATACAACCTAGTTCACAATTGAGGAAAGTCAAGGCCAGAACTTTGGAGAAAAAACAAAAAACCTAGATTGGAGAGGAATGATGCTTACTGACTTGCTCAGCCTCATTTTCAACACATTCCGTGATATCAACCCAGGAGTGACACTGGCTGGATTGTAATGAGGACTTGTAACTCAATCATCAATCAAGAAAATGTCCTATACTGTTGCATACAGGCAATCTGATGGAGGTATTTTCTCAATTTTTTTTTTTCTTTTGAGATAACTGTGGCTTTTGTCAAGTTGACATCATATTTTTAAAAAGGAAGGAAAGAAAGATTTTCTATAATACAACTGCTTTGTAATAAGCATTTGGGTTCTCAAAAACTGGTATTATTTAGGTTTAGCCCGTCCTTTTATCCTTTTATACTACTATGAATTGAAGCCACTTATTCTAAAGTAATTACTTAAAATTATAATTTAACCACTCGTTTATTTGACACATTTGCCGTGTTTTAAATATATCTGATGGTAATGTGTGAGATCAATCCTACACAAAAACTACAAACAAGTAATTAATGCTGTGTGGGAAAAATCGTCTTCCTAAAGGAAGAGCTCATGACCGCTTCTCCATTTCTGGTAGGCCCTGAAAACATACATAAAATCAACATTGTACAAGCAGAATAGGTTACTTTTGGATATGAATGCATTATATATTATATACATGTATATTATAATATATTTGTATTAATGTAAAAAGAGGCCATGAATTTAAAAGAGAACAACTAAGCATATACAGAATGGTTTGAAAGTAGAGAAGTGAAGAAAATGATGTAATTATATTAGAATATAAAAAACTAATTATATTTTAGATATGTAATCTCTTTTGTTAATTTATTTGATAGTAAGATTCATATTTAATGGCATAGAGAATATAATTGATTCATCTTATTCTACCTTACTATATACAAACTCACTAAGGTGAGTTTGATACTTATTAATTAAAATTATTTGTTACAAATGTTACTTATTAAATACATTTTTATTCATCTTTACAGTGTAGCTCAGGAACTTATACATGATGGGTAAGTGTTGTTCCATCCAATTGTCGATTATGATTTAATGAACACAGTGGATAATAGGATCCCTATAGTATAAACATGAAATGTATGATTTTAGTTTTTCAACTTAAAATAAAATCTTAGGATGTAAAATTGCTCTTTTGTTTAGATATTTTGGAGTCAAATTTAGCTTTCAGAATTCAAATGGTTAAATTTTAAGACAAGTGTTATTGGAGTTAATTAAAGGCACACTGAATAACTGCCAGTGTATTGAAGAGATAACAGTTTTGTGCAGTTAAGATCTGAGCAGTATCTGATAGAATAAATTAGAAACCTCAGACATTTACTTTTTATCTTTGATTAGGCTTAAGCAAGTGGAGATTGCCTGCAAATTATATAGGGTTAATATTCATGTCCATTTAACTATTTAAAAGACATAGGCAGCCATTAGTCTATACATTTTTAAATTTGTGTGTGATATGGAACAGAAAGAAGACATTACACACATAATGCATTCCTTCTCATAACCATCTCAGAAAAACAATACATTATAATTATTTCTTTGGTTGCATTCATTACTTATGGATTATTATTGTCACAAAAAGTTTTCAATGAAATATTTCAGATAAATACAAGTAGACAAAACTTGTTAATTGCAAATTCTGGAAAAAAATACTGAGATGAAAATGCCAAAGTTAGCTTGCTCAAGATCTCAGGTCATGGCAGTTATACTTTATCATTTTAAGCCTAAATATTCTCAACTGCTGATGTAGTGACAGTACCACTCTGTCCATCTGTTGAATTATGTGACTATTTGTATCATAGCTAATCCCAACACATTAAGAGATCATATTAAGAGTTAGCATTGTTAAATGTTTTATTTATCATACTTGTTTTGCTAATGAGAAGTTATCAAAGAATAAAAATAAGAAAAAAATCATTTTACACTTTAGCTTTAGAAGTTAACTTGGAAATTGGTTAAAATGTAAGATTGTAAAATATCAGATGAACATTTTACATAACTTAAAATTACATGATGCATTTCTCAACACCTGTCCTATCATATGCTTCTTACATTGTGTCTACTTCTTAAACAGTATCACATGTGTCTTGGTAGTGGAATAGGCATTTTGAGAAGGATGCTGGATTTAGATCCTGAGTCTCAGATTTCCAGTATGTTGACCAGTAATGATTCTCCTATTGACTGTATAATTCTGAAAAGCTTTTCTTAGAAGGAATGAGAGCACTGAAGCCCAATAGGTATAAATATAAGTACACCTGAGAAATAGAACAGCAGGATCTTTTAGCAAAATAACAATATCAGGTTTTACTCTAGGGCCTATCAATCGCCAGCCAAAACCTTTAGATGCAGATATTAATATAAAATTACCTCCTCCAGAACAAGTATTGGATCTCATCAAAATGGCTTTATTTATTCCATATTGGTCTTGCTACTCTTACCCCTGAGTGTCTTGCATGTAGGCACTGTATCATAGAGGATTCAGCTGTGCATAAGAACATTGGTGTTTAACTTGCATACCATTTCTGGCACTGTAAAAATAAGTCTGCACATAGAAAAGATTTGTGTCCATTAGGACTTATTTGTGTTTCTATAGCCAAAGCAAGTGGTAAATTTAGTGATAGGCTCCTCACAGAAACCAATTTAAACTAATTAGTGTTACTTGTTCAAGACCTGCATGAGATAAATCTATTGAAATTTTCATCATTGATAAGGAATTTGCTCTTCGTGCATCATACTGAGAAAATATTAACACTGGATTGCTATTGAAAAATAAATAATATGATTTTTGAAATTTGAGTCTACTGATAGAATTTCTCATTCTATTAAATGGTTCAGTTCCTATAGATATATGGCTAATACCAAGTGGATTTAGAGGTTTACAGATAGAATCAATAGATAGATAGATAGATAGATAGATAGATAGATAGATAGATAGATAGACAGATGATAGAAAGATAGAAAGACAGATGATAGATAAATAGATAGATAGATAGAAAGATAGAAAGACAGATGATAGATAGATAGATAGATAGATAGATAGATAGATAGATGGACAGGCAGGCAGGCAGACAGACAGACAGACAGACAGAATGAAATTAGGAAGGGTGCATGCCGAATGGATTTTGGAGAGGAATATGAGGGATGTATCTGACTGTGCTTCATTTCTATGCTTGCACAAAATTATCAAGAATAAAATTAATATTAATTGAAACTTAATAAATATTTTATTGTGAAAACATAAGGAGAGAAAATTAAAATTTCCAATTTTCTAAGCAGGAGAATCTCTCTATATATGTGTATATCTATCTACCAACCCATGTGTTAATAATCTAACCACTTATTAATTATCTAACTTTAGCAATCATCTAGTGTGTATGCATACACACAAACACAGACACACACACACACTCACACAGTCACACACATCAGAAAAGAAAAAGAAACAGAGACAGAGACATTTATAAAGAGAGGAGAGAGTGAAACAGTTTTATTTTAGGGTATGTGAACATTAATACTGAAATGTTTGTCTTGTCAATTCTAAGGATTTCTGATGTTTTGAAAACCAGCTATCCATGTAAGGTAATCTGGACTGTTGCCTGTTAACTCCACTCAGCTATTTCTAAATAAAACATAGAGAACACCCTTATAATAAACTTCAAGTCATGAATTTGCTATAGTCCCTTAACTCACAGGCTGACCATATGCATATATACATGTGTGTGTATGTATGTATGTATGTGATAACATACACTAACAAAAATAACTTAGGTAAGGGAAGCATTTATTCTGTCTATTATTCTAGATTATAATTTGTCATAGTAGAGACATCATTATGACAAAGGATTAAAAAAAACTAATTACATTGTAATTATTATTCAGAGAAACAAAGATAACTAAATACACACAGGTCTGCTTGTTTACCTTCCTAATACCACCTAATAACAACCTAGGGAATGGTGCTAATCAAATCAATCCCTTAATAGAGATATCCACAGGCTACCCTGATGTAGATAATCCCTCCTTAAGACTATATAACCAATCCTATATCCAAGATATGCAAGAATAGTTCAATATATCTCAGTAGATAAATCTAATACATTACACAGACTGACAAAAATTGCATGATATTCTCATCAGTAGCTGAAAAGACCTTTGACAGTTGTAACACCTAATCATGATAAAAGTCCTGGAGAAATTAGGGATACAAGTAACATACTGCATCATAATGAAGACAGTTACAGAAAATTTAAAGCCTACGTTACATTCAAATGAAGATAAAAGAGTTTCTGCTAAAATCAGCAACTATGTAAAGTTGTCCATTTTCTCCATACCTATTTAATGTAATACTCGAAGTCTGAGCTGGAGCAATAAGTCAACCAAAGGACATCATATTAAATCTTAAATTTTAAAATAATTTCCTGAGGTTTAAAAGAGACAAATCTCTCATAACAATTTTGTAGGAATCCATATATCTACTGATATGCTAAAATAATATATTAGAAATGAATATGTGATATTCATGTTGTAACCATGTTAAATTTAAAATTATTTATAACATGTAACCTGTATTTATTATTGTTAGATATATAGAAATGTTCTATTTATCAATTGCTCACTTTGAGGCTCTTTTTTCTTTAACTAATTAATATATCATCAATGATTGGCAAGTATGTATCATAAATAATCTTTCATTCAAACAAATGTTTTGGTTAATTATTAAAAAATTATACTTGAAATTGATTACTTTTCATGTGTTTATTGAATTCTTTATTTCCTGAGTAGTTTATTGACTTATTTTCAATATCTTTAGTTCAGAACAGACACACACAAAAAAATCTGACATTAAAAATAAAAATAAAAATGAGTTTGTTCAAAGAAGAAATACCTAGTAATTGAAATATTAGAGTTCAGGGGGGAACTTGAAAGACATCTGAAATAGTACATTTATTTACTCAGTATAAATATATATTATGTATCCTGTCATAACACAGATTTCTGGATGTAGTTTGTTCACAGAAAGTCAATCTTTCAATTTCTCCCGGGTCACGTGACAGAAATCTACATGCAAAGAATAAAGAGTTTAAGTTTACTGTGGGGAGAACTTATCTTGTCCATGTTTTGTTAAGCAGTTTTTCAAAGCTGTTAAGATACAGATTTCATCAAGGCTTAGATCTTAACATGTTGTATACCCAAATTTTCATATTTTATTAGTTCAATAATTACAATAATTTTTAATTTCTTCATGATTTAAAACTTTTAACAGCAGGGTGACATAAAATTAGATATTTGAATAACAATAATGGATCTTTTCAGACTTAAGATAAACTTAGGATGTAAACCTAAAAAGCACATTGGAACATAATGATAAAGGTCACTCCTACTTTATGAAACTATTTTTAAAGGGTAAATATAAAAACTAGGAATGATTGACAATAAAATTTTATGACCAGGATGAAGTTATTGTTATAAAAAGTAAGTCAGTTGAAAGTTATTTTAAATGAGTTCAAGTCTAATCCTTGATCTTCATAAGAACATAAAAATGTACATAAATTCCACAAATAAGGTTAAAATATTCACAGTGCCTCTAGGAATATGGTTCAATATGTTGTGATGCCAATGCACATTTATTTGCATGTGAACATAGTTTCAATTCACATCCATATGTACTTTACAGGTTATTTACAGTACAAATACAGGCTATTTATTTTAGTATCAAAATTTTACTATTCCTTCAAGTAACAATTATACAGATTATTGGTGATGTAAATAGGTTAAGACCTCTGGTCACACTATGTTAGATGACAATATGTCTATTCAATATATATATGCAACTTAATTTGGGCATGTCTATTCTCAAAGTGGATACTAATTTATGCTCTTACACATTCATTCTAGATTTTGAGTTATTTTTTTAAAAATTGTTTTAATATTTTATGTCTTCATATTATCCTGATGAAATCATTGTCTTCCTATACCACTTACAAGTTCCTTTTTCCCATATAGACAATCTTCTGATAGAAAATAATTTAAAATATCATGAAGCTGCTTAAGAGTGTTCTAGAATTTTCAAGGAGAAAAGGGAGATGTTTTAAACCTTTTGTACCACGAGATGCTCACCTTTCTCTTTTATCCATTTCTACATTCTCCTTCATCCTCCATTAGCATTTCAACTTTCCATTTTGTCCACTGTTTTCAAGCATCTACTTGCCATGCTCATTTCTCCATTGCCTCCATGGTTTGGTTACACAATGCACTCTGAGAGAAATACTGTTATTTACTCCTTATTAAATCAGCATTGTTCCCTGGCTTTGTTGCCTCTCACAGGGTATGATTATTTTGCATCATAGCACTTAGTATTATTTCTAAGTTAGTGTTTCTTTACAGACTTGACAAGCACCTACCATCTACTCTAGACCCTAGTTATGGATCACATGTGTCTGTCTTGTTTATTGTTACTACACTCAGAATAATGTTTAATAGTGTCTGCCTAAGGGCACACTTTGAGGACATATCAGTTACAGAAACAAGCAAAAGATATATGGCATTTTACAAAGTTGAAGAACAATTACCATCAGCTGGTGAATAATACCTTAACTTATAAACTGTTGGAAAACATTTGAAATCCAAACCACAAGCTTTCAAACCTAGGCTGAACAGAACTCATGTTCATCTCATAGTACAAAGTGCTTTCAGTTCACTCTAAGAGTTTCCATACTCTTTTAACACATTCCATATTGCTCAACATTCAAGTCTAATCCAGGTTCTTTTGTTTTGTTTTGTTTTTTGTTTTTTGTTTTTTGTTTTTCGAGACAGGGTTTCTCTGTGTAGTCCTGGCTGTCCTGGAACTCACTCTGTAGACCAGGCTGGCCTCAAATTCAGAAATCCGCCTGCCTCTGCCTCCCAAGTGCTGGGATTAAAGGAGTGAGCCACCACCGCCCTGCCCAGGTCATTTTCTTAGACTCAAGGCAAACTTATGCATGAAAACCTGGATGATGGTTGGTTGGATGGTGCCTCCTCCTCCTCCTCCTCCTCCTCCTCCTCCTCCTCCTCCTCCTCCTCCTCCTCCTCCTCCTCCTCCTCCTCCTCCTCCTCCTCCTCCTCCTCTTCTTCTTCTTCTTCTTCTTCTTCTTCTTCTTCTTCTTCTTCTTTTCCTCCTCCTCTTCCTCCTCCTTTCCCTCCCCTTTCTTTTCACTTCCCCTCCTTTTTTCTCTTCTCTTCCCTTTTCTTCTTCTCATTATTTTTATTACTATTATTATTATTATTACTATTATTATTATAATTGTACTATTTAAAAAACATAATTTTCAAAATTTCAGTAGTTGAAGGTAAATATTACCAAACAATAAGGGAGACATTGGAAAACAAGCTGGAGAACCAGACCAAACTCAGCAGGAAAAACAAAAGCAAAAACATTTAACAGAGTGGATTCTAGTCCAATATTCAGCACACCTGGTCACAGCATGTAGAGAACCAACTGCTTGCGATTGTCCTATACATTTGCCCTTCCTGATGATAACTCTCATGAGCTGTCAGCATTAACTACAGTCAGCTTCTCTTTAAAGCTTTGCATGATCATTTCTATGTCAATATTTGTGGGATCTCCACAGTCATTATACATCACTGTATAATAAACTATTTATACAAACTCTGCTACACACTTTGCTCCTAACTTTCCACGTTTTCTTTTAAATCTGAGGAAACCATCATGTATCCAAAAATTAGCATTTTTTATTATTAATACCAAATTCTTCTGGGAACTCAAGCAATAGTAAGGCTATTTAGATTAAAATTACAATGTCAGTTGAGTATAATAATGGTTGAACATGGGATTGGAATTCCTTAGGATACCCCTAAATTGTCATCTAGACAATAGTCTTTGACCATGCATTAATAGGGAGTAGTGATATGCTCTGTTATACCATCAAATATTTCTTCTGTTTTCTTGATTCAAAACACCATACTTCAATCCATATGCTCTTCACTTTAGTGATAGCATTCACTTTTCTTGGCCGAATTTCCAACTCTCAACATTTCCGACAAAACTATGTTTTAAAAATGTTTCCTGTAAGCATTTTGATTCTACTACCACTGTAAATTTGCCCAATGGGCTGATTATATTCATCTCAGAATTTAAATATTATCCTTGAAATTTCTTGTATGGGATTTTTAAATTTATTTTATAATATGTAAACTTGGCCATCTACAAATTCTCAAAGCAGAATTACAAATAGAGAATCATTATTTACCTCTGAAGCTGCACAAACGTAGGATTTACTGATAATGTTTTCATAAGTATTCTGGTCTTTTGTCTTTAGGAGAATTACTGGTAAATCCTGTCTTAACACATTGTAGGGGTTCTCTAGCATACATGTGTAAACTTCTCTAAATTCCTCTCAAGATACGCTCATAAAGTTGTCTGTAGCACACCATTAGGCATAATGCATGTTATAGCAGTGATATAATTCCAAAAGGGCCATGCTCACATAGAAAGGTTGTTTCTAAACTGTATATGCATCAGAAACACAGTTAGTTCAATGATTGCTGGGCTTCCCTCCAATCCTTTAGAATTAAGTTGCTTTAGTAAGCTTAACAAATGAAAATAAAGAATATTGTATGCAATGGAGAAAAGACTCTGGGAATAGTGGTAGGAAATCTCAGTCAACTGGGTGATGATTTGTTCTTATTTGCCATGTGGAAAGAGCGCACATTGGAAAATATTACATGAGTGAGTCATTTCCTCTTGGAGATCCAGGAACCTTACAAAAGGCAAGTGGGAAGAATTGTACAAACCTAAGCGGTGGGGTTCAATGACACCAGAAAAACCTACTCCACAGAAATCAATTAAGTAGGGCTCATGGGGCTTACAGAGGCTCACAAATGACATTTATAGAGGCTGCTTGGGACTATGCTCTGTCCTCTGCTTATATGTTCTGGGTCGTTAGCTTTTTGTCTTTGTGGGAGTCATAACAGGATGCAGGGGCTAGTGTGACTTTTTATTCTGCCTTTGGACCCTTACCCTTCTATTTCTACTGCATTCTCTCACACAATCTTGATGTGAAGGTTTGTACCTGGTCTAATTGTGTCTTGTTATGCTCTGTTTGGTAGATATTCCCTAGGATGCTGACTCTTTTCTGAAGAGGAATGGAGTTGGAAACACATGGACAGACTCACAAATTACGACAGAATTACCTGTACTGAGACCCTCCAGGTTGGGTACTTGAGGCCTTGGAGTTCCTAGCCTATGTACCAAAAAGGTGCCAGGAAACTTTCATAAACCCCCCAGAAGACCACAGATGAAATCACATCAAGCTCCAATTTAGGCTTTCTTCCAACCTTGACACAGCAAGAATGTGGAGCCCTGAGCCTAGTTTCAGGCAACCATTTATAGAGGCAAGAAATGGGTAGCTACCCTGGAACATATCTTTGGGTGGAGGAAACACTATGGCCTTTAACATAATTGGATTGTGCTGGGAGCCAAACCATAAACTTAACTTCTGCTTTCCTCCTGATTGGTGATTTTTATAAAGTGTCAGGTATGGGCTTAGAACCTGGGGCAGATTTGTTGGAGAGTAACCTGGAAACATGTGTTAGACACAGGGGGGAGTTAGTTGCCTAGAAACTGGTACTAAGTACCAGCATATTAGCTTACTTCAGTTCAAACTTAGTTCAAGTTCTCTAAGATGGAGTCTGAACCAAAAAGATTTGATCTCTCAATTTTAGCTTTTCTTTGAAATTCTGGTGAGAAAGAGCAAAAGCCACAAGGAGCAAGCGAGCAAGCAGCATTCTTTCGTAGTCTTTTGCTTAAACTCTCGACTCCTGTTTCCTCTCTTGATTTCTGTGGATGATAGACTGACAACTGTAAGCTAAATAAAAGCTGTCCTTTCTTTTCTCCCACAAGTATTCATATTAAATATTCAGGAATGCTTTGTCTTTATTTGAAATTATGCTGTAATTTTTGAAGACTACTTATTGATATAGTTTCTAATTTTTCCCATTTTTATTGGATGATTTATTTACATTTCAGATGTTACCCTTTTACCCCATTTCACCCCTCCTGCCCAGGAACCACTATCCAATCTCCCCTCCTCCTGCTTCTATGAGGATGTGACCCCACCCACCCACTCACTCCCACCTTTCCACCCTCGACATCCCCCACATTGGGGCATACAGCCTTCACAGGACAAAAGATCTCCTCTTCCATCTATTCCTGACAAGGTAATCCTTTCCTACATATACAGCTGGAGCCATGGGTCTCTCCATAAGTGCTCCCAGGCTGGTGGATTGCTCCCAGGCTGGTGGATTAGACCCTGGGAGCTTAGGTTGGTTGAAATTGTTGCTCTCCTCATGGGGCCGCAAATCCTTTCAGCTACTTTAACTCCTTCTCTCTGACTCCTCCATTGGAACCCCTTGAGCAGTTCAATAGTTAGCTGTGAGCATCCACCTCTGAATATGTCAGACTCGGGCAGACCTCTAAGGAGACAGCTATATCAGGCTCCTTGTCAGCATGCACTTCCTGACATCCACATCTGTGTCTACCTTTGGTAATTGCACATGGGACAGATACCCAGGTGGAACAGTCTCCAGACAACCCCTCCTTCAATCCTGTCCCATACTTTGTCTCCATATGTGTTCCCATGAGTATTTTGTTACTCCTTCTAAGAAGGACCGAAAAGAAATTAGGGAAACGACACCATTCGCAATAGTCACAAATAATATAAAACACCTTGGTGTGAATCTAACCAAGTAAATAAAAGATCTGTATGACAAGAACTTCAAGTCTCTGGAGAAAGAAATTGAAGAAGATCTAAAGAGATGGAAAGATCTCCCATGCTCCTGGATTGGCAGGATTGATATAGTAAAAATGGCCATCTTGCCAAAAACAATCTACAGATTTAATGCAATCCCTATTAAAATCCCAACTCAATTCTTCACAGAGTTCAAAAGAGAAATTCTCAAATCCATTTGGAATAACAAAAAAAAAAAAAAAAAAAAAAAAAAAAACAGGGTAGGGAGAACTATTCTCAACAATAAAAGAACTTCTTGGGGAATCACCATCCCTGACCTCAAGCTGTACTACAGAGCAATAGTGATTAAAAATACTCCATGGTATTGGTACAGAGAAAGGCAGGAAAATCAATGGAATAGAACTGAAGACCCAGAAATGAATCCACACACCTATGGTCACTTGATCTTTGACAAAGGAGCTAAAACCATCCAGTGGAAAAAGAACAGCATTTTCAGCAAATGGTGGTGGTTCAAGTCGATGACAGCTTGTAGAAGAATGCAAATCAATCCATTCTTATGTCTTTGTACAAAGCTCAAGTCCAAGTGGAAAAAGGACCTTCACATAAAACCAGGTACACTGAAACTAATATAAGAGAAAGTGGGTAAAAACCTTGAATACTTGGTCACAGGGGGAAAGTTTCTGAACAGCTTATTCTCTGAGATCAAGAATTGACAAATGGGACCTCATAAAATTGCAAAGCTTCTATAAGGCAAAAAACACTGTCAAAAGGACAAAACTGCAACCAACAGATTGGAAAAAGATCATTACCTATCCTACACTCAATAGAGGACTAATATCCAATATATACAAGGAACTCAAGAAATTAGATTCCAGACAACCAAGTAACCCTATTAAAAATAGGGTACAGAGTTAGTCTCTACTTTTATATGTTATTCTAATATAAATGAAATATTAATTCTTTTAAATGATAATTCTTTTGTATAAAACATCCCTAAAACTGAGAAGTTTGGAAAATGCTTAGCTGAGTATCAGATGAAGTGACAAGAGGTGATGTAATGCAAACTCCACTGCTCTAGAAATTGGAGAGTTGAATTTATCATGGTAATAACATTCCCAATAACAGATTCAATGTACTATGAAAAAAACTGTCTCTGTCACAAGATGTCATTTCTAGAAGATGACAACTTTTTAATTTTTGTTTGTTTGTATTAGAGTTTAGGAAATGCCAAACAAACCATATGAAACCAATCTCAATCAGACAGGGATAGTTTATTGAGTATACACTCCAGGACTATTTGACCAAAGCCAAGATCCATATTCTGAAGCTAAATCATGACCCCGAGTTAAGATCTTACAGGATTTTTAGTTCCCAAATTTATAAACATCTGTGCCAAAGTTATTTCACCAACCAGAATTTAGGGATAAGGGATTTTCTTATTGTGAGCCCATTGGTTGGGGTATTCAACTGTGGCAGAGGACCTACCTTGTGTAATATTCATGCTCTAACTTGTCTACCAGAATGGGACTCATCTAACATTTATGTCTTAACTTGCCAACCAGAATGTCAGCAACCTAATTACATGTCTCTTTCTGCCAAGTAGGATGTCAGTTCCCAGGGGGGTTCTTGGGACCTTAACCTTTACTTGACCATAACTCAAAAGTGAATGTCTCCTTCCAAATATTTTTTATATTGGTGCAGATGTCTCTCTTATGTTGGGGTCCATCTCAGGGACAGCTTATAAAAGCAAATACCATAAAAGCTTATACGTGGGTGAAGGAAATGCTGTTGGGCAGTCAGTTCAAAATTAGGCTTATTGTTGGTAACTATAGAATACACTTCTGAATTCTATCATAATTGTTTTCCAAGGACATAGATAATAACAGACTATATAATTAATTTTGGCTTTAAAAAGTTTCCTCATAATAGCAGAAACACTTGATAAAGTTTTGTTTTAATGGCAAGCTACCAAGTAACTGTTACTAAGGCCTTAATTTTTACCTAGGCATTAACATTTTATCTAGGCCTTAATATTTTCCTTAGGTCCCAACAGTTTGTGTGTGTTTGGGTTTTTTTTTTTGTTTGTTTGTTTTAATTTTCAAATAGAGACAAGGTCTTGCTATGTAACCTTGGCTGGCTTGAAAGATATTGAAAATATACTTCTTGTGTGCTGAGATTTAAAAAAAAAATGTGTGCTGCAATTCCCAGGAAGTGGGACATCTTAAATGAAATGAAGTGTTCCCCACATATAATATATGATGGAGACTTTCCTGGACTCTTCTCATCCAACACACCAGAATTCTAAAAAAATTCTGTTGTGATATTAGAATACAGCATCAGGTGCCACTGGTTTTGTCTATAGAAAAATTAAGAACTGGTGTCATGAATAGAATTCTATGGCACAACTCTATATTAATACTTGAAATCTAGTTTGTCTATTGTGAATGTTGTACATTTCAGTTATATTATTAAAATAGGTGTAGCATTATACTTAAATGAAAGTAACAAAGGAGTTAGAGAAACTTTCAAAACATGCTTACCTAGACATTTTTAGTGATATCATCTTACATAATCATACTTTTATTATCTAATAGAGGAAACTCTCTCTTTCTCTCTCTCTCTCTCTCTCTCTCTCTCTCTCTCTCTCTCTCTTTCTCATTCTCTCTCTCTTAGTTTTTGCTTTATAACACTAACTTTGAAAGACCTAAAAATAAAGAAACCAGAAAGCTGAAATCACACCTATGTTTTTTTAACCAGGATTCATCTCATAAATATTTAATTCTATTTACTTTTTTATGTCCTCCTTTCTTTGCTACTTGTAATCTGTACATACTGTGAACTGATTCTGTATAAGCTCATTCATTTCTATGTATATTTAGTATATATAGAGATGTGAATGCTTTTTTTTTTAAACCATCTGACAAATTGTTGTGCTCTTTTTCTGTTTTAGTCTCTTTCATTTAATTTTAAAAGATATATGAGAAAAATGTTTGGGCCAGTAATCTAGAAAGGTTCATCTTGGCATATGGTAGTTGTATTGAAAAGGTTAAATAACTTGGCAGTTTCATAGGAGAGTAAGTAGTAAATGCAGGTGGGAGAATATGCAGTTGCTATCAGTATTTTTAGGTCTAAAATATAAGATAAGACTAGGATCCCTTTTACTTCTGTTCTTCTCAACAGTTCATTCTTGCTATTTTTAACATCAATATTGAAGAAACACTTTTTACAACTCAGATGAAGAGTTTTTTCTTAATGTCATACCAGAAATTTGTACCCAGGTTGCCAGATATTAAGGCAAAATATTAAATAGTATTATGATAGTCATTTAAAAGGAAAGTATATACATTAAAAATGGAAAATTGTATTGTCATTTAATTTGACTATTAGTATGAGGTTAGTGTTATGAAGAAGCATTAATGGCAGTACAGTAAATGCTTAGTAAATTGTAAGATAATTTGCTCCAGTTATCATCTCTGATGAAGAATGTTTCTGATAGAAATGAGGTGTAAATATGCTGGGAGTTAATCACCTTCTTTATAGAAGTTTCTATTGTTGTTCTTATTTTAAATTACTTCATGAAGAAATATGTGTGTGTGCATGTACATATGTATGTATGTAAAATGTGCATGTGGTAAAAAAAGAAATAATCAAAATGAATAAAAATATTTGCAATTTAATAGTAACTACATTTGGCATTTCATCTTTGAGAAAGCTCACATCCACACTTGTGTATCTTTTTGGGACTCATATAAATACATCATGTAAATATGCACTGCACACAAATGCAAACAACACACACGATGGTTGATAGACTTACATTCACTGATAATAAAACTTCATATTAAAAAAGGAAAAATATTTAAGCTGAAAAAGTCAGCATAACTTTTGACCTACGAGAAAATAAAGCAGAAGGCAAAAATGTAACCGTGAGCAAAGAAGTAGCTGCAATAATAATTAATACTTACACTGGACTTATTGAAGTATTTTGATAGCGTAAGTTGAAGAGATCACACAAATAATGCTTAAAATAAAACTTGGAGTGAGTATTAAATGAAGAACTAAGGACATAAGTGTAGAAATGAGGAATATACAAGACTATAATGGCCTTGAGGATGACATAGATAAATAAACAGAAAGGTATATTATAGATACATTGAAGAATAATTCATTGTTTTGAGTTTATGATAGAAGGGATATAAGAAAAATGTCACCAACAATTTAAAAGGCAATATCATATTCTGGATACTATGGCATATATTAAACTGTGGCTTTCAATCCCAAGGCTTATATATCATAACAGACAAGATCAGGAGTAAAAATGGTATGTAAGGCAAAGAAAATCCTTCATCACCTTTAATTTTCTCAAATGAATATAAGGCCTAAAACCTGTGGATCACTTTTCTAATTAATATACCTGGAAAAAAGTGATGGGAATCAAGGGAAATAATTGGTGCATGTCATGTTGTAGATAGATGGACAACACAAAATGGCTAAATGTGTTTAGATGTATTCCAAATACTATTTCTTTGACATATCAGAAAATGCTGTCAGTTTTTGAGACTTCAGAAGACTTAGCAATTAAATTCAATCTAATATCCACAGCCAAAGAAATACTTTTCTATTTAATTTCAAATATTCCACAAAGTTGGAGAAGAGAAGACATAAACTCACCAGCTTCTATTACTTTTATACATCCTCTATACTACTTAGATTAAATATTGCATTCTTTCATGACTGAGTTACCTGTATTTCCATGTCTGAAATGGGCATTAAAATGATACTAAAATTTGACAGGGTTATGTTCTTTCCTATGTGCTCTGGGCACTTGGGTTAATACACGGCTTTAAATTTGACATTAGCTGACTGTGGAGAGTGTATGTTTTCCTTTTATAACTTTATTCATCATTTGAATGAACTACTTTGACAGCTTCTAGAAGCATAGAGAAAGCTCAAAACTGTTTTGACTAAATGTTAAAGAGAAAATTCTTCTTTGGAAACTCAGATAACACATATTTGACACTTAGAAGTGAGCTAAAAATTGTCCATTCAACATCATTCATATCGATTATATGGAACATAATGTTCAATTTATTATACAGCTGTTGACTTCTTTTTCAGATTTCTAACAATGAATGTTATTTCCAATAAGATATTTTTCTCCTAAAATGTTTAAATGTAGAAACGAAGGTATATTTTCATATTTCTTCCTTCTCATTTTTTTTCACAAAATATCAGTTAAACAAAAATATTGAATGTAATTTAAGTGTTAGTTGTACTGATATGCTTTTTAAATAGCAACAATTGTCAATAACCTGGGTAAATATTGTTCTTATGCTCATTGATTTTTTTAAGTACAAGTATAGACCTAAAGTGACATAAAATGTCAAAAATCATATTAACTTAGAAATCAATGAGCTATCTAGAGGTCTAATATGATAATGTTTATATATTTGATGAAAATTAAGAATTTGGGTTTCAAAAATTATTTTATCTTAAAATTAATTGTAATAGTTATTTTCTTCTCCATATTTCCAATTTTATACTGCAAGCCATAAGCATAAGCCCTAAGACTTTTACAAAGACTACTCTTATTAAAGTGGAGAAGAAGTTTTGCTCTAACAAAACCACTTCAATAACTTCTCTGATAAATATCTAGAGGCATGTTGTCATTGATCAACCAAGTTCTCTATGTTTTAGAGACTCACGGGCTTAATGAGAAATGTGGACTTCTAAATAATATATTAAAATAGTTAAAATCCTCATCTTACAACATACATTGATTATTGAACTTGAATAAACGTCAATATTGTATGTATTAGTGATATAAAAAAGATAAAATGATTTAAATGAACAATGCAAACAATTTGTGAGTAACCGAAGATGCCCAAATTACAGCTGTTGGGAGCAACCTTGTTTATACACTGAAGGCCTAAGTCAGCCATAGGCCTAAGTCAGCCATACATGCCTACTAACACAAAGTCTTCATCTCTGTGGGAAAACACTAATCCTATAGATAACTATAGACCTTGTAGATAGGTAGCCTTGGTGGAAAGTACCAGGTTAGATAAGAACAAATGAATCATAGACAGAGTCATAGTGACCTGTTCCACCCTGATTCTGAAGGATATCTGTACTCCCCCTGAGAACATCTATGCTCCTGCATCATGCCCCTCCCCACATCCTGCCTCTATGTGTATATAACCCCTGTGTGAAAAAAAATCATTTTATCAGACTTTAGACAAGCCATGGTTCTTTGCGTACCCTTGTCCCTCAGTTCTCTCTTCCAGATCTTCTGATCCCAGTTCAATGCCCCATGGGACTGGGGCAATGGCTGTAACTAAATGTACCCATCCAAATGCTATCAAGCAAGGTAAACAATTCTACTTTGAAAGGGTCATAAAAAGACATATCCAAACATTTGTGACCACAAATTCAACTCTGATTCAAGCAGCACAATGTTACTATCAAGGACTAATACCCATGAACTCCCTACTCCCATTATTCTAAATAAGATATTATATTTATCAGTTGTTGTAGTATCAATTAAAATTATATTTGAAAAGTTTTACTTTTATACCATATCTATTCCTAAAATCAAAACAAACTTATGAACTGTAAATTTAATGAATGATATTAATACTACAATTCCATGATATAGTACAATACTTTGAAACATATTTTAGATAGTTAATAATTTTGTATTTTGATCAAAATATGAAATATAATTCAAAAATGTTTAAAATAATGTATAAGTAAAACACACACACACACCATAAAATGGATTGTATATTGTGAATACTCCTGGGACATCTCTAATTGTCCCTTAGAGATTTTTATTCTAATATTTACTTTAGTATTCATTATACATCTCTAATTTGATTTATTTCTTGTCAGTAATATGACTTCACAATTCCATCTGAAACTATGTCTCAGACTTGTCTGATTTTTCAATATCAAATTAAGTTTGAAATATGAGGTCTATTTTGAAATACTGTAAGTAGGACTTTTGTAATTTTGAATGCTTTATTTGTCTCAATGCTATTCTGGAGAATATCAGAATGTGTCACCATAAACCTGCCTCTGGCAAAAGAACACTTTGATCTAAAGGTAGCTACTCCAGACCTCTTTATTTTTTGAATGTAGCAAATGGAATTTCCAAAGGAAAGTTTCTTGCTTTGTGGGGAAAAGAAGCTATTTGATGGAGATTCAGATTTCAAAAAAGTATTTTTTATAATAAATCTTTCACATAATTTCTTTTCTTCTACATTCCTTACATATCCTTGTTACTTTTGAACTACTGTAAGTTTATGTTCAGCCTAATGCAATACAGGCAGTGTTCACCAATTTTTGGAATATGCCTTATATTCCAGTTTTTCCATTCACTTTATGAATGATCTATTGTTATGTAAAATATATACATTTTTTATAGTGTTTTCTTTTGTTAATGTCCTTAAGGTCGATTGAATATTTTAATCATGTCATGCCTTTGAGAAAGAGTTTTGATTTCTGTAAAATACCTTTCCAAAGATGATCTTTTGGTCAGATAATTAGAAATACTTTGTGTCGATATGTTAAAAAAAATTTATTTCACAGAAATACTTTTATTTTCCTTGAATGATATTTCTTTCATACAGTGAAAGATATTAAATCATGCTCTCAATTAAAATCAAAACTTGAAAATTACTAAGGACTATACTTTAGCATTTCACCAAAAGAAAAATATCCAATCAGTAGACGATTATGAGTCCTTTTAACCAAGTTTACATTACATTACATTTCATATAAATGTAATGAAGGGAATTTCTGCCTAATATTTATGAAAACCTTGTCTTCTTTATTATTTTATATTTAGGATGACAGCCTCATAATATGGACATGTTGAGAGTTGATATGATCACACATGCAGCATTAAGTATGACAGGACTTGCATTTCACACTAGACTGATCCTTGTTCTTCTTCCTGGACTGGAGGACATTTCCCAATTTTCCAGAAAGATGAATGGAAACCTCATTACTTAATTCTGGCTTATTGGCTATAAAAAAACTGGAATATAAGGCATTCTGTCAGAGGTAGTTGGAAACTAGTAAGTATTCTCCATGTAGTTTTCACTATCAGTTCAGCAACACATTTAGAGTTGAGATGAACTCACTGGAAAATAGGATATCATGGATTACTGAATTGTAGCTAGGTTAAAATTGCCCTGGAAACTTGCCAAATAATTTTAAACTTTAACTTCATGAGAAGTTAGCTTTTGCTTTTGCTTTCAGGTACGTATCTAATTTTAGCAGATTATATTTCTTAGATAGTATACACAATTGGAATAAAAAGAGAAATATCTGTCTTCCTATAATGTAAAATGTGGGTAGATTATGTGTAAATATATAAAAGACAAAATAGGACATTTTAAAATGTGATTCCTATTTTTCCTCAGGTTAAGATACTGACATTAAAATTGACATTAATCAAAAATTCAGTAACGTTATTTCTTCTGACTATTTTAAAATCATAAACATCTCTGAAAACAATATACCTTATACAAGAATGGAGGCCTTTTTGCTGATAAAAGAATTTCAAGAAAACTGGGTCATTAATTTGTTCTTTAAACTTTGTTTTTGTTAAAAAAATTTTTCTGAAACTAATCAAACCAAAGGAAGTTGAAGATTGTATGTTTCACTATATTCTCATAACACTAGCTTATTCAAAATATATTTTATATAGTTAACTAAAGATAAACTGTTCTATTAGGTCATATTATCAAGGCATTCAAAAATCTGTCAACTCTATTATATAAAACTACCAAAGTGGCTATCATTATGTGACATCAGCATATAAAATATCTAAAAACAATGTGAAGGAAGTTAGTTGTTTAGGTGACAGTAAGCCTTTATACAATTATAGTGGACAGGAACTATGTTTGTTGCAAGAACAAGGGACCATGGCTACAGTTTGCAAAAAATCACATTTGTCTTACTCATAATACACACAATAAACCAATGATGTCTCCCATAGTGGACTGTGACTTCTCATAAGAATTAACAATCAATTGAGTCCTACCAGCTTTGGGACAGACAACTTTAAGGCAAATATAAGTAATCAGCAATTGTCAGAGCTCATTATTTCACAGTTATCACTTTTTTCTCATAACCTACGTTTTCCTTCTCTTTCTTTCATTGGTACAAATACAGAAAAACAAGTAATATACTCATAAATACAGTGACATAGCTTTGGTGGTTTTAAAAATATGGTCCTCATAAGCTCATAAAGAGTGAAAAAATTTAATTAATTGTAGGAGCAGGTGTGCCCTTGTTGTAGAAAGTGTGTCAGTAATAGTTGGCTTTGAAGTTTGTTTGGTTGTTAATTCATATTGGAAGTCACAGTTCACGATGGATGACAACATTTCTTAGTCAGGGAATACTGACTTGTATTAGAAAGGAGAAAACTGGGAGCAAACAGTAAGTGACTATGCAAGTAGCCTAAGTAAATTTATTTCTATCTGCCCTTGATTGTGGATGTGATGTCACCAGATATCTCAAAATTCTGCCTCTTGTCACGTTCCTGCAATGATTTGTTATAGCTTGGAATTGTAAGACATATGAAGCTCTCTCCTGTAAGGTTTTTTGTTGTTGTTGTTGTTAAATTGCTTTATCAAGTAATGCTAATAAAACTAATACTGCAGATGGTACCAAGAAAGCAGATTTCACTATGATGAAACTGACCGTAGTGATTGTTATGACCATCTTCATTGTTTTTAGGTTTATCGTTCTCTGGGTTGTATTATGGCCTGGGATGATGTCCTTGAAACAAAAAGCTATTATCCATTTATTTTTCTCAACTCCCTTTTAGAACTCTAGTACAAAACTACATCCTACTACTGCTTCAACTACCATGGTACTAAAATACTGAAATAGGTATGAAACTGCAAGGTTCTGCTTTCAGCTTGTGATCTGGTTAATATTCTTGCCTTGAATAAATGTTGTGTCCATTCATGTATCCTACAGGAGGACCATTTGGAAAAAAAACCAAAAACAAAAATCTTGCTCTCAGAGCGATCTTCATGTTGCAGGGAAGAGCAAGAGGTTTCTCATTAATAATGTTAATATCTCTTTAAGAGTCACAGCTTCTTTCTTATCACCTGTCTTGTCTATAACTTTAAATTTTCTCCTTAAGGCCTGGGGAGAGATGGCTTAGTGGGTAAGAGTGATTAATGCTCAAGTATAAGCATATGAACTTTGATTCTCAGCATACATATAAAATTATAAAGCATGGCTATGCACTCCTATATCCTTAGCACTTGGGAGTAGAACAGAGGAGACAGGAAGATTATTTATGACTGATGACTTGCTGCCCAACCAGCATAGCTTGAATATATTGAATGTCCGGTTCACTGAGAGACTCTATCTCAAGGGAATAAGTATAGATTTATAGAGCAAGGCACGCAACATGTTCCTCTAGCCTCTATGCATGCATACACACATGCACAGCTATAAATATAACACCACACAAACACACATACACAGGCATACACACAATTTCGAGAATAAGAAAGAATTTTTCTATATTTATGCTTTTTATTGTAGTGCAGGATAACAAGAATAGCATTAACCATTACTTATCCTGAGTGCTATTTTGGTTTAAAATTATTTCCACTGAACAAATTAATTTACTACTCTTGAGTTCAGTAACACTTAGGATTTTAGATCATGTGTAAATTGTGGTCACATTTGTTGCCAGAATTTCACATAGATAACATCTAATTTGTCTGTCTGTCTGTTTATCTATCTATCTATCTATCTATCTATCTATCTATCTATCATCAATCATCTATTTATTAACTTCATGACACATGTCTTTATGATAGGTATTTCTTATGGTACTATCATCTTCTATCTTTCTCCAAATTGACTTATTATTCACTTGTTTTGCATACTCTGGCTTTCTATTCTAATGCTCCAAATTGTTCCAAATTTCTTCTTCAAACTAGTTTCAAAGAGCTATGAACACATGATCAGGTTTATCACACTAACCACTCTATTTAACTATAGAATTTTATGTTTGAAACTGTTTTCATTGATATGTGAGAATACCTCACAAATTTCTCCTTCTTCAAGAAGGGGCAATTTCTTTTAGCTTGCTTGTCAGGGATATAGTCTATAGTACAAGTCTAGGGAAGGAAGTTATAACACATTACTACATTCTATCTGGATTTAGGAAATAGAAGTTGTAATTGATTTTTGTTCTCAACTCAATTTTTACTTTTGCTTCAGTCTGAGATCCCTCCAAAGGAATGGTGCCAACCATATTTGCTATCTGTCTTGCTACCCACAATAATAAAATCTAGAATTTCTTAAGTAAATATCCAAAAATTTATCTACTAAATGGTGCTAGGTCCTGCCAAATTGGCAGTCAATATTAACCATCATAGCATAGTGACAAAAATAGAAGTTTAGTAAATAAAAGACATCTCTTGCAAGTGTGATGACCTGAGATGACTTCACAAAATCCATCAAAAAATAATGCTGTTTTGGCATACTCATAATTCATAAAGTAGGAAGTGAAAAAACTTAGATTGCTGAACTGTCTTTACCACCTTGACTAGTCTATCTGGTAAAGTTCCAGGATGAAAAATTATTGTGTCTTAGGCAAAATGGTAGAAAGCACTTGAACACTTAAATCTGAGGTTTTACTTTGACCTATACATATATGCACCCATGCAATAGAGAAACAGCACTTACACATGCATGTACGTACATAAATCTTTGCTATGGCAAGGGATATCATCCAAAGAACTTCTAGGTCAATGTGATTCCTCTGGACTACAGATACAGCTTTAATCCTCTGGATGGAATACAGATACACCTGTAATGCCAAACCATGAATGTAAGATAAGTTTGTCGAAAGAAGCAGCCATGCTTAAAAGTGAAGTCTAATTGAGAGGCAGAGAAAATGACAAATCAGATCAAGATTTGACAGAATGAAACAGAGATAGGACACACAAAACCCTCAGAAAAACAGATAGCAAACAGAGGTGACCTAATAGAGCAGCACCAAAAAGAGTGAGAGATAGAGAGAAAGCAGTTGAGCTGCAGTTTTTGCCAGGACAGTTTTACAGAAACAGGTTGCAGTAAGAATAAGCTAAACACAAGTAAAGACAAAACAAGCCAGAGAATTAAAAGGAGCCAGAAGATGAGAACAGATTCCCAGAGTTAATTTGAAGCTGTTTTAGTTAGGGTTCTACTTCTGTGAACAGGCACCATGACCAAGGCAACTCTCATAAGAACGATTTAATTGGGGCTGGCTTACAGGTTCAGAGGCTCAGTCCATTATCATCACTGTAGGAGCATGGCAGCATCCAGGTAGGCATGGTGTAGGAGAAGCTTAGAGCTCTACATCTTCAGCTGAAGGCCACTAGCAGAATACTCACTTCCAGGCAGCTATGATGAAGGTATTAAAGCCCACACCCACAGTGACATACCTACTCCAACACTAAAATACACTATGTATGTACAGACATGCTTTTTCTCCCAATGTCTCCATTGCTTTCTTATGAATGCAAATTAAAGCTTATGTGTTCACATTTATTCTACATTATGTAAAAACAGATATTTGCTAAAATATGTCAAAAACTTTTAACTGCAAACCTAACAGATTTCTATTAAGAAAATTATAAAGACCTGCCGTAATAGTAAAATCAAATCTCAGTAAAACTTTTCAAAAATTGACATATAAAGGAAGTGATGAACAGAGATTTTTCACAGTATTTACAACTATAAAAGGGAAAACAAAAATGATCTTTTGATCTCCCTAGTATGAGGAAGGTAAGGATGAAAATAAGACATACTGGGAGAAGAGTGAGTAAAATTTCAACCACAGTTCTGCCCCAGAAGAATGCACCTTTGTCCTGGCTATTTCTATACAAATTTAAGAAGGGCATTGCTTCTGTATACAAAGAGTGAAGCAGAGACTGAAGGAAAGGCCATCCAGAGACTGTTTCATCTGGGAATCCATCCCATGTGCAGACACCAAACCCAGACCCTAGAGCGGATGTCAAGAAGTTCTTGCTGACAGGAGCCTGATACAGCTGTCTCCTGAGAGGGTCTGCCAGATCCTGACCAATAAAGACACAGATGTACACAGCCAAACATTGAACTGAACGTGGGAACCTCAATGTGGAAGTTAGAACAAGGACTGTAGGAGCTGAAAGAGTTTGCAACCTCATAGGAAGAACAACAGTATCAACCAATCAGACCCTCCAAAGCTCCTAGGGACTAAATCACCAACCAAAGAGTACACAGAGGGTACCCATGGCTCCAGCTAGATAAGTAACAGAGGAGATTGCCTTGTCTGGCATCACTGGGAGGGGAGTCCTTTGGTTCAGTGGAGACTTGATGACCCTGAATGGGGGAATTCTAGTCCACTGAGGCAGGAGTTGGTGGGCAGATGGAGGAAACACCCTGATAGAAGCAGGGGAGGGAGGGAGGGATAGGGGACTTGTGGAGGGAAGATAAGCAAGGGGGGAAACATTTAAAATGTAAATAAATAAAATAACCCATAAAAAAAGAAGGACTATACAGCTTGGAACTGACATATTGTCTTGGAGATCACTTTCAGGCTCAGGTAAACTAAAAATATGATTCTTGTTCTACCTCTTGAGCCTGTGTGACGGTGGTCTTATGTCCACTCTGAGATTTCAGTTTGTCATTATATTTTAGTCTCTGCATGGGTACAGAAAGGGTTCCTTATTTGATGGTATGGAGAGAAGTTCGTGGAAGCGTGGAGGCTCTTGTGAGTAGAGGAAGGAGGGAACTCAGTTCAAGAACCTATGTGAAGCACTGGAAATAATTTTGCAAATTGTTTTATATGTAAGTGAAAAATATCATTACATTAAACTGTTGTCTATTTTATGTTTCACTCAGAGCTTGTCTCCCAATCCTCATCAGGCAGACATTTCTAGCAAGGTGGACATGGTGATGATCTCTGCTGTTTCTGTTTAGTTGTATTTATTCCTTAGGATTAAGAACGAGTCCACTATATTTTATTTGTTGGCACATTTCTCCTTCATTGCTGTATATTTTATATTTGTATATTTTATATATATTTTGTATATTTTATTCTGTATATTTTATATTTGAATCACTATGTCTGAGTACATATTTTTACCATTTTCTGTGTTGTTTTTTAAACTCCTGTGTTAGTTAGAATGCATTTCTAGTTCATCCATCAAATCCTTCGGTGATTATTTTTAATGTGTTATCAATTTAACTGTTTTCCTTGTGTGTGAAGACACACAAGTGTAGTCACAGGATTTGGTAGAAAAAAGCAGAATATTAGGATTTAGAGACAGGACTGAACTATTGAGACTGTATATTAATAATAACCATCATCGTTATTAAGAATAACCCATTCTCTAATGAATAACCCATTGTTTCTCATTACAAAACACTATGCTATGTGAACAAATTAGTTCATTGAGGAAATGAATTCGAATGTATATACTTACTACTTACTGCTACTCATCATTACTTTTTAAAAATAAATTATATATGCAATCTTTATATGTAAACTGAAAACAAAAGAATAATTCTTGATTCTAAATTATTTACTTTATAAAACATACTTTATTTTATTTCAAACTAACATTTCTTTATTTTATAAACCGTCAACACACAAAAAGCATTTCAATTTGATACACTTTTCAGATTCTTGTTTATTAAAAAAGTCCTACAACCCTGATAATTTCCAATTTTTTTATGTGAACGTGTAGATTCTTAATAAATATTCATGAAATCTATTCTGGTTAAGTAGCTAGTATATTGTTCTTCACTTAAATTACTGATATTTCATTTTCAGGAGAAATATAATTGAAAATACTGTTTAAAGAGAATTTCATTTAATCACTATGTAAATTTAAGTTCAGATGTACTCACACCATCCCTTCCAGGAAGAAGTATATTCATTTGACAATTTTTTCTATCCCAGAAACAGATTATTTCTGAATACAGATTATTAATCAGTAAGAAGAAAAAAACAATTAAAGTTTATTTTAAAAGATAGTGAATGCAATGCTATTTAAAAGAAACTGATAATAAAAATCCAGCTCTCTTTTGTCATATTTTCTCTACATTTTTGTTGCTAAATATTTAAAATACATTAATTATGAAAATAATTTTTCATTTCTAGGGCAAACTAATTAAATATTCAAATCAGATAGAAGGCATTTTAATAATTTTAAGAGTAGTCCTGAGAGATTACACACTCTAGTTTAAATGTGAGGTATTGAGATTTGTTAACATAACAAACAAACAAATAACTCTATTTAAATATTTAGATAAAATATAAATATCTAACACAAATCTTTAAAGGTAGTTCAAATATCTAGCTATAAAATTGTAGCATAAAATGAGAATCTATAAGAAAAATAGAAGGTATGAATAGTTAAATATATCAAATGTTTTTATTTTTCAAAGGCTATTAAAAGATAAACTAAATATCTGCTATTTAATTTTAATCTGTTTATTCTTATGTTTATTTACTTACAGTCCAGCCATTGGAGCCACCTTCTGGTACCCCTCCCACAGTTCCACATCTCATTCCTCCTCCCCTTTTTCTCCAAGAGGATGCACCCCCCTACCAACAGACCTCCCTACTTCCTGGGGCCTCAAGTCTCTAGAGGGTTAGGTGCATCTTCTCCAACTGAGGCCAGACCCAGCAGTCCTCTGCTATATGCGTATTGGGGGGACTCCGACCAACTCATGTGTGTTGCCTGGTTGGTGGTTCAGTATCTGAGAAATCTGCTGGTCTTCCCATGGTGTTGTCCTTCTCACCTTCTTTCAGCCTTTTCATAATTCAACCACAGGGGTCTCTGACCTCAGTTCAATGGGTGGATATAAGTATCTGCATCTGTCTCCGTCAGCGTCCTGTTGGACCTCTTGGAAGGCAGTTATGTTAGGTTTTTGTCTGTAAGTACACCATAGCATCAGTAGCAATGTCAGGCTTAGAGCCTCCCCTTGAGATGGATCCCAAGTTGGGCCAGTCGCTGGACTCCTTTCCCTCAGTCCCTTCTCCATTTTTGTCCCTGCATTTCTTTTTGACAGGAACAATTCTCTGTCAGAAATTTTGACTATGGGATGGCAACCCCATCCTTCTACTTGATGCTGTCTTTCTACTAGAGGTAGACTCTACAAGTTCCCTCTCCCAACTGTTGTGCATTTCATCTAAGGTCCCTTTCTTTATGTCCTGAGAGTCTCTCATGTCCTAGGTCTCTGGTACATTCTAGAGGGCTTCCCCCACCTCCCACCCCCATCTTAAGAACACTATCATTTTGTGTTTATTTTTTACATTACCTAAATGTAACTATATTTCCCATTTTCCAACCCCTGTTACATATATATCTTAGATATGTTAGTATATCTTCACTGACAATCAATTTTATGATCTCTTTTTCTTTAATTATTATTGGACTGTATAGATGGATGCATAAATGTACAAATGCAACCTGTTTGTTGTATTTGTTGTTGGTTGCGTGTGTATGATTTCATGACTGAATGCTTGTTATTGGATATTAAATTAGGGTTCTCAACCTTTAGGAAAACTAATTATTATTCTGTTAGCATTTGTTACTTGTGATTATCTCACTGAATAAGGGTAGGGTACTATGAACATTCCAAATTCCATGTTGTGATGTCTGTTGGTCTTATCATTCACAGTATCTTACAAAGGGTGAGCTAATATGTTGAAATATGGTGGACGAACCTTTCCTGTCATTCATAGAAGAAGACACAATCTCACATAGACTTCCTACTCCTCTGACTCAGCATTTTTCATCCCCTTTTCAATGAAGATGCTTGACCTGTAGGTGTGTGGATTGTGTTGGAAATTTATCAAATGTGTCTGAACATCTCATCATCAGTTGTTCTCTTTATTTTGAACAATTGTAGCTCTCAGTAATTGTCTCTATCTGCTAAAAAGTTACTCTTCTATTGATAAAGGTCTAGAGTTACAAATATCTGTGAGTATAATGATAAACAATTAGAATACAGTGAGGAATTTTGCTGGTTTAGAAATGTAGCAGTAGTAGGTTCTCTTCTAGGACCTATGACCTCACTAGGTTATAATCAATTAGATAGCTTCTTTTTAATACAATGAGATAAGTGCCACTCTTAGTTATAGTTTGTCATGCCAGTCATTGTTCACAGGGAACATGGCCGAATAGAACAACAAAGGCCTTGTCTTCCTTGATGTGAACATTTAATTTTTAAATCAAGCATTATATAACAAAAACTAAAGAAACTGTATTGGAATATTTAAACACATTTGATTAAATTTACATAATAAATAATATAAAACACCACCACAATTCTGATCTTAAATTCTGTCACTATTTTAATACAAATGTCGTTTACAGTATATATCATCAAACAAAATTATTGATCATTTTCAACAAGACTAGCACCAACCCCTTTGATAGGATTTTAAATTTTTATGACATCTTTCATTGCTTCCTGTAGAAGATAGGTGAATGTCTGTATATAAGTCTCCCTATACTCTAGACAATTTAAATTGTAACTTCCAATTAAAACTAGTATTAATAAACTATGAATATTGAGCAGGAATTGTGGAACATGTCTTTATTCTTAGCACTTGAAAGGTAAAGGTAGAAGAATGTCTATGAATTCAAGACAAGCTTGGTCTACATAGAAAGTTCCAGAATGACAGACAGACAGACAGAAGGACAGATAGAAAGACAGAAAGAAAGAGAGAAATTATAAAATTTGTGAGTTGTGTTTACCCTAATTTGAAAATCATAATGCATTTGTGATACAATAAAACTTTACATAATATTATGCTTTTTAAAATCAAACATATTTATAGGTTTTGTTATTATTTGTTTTGATTAGGTGTCATTGTTTAGCTCCAGATAACTTCAAACTAACTTCACACACTGTGCTATTCTTGAATATTCAGAACTCTATTTATCTCTGCTTCCTAAATGTTGGGATAAAAATATGTGCTATCAAGCCCAGCCCAATTATATTTTTCAAAAATAAAATATAAAAACAAAGGCAAGGTGATTTATTTTACATATGTCATAAAGATCACCAACCCTTTTAGATGTAATGGAGTGGACAAGTTTTGTTCTTTCCTGTGTGTGATATAATATAAACTACTCAACTACTCATAGTGCACAAAGTACCTGAAAATATTTCTCATGTTATCATTGAATCCCAGCACACTATATGGTTCATAAGAGATGTTAATATATTGGAAAGTTTAGATGTTCTGTGTGTGTGCAAAGTTTCTCCATTAAAATATTTTCTATAGCTAAAGTAAAATGTCTTTTATACTAAGGTCCAAATATATTTTCAATAAAAGTTTAGGAAAAAAAGCTCTGTCTCTGAAAATTTTAAACAGCTTGTTGGTAAAAATGCATTTTTCTTTTATAGAAATTTATGTAATATTAACTTGACTTTAGATGTCTAGATTTGTTAACAAAATACATGTATACCTCTATAAATACATTCATTCCTAGAAAACTAGGACAAGGCAAACATTTCTTCCCAGGAAGTTTCATTCTGTAATGAATTATGCAGTCGGTACCTAGAAAAAGAGATTGTGTTCTAAAGCATGAAAATTCAGAGCAGCGCTAGTTAACCACCTGTGAACATACAGCCCTCACACCTGTTCCTATGAGCAGTGTTCCACTGATTGAGTAGTCTTGCTACTTCTTGAATATTTTCTATAACACTTCAAGGTTGTTTGCATTTTTTATTTTGTTTCACTACAAACCTCTGCTATTTAATTGATAGTTAAAACATTAGTGGTGTGCCTAAATTATCCTTTATTTTACTAACTAAAAATAGAATCAATAGTGTGCTATAAATTTGAAAGCGCGCTGGCAGATTCATTGTTTTTCAGCTTTTTGCTAAGATTGAGGGTTACTGCTAGGATCTACTTAACTAGAGTACATGCAATAGGAGAAATTAGATTATATATAATAACAAAATTGGTTGACTATGAAAAGTGAAGAGTGAATAATACATTCTTTTTTACATTTTCATCACAATGTTAATGTTTATGTGTCAGTATTACAAGTAGAAGTTCAGTTCCAGAGATTTTTGGTATGAGTATACTTCTCTTTTATTTCATTGACAATATTTTAGGTGAATTTTAATGTAGACCAAGAAAAGCAAGAAATATTTTCAAAATTCAAATATTTGTAATGTTAAATATTTACTTCCCAACAATAGCTAATTTTCAAGAACTGCTTATATGGGAGTCCCTGGCATCTTTGTTGCTGAGATAAATGTAATTCTAATTAAAGTCTCATCAGATCCTATAATGGTCTAGGCTCTAACTAGGAAGAAATAAGCATGTTAGATAATCAGATCTTATCAACATCATTATGTGTAATTTTCAACTAGAAATTATTCTAATCCCCATACTAAAAGTAGAAAAGAAATTCTCATATCTCAAATGTTCAGACGTAATCATGGTAATTTGTAAGAAAGATAACATAATCAGCAATGAGGCTAAATTTAAATGGCTGTGAAATTTTATGATTCAATTCCATGTTCTGAAACTATGTTGAGTCCAGGATTCACTAAATAATTCGAAGCACTAAGCATCATCTTGCTCAATTTGAAGCATGCAAATATTTCCCCTAACTCTTCCCAAACAGAAAGAAATCTATACTTTCCCTTTATATGAAATTCTAATTAATGAATTTTTTCCTTTTCATGAGTTTATTAACAGTATTTTTCATTAATATTATGAGACACTACTGATCCCACAATGAGATTTTGTTTCAGCAGGGGAGGTTGCAGAGGTGGAGAGTAGATATGAAGAGACAGGCAGATGCATGGTATTAGAGTATGTGATATAAAACTTGCAAAGACTCAATAAGAATTCAATAAAATAAACATTTTCAATGTGAGGATTAAGAGAAAGAGAAGCAAGTACAAAGAAATAAAACATGCTTATTTAAAGTAAGTATGGTATTTTCAACTGAGAGTCCCCATTCTGTTCCTTTTATGTATAAGTTTAAATCCACTATAATAAGACTTTCATATAATTACTGATATCTATCTCCATGTTCAATTTTGTATTAAAATATTTAACATTATTTAAATAATGACGATGTCATTAACCTAAAAGTAATAATTAAACCACACTTAAAATAAAGAATGCTAATGGTTTCTTAAATGTCTTTCTAAACATTTTCTAGAATATTTGAAGCAATACAGATTAGAAAAAATATTCCTAAAAATGCATTTTATGAAAAGAATCTTTTTATATGCAAATAAAATAAAAAATTGTTAACATGTTTTAGTTTAAATATTTATGCCAAAAAATCAAGCAAGCTAATGAGTCAGGATTTAAAACTCCAAAGAAAAAAATTAGTGTGTCTGTGATTTAAAAACAGCTTCTTTTAGCAAATGAAAAATTTTCTATTCTATGAATTGTTTTCAGAAACTCCTTTTAAAAAGGCTCTTTAGATGGTTCTTATGCTCTTTCTGCCTAACTTCAAAGGAAATGAAAGTATTGTATGATCACTGGTGTGTTTTACACCATCTCTTACATAAAAATAAATGATAAACATAAGCCATATCTCTGTAGATTGTGAAAAAATAAAGTTGTCTGTTATATATTGTTTCATTCCTCATTACTCAGTACAGAATTCAAAAGTCCATATATATTTCTAATTTAGAATCTTGTTTCATACTGTTGAGTATGATTATGATACTCATGTCCAAAAAGGATAACACAGATTATTTTGTACTAAAATGTATCTGCAGTCAGTTATGAATAAAAAAGTAATTCCATATTCTATTGCATGATACATTGGTTGTTTTGAAATACAAAGTCAGTTGGTAAGTTAAAGCACAAGGAAACTTCACTGTCCCTCTACTGCATCTACTGGATTTTATGCTGAAGAAACATTCTACACAAAACTGGTAACTGTGCTACAAGAAATATTTTGAAGTAATACATAAAAAGAATAAAACAATTACAGGAAATTTAGTTTTAATTTTATTCTACTTAAGGGAGAGAAAAATTTCATATGTGCAACTATTTCCTGTAATGCTAATAATACAGTACCATTCTTATCTCCAGTATGAGATTTCAGGCTGTGAGAAATTCATTTACACTTATTATATCAGCCAGTTTTTTACCCAGGCTTATGCCACTTTGCTTCATTACATTTTCACAATTTCCTGTTTGGTCAAATTCAGGATAAAAATATTTGTTTATGTCACTGAGACATTGCTTTCTTCAAAAATGCTTTGAAGGTTTATATAACCAATATTAAATGTAGTTTTATACATTTGTAAATATACATTGGTAAATTTAACCAATATTAAAAGTGTTTAATTTGTTTTATATTAGGTCAGTTCTCAGGCTTAACCAAAATAATGGAAAAGAGAACAGATTTTATTTGTCTTTTCTTACATATGTATGATTCTATGGAAGAGAAACCCTTTAATGTGATATATATAATTACATTAGTGGCAGAGATTAATGAAGTAGAATTCAGGGGCCTACAGTATGGGAAGTAGAATGTATCTTGGCATAAAGAAATATTCTATTATCTAAATTGCTTAAAATTTCAGTATATAGTAGTGATGAAAAGCTTCATGTTTCATCTTCATCTATTTATGCTTCAAACCACTTTGGGACAGGATAAATTTTTATTGATAGAAAATAGAATAGATGATTTTCAATACCACTTTTTCCATTAGGTATGATTGCTCGAACCCTGCTCTTATCCTGTCTTAAGTAAATTAGGGGAAAGAATAGTTGGGTCAATGATTCAGAGTGCATACTTCTTTTCTAGGGGACTCAAGATCTATCCAAGTACCCATGTACTATGTCTCACAGTCACCTGCAACTTCAGCTCCAGAGACTCCAACATCCGTGTCTGTCCTCTGTGGATTTTTTGCAGTCATGTGCATATTCACACATGCCTACACACACACACACACACACACACTACAAATAAATTTAAAAATTATATAAATTTTATAGAATTTGTGATTTCTCCAGCTCCAGATTTATAACTTTTAAAAATTTTTTGTAAAGGTAATTTTATTTCCTCAGATGAAATCGACATCTCAGAGGCTTACTGCTGAATAAGCTCATTCTTTCTAGCTGTTTCTGAATTATGGTTTAACTCAGCTGTTCTGGCCCTAACATCTCTTTAAGTTGATTTATACAAACTGCCTTCTCTCTGCTTCTCACTGAATTGTTTTGCTTGTCCTGGCAATTTTTTTTAATCTTCTGATTCTTGTTAATCCTATGGCTTCAACTGCCACTGAAGACCTGCATGGCACAAACTATACAAATTTACCAGAACTGAAGTAAACTGCATCAATTCAACCAATTTTAACTGTATTTAACTGAACTGCATGAAACTACAGGAAACTGACCTTAACTGAACTCAAGTGCATTGTGTGAACTCCACTGAACTGCACTAACTGAACTGCTCTTTCTCCTGAGCCTCTCTATCCTGTCTGTACTCATGAGAGTTGAACATATTCTATCTCTGAAACATTCTGTCAAGTCCCTCTCTGATTTGTTACTTTGTCTGCCCCTCAAGTAGACGTATTTGTTTGGGATTAAAGGTATGCACTAAGGGCATGTCTATATCCCAGCCATAGAAAATTGTGTAGTTCAGCTAGAAGGATTAAATGCCTCCAAGGTCTTTGGATGTGGTTCCTTGCCAGATCAAACATGTTGCTAGATTAAAATTTCTCTACAATTTTTTCTTTTCAATTACAAATATCTCTAAAGTATGGAGGAAAATTGAAAGTAAATATTAAACTTCATAAGATGCAGAAAGTCTATAAAAATAGTTTTGAATACTAGCTAGACTTCAGATGTTTTTCTGATGAAACCTTTACAAAGGCAAAGAACACACAAGGCAGAGGAGGAGAAAGACACATAAAATCAGACTGAGGTCGTGTAGTTAAAGTTTCCTGAGTCCTTTTTCAGTTTCTTAGAACATCTTTTCCTTAGAATATGAATTGTCAAGGTATTCTCACAATACCTCTCTCTCAGACAGAATTAAGTCACATTACTAGAGAGTTTCTCATATAGCTGTAAATTAGCTGTGCACCCTCATAAGCACGCGTCTCATAAATTGTCAGTTTATGCTTTTTAAATTTAATCTTTCTTGGGCTCTTAATCTACATATATAATGCATGCATTTGGTACCACTTTAATTTTTCAAAATCTTTAATTTTGATTGATTTATAAATTGCATAAAGGAAAATTGAAGAGTCTACCTCCAGTAGAAAGACAAGGCCTGGAGTGGGACAGGAAACAGGATTATTAACACACAATCAAAATTTCTGACCCACAATTATTCCTGTCTAAATGAACTGAAAGGACAAAAATGGAGAAGAGACTGAAGGAAAGTTGGTCCAGTGACTGACCCAACTTGGTATCCATTTAATGGGGGGAGGAGGTGCACCAAGACCTGACACTATTATGGATGCTGGTATGTGGTTGCAGACAGGAGCCTTGCATGACTGTTCTCTCAGAGGCCCTACCAGCAGCTGACTGAGACAGATCCAAATTATTTACACTGATCCATTGGACAGAAGTTGGGGGTTCCTTGGGTGAATTATGGGAAAGATTGAAGAAGCTGAAAGAGAGCTCAACCCCATAGGAAGACCAGCAGTCTCAACTTACCCAGATCCCAGAGAGCTTCCAGAGATTGAGACACCAAGCAAGAGAATACAAAGGGCAACCAGAGTTACCTGCCACATATACAGCAGAGGCCTGCCTGGTCTGACCTCTTAGAAGATATGCTTAATCCCCAAGAGATTTGAGACCCTAGCAAGGGGAGAACCCTGGTGGGGGGGGGGAGCTCCTTCTCAGAGGAAAGGGGAAGGAGGACTGGGGAGGCAATGATTGGAATGTAAATGAATAAAAAGCAAAACTTTAAAGCAGGAAAAATTCAAGACAAATCTTACCTCAAAAGCAAAACAAAACAACAACAATAACAAAAAAACCAACCCAAACCAAAACAAAACAAACAAAACAAACAAACAAATAAAAAACAGAACATGACCATGTTGGTTTTGCAGGGAATATAGAAGACCTTGGAACTTAACTGAGATAATGTTTGAATACTGGAAACAGAGCTCCATAGCCATTTGAGCAGGAGCTGTTGAGAGGTGTATGGATCATGGTTGCCCAATTCAAGATGTTTCATAGAAAAAAATAATTGCAGCTGAATTATGCACTATTCTACCGATGTTTTGGCAAAACATGTGGTGAATTTATATCTATAAGAAATTTTCTGAGAATAAATATAAATTAATGGCCTAATTTCTTTTACATAGGAGTTTTAAGAAATCCTAATAATGATTATATCACATGATCATATTTAATCATTGTTACATTGAACTATAATAAAAAGAGAAAATATGACAGAAAAAAAGAAAATAATCATACAATTCAAAATGAAAAAAAGGTCACAAGGAGACGTAATGCTGTCGTTTGTGCTCAAGGATATAATGAAATTTACATGAGTCTTAAAGAAGGGAAGCATGATGCCAGGGCAAGACCCGACCAAGGTAAGATTATAACTCATGAAAAGAAAGTCCTGAAGAACTGTGTGCTGCTAAAGGAACAACAAAAGAGATCTGATGGGCCTATGCTTCAAGCATCCATTCCACTTTAGTCAGCAAATCTGGCAATGTTCTCTATGTAGTGATGGCTCTCAGATCATGAAAACACATGTGGAAATGATTCTTGAAAACTTCTTCAAGGAACTACTCAACCCCAGTTTTTATATCTTTGTATAAACTCTTTTGGAAGATTTTTTTCATTTGTTGATTTATTTGGTATCCATTTCAGAGTATAGAATGTTTTGCTATAATGAACCCATGCCACTAGAATATCTAGAATATCTCGGAAAGAAAGGGAAAGGAAGAGAAGGGGAGGGGAGGGGAGGGGAGGGGAGGGGAGGGGAGGGGAGGGGAGGGGAGGGGAGGGGAGGGGAGGGAAGGGAAGGGAAGGGAAGGGAAGGGAAGGGAAGGGAAGAGAAAGAGAGACTATCTGCAAGAGTAAAAGAAATGACTAGATGAAGAAATTTAAGGATTCATATTAAAAATACCATTAATTCATGAACTAAATTCCATAAGTGTATTGAACATGGGATCACAGTTCTGACCTACTGTTGCCACTGAAGTAATAGAAAATATAAGCAGCTTTGCATCATAGTTTACTCAAGGAAAGCAAAGGTTCATATCATTTTTAAATATATACAGAAAATAAAACTGGGTAATAGAATAGTTGTGTCTTATTTATAATTTACTGGTGTGATAAAACATCTTCCTCATCAAATTAAGTTAAATAATAAAGGACTTATTCTAGTTTACACATGCAGAAGGATATCATCCAGCATGGTGGGGAAGATGCAGCCACAGAAAAAGCAGGAACATGGCTGTTCACATTGAATTCACAATTAAGAAGTGGATGAAGAACAAAGACTTGATCCCCATTGTTTTCTACAACTGCTCTCAGTTACTTTATCTCTCAAAGTTCTCTTTAATAAATGGAAGACAAAGTTCTCACATAGTATTACCAGCTGAGGATCAAATATTCAACACTTGTACATAGAAGGGGTTTGAACATTTGAATCAAAGACTGAAGTGTTTTCTCAGAAAGGACTATAGAATATAACATAACGAGTGGCTTTTGAAATAAAAGTCTTGTTTGTTGGTGTGAACAGATAATATACAACTTTACCAGTAAATCCTATTACATCAGATATTCTACTGATAACTTTATGTATTTTATCACATTTGTATTATTTTATTCTCTTCCATATATAAAGCAAAAGACAGTTTATAACAAAACCAGTCCAAAGTCACACCTACAGTCTTTTGATCTTAATTCCAAACTGATAAATGAAACAGAAATATTCTAGTCCTTGTAGCTTGTGTTTCAACAGCTTTAAATTTTCTTTGTAGCTAAAAGAAGTTTCTATTCACATTTCACAGTTCATGGAAGCTGTACTTTTAATTGTTTTTGCATCTTCTCTTATTTTTGTTATTTTGTTATGTTTCCCTTTATAATTTTCTAGGCTTGTAGAAGAGAATATACAGAAATTAAATACTAAAATTATTTTGCTAAAACTTTTAACAAATGGATTGTAGTGTTTTGCATCACTTCATCTCATAGTTCACTGGTCAAGTTTTTGTAAAATATAATTACTTATGTAAAACAAATGTTTTAAGTGAAACTACTTGTGTAAATTCACAAATAACAACATCACACAGCTGGTTTAAAGAAGCCAATCAAATGCTTGTCAAGACCCAGTGAAGAGAACAACAGCATGGGCCATCTTAAGTCACACTTTCAATTCAGGTGATTTCTTGGTGGTAAATGTCATATTTCCATTTAGAGAGATTGTCTAGCATACATTCTATCAACTGAACTGAATTCCCAGTTCCAAAAATAAAATTTTAAATGCATTCAAAACCATGTCTAGACCTAAATCAACATTTCTGTGGACAAATGTCACTTACCAGTTTTTCTGGTATTTACAGAGCTACTGCATAACTAAAATTGTAACTCATAAATAGGCAAGCTCCATGACAAAGTAAACACTAACAAATTTCTTTCATATATATTTTGTAGGAGTTTGCATCCATTTATACTTCCTTACACTATTTATCTGTAGTTGATAGACAAAGATAAACAGCACATTTCAGAGAGCAAAACTGAAAACATAAAATTTATGTTATCAGCCATTTTGTAAGTCACTCATTTCCAGGACTATAAACATAATCTAATAAGAACAAGTACATCATATTTCTTGTTGAGAAATGTTTATCTCAATAAGTAGTTAAGTTTGGAGACTTCAAAACATACAGCCTTTTCTCCTTCTGACTACTATAAAACTGAGTAAATATTAATAAGAGAAAATATACAGCTCATCGATAATTCACAATAGCTAACTGAGGGAGGCAGAGGAGTATTTCACAATTACTAATCACAAGTAAAATACATAACAATACACAGAGAATGTTTTACTACACAGAGAATGTTTTAGTGTTTGAAACTAAAGGTTCAAAGCAAAATTCAATATTGGGCTGTATGTGCACTGGTATAATCATAATTTTAGAAGTTTGAAAAAGCACCAGACCAGTAAATCTGAGGACAGAATCTAAATAGTTTCATGACAGAATACACTACAGCTAAAAATGAAAATGATAGGGCAGGACAGATAAGTTCAGGTGTAACATGTAGAAGAAAAAATTAAAACAAATCCCAGCAGAATTACATTGGGCTGATTGAAAGAGTGAGGTAGAAGAGGGAGAACAATACTAAAAATACACATGAGGAGATAATATTTTAAAATGTTTGATCTTTGGCATTTTATTACTTTTAGCTCTGGAGATACAGCATTAGAGGCTGCACACAATTACCAATGATCTGCTGTTACTAAGATATAATTTATGTTCCCTATTCACAAATTCAAAAAAAAAAATGGAGAAAACTCATACAATGTAACTGACTTGGATACACAAATTTCTTGAATATAGTTACATGTAATTTCTCATTTTAATTGTTTGTTCTTCAGTTTCATGCATACTGTATTTACATCACTGTGCCTCTTCTTTTCTGCATTCATCCACTCATTTGTTTTACTTTCTTTTAATTCCTGCCCTCTTTTTATTTAATACATATATTAAATATATATTAATATTTCATTTAATATCTATGCACTCTATATATACACATATATCTGCTATGGTAAATAATTAAGAAGCATACCCCTGGGGAAGAATTCTTTGCTCAGCAATCAGTAATTCCCTGTTGTTCTTCACGAATGGTTGTAATACATAATGTATTCTCAATCCATATTCATGGATCAATATTCTCCATGTCTCTTTATGCAACTAGGCTGTTAAAAGTTCAAGTAACATGCACCTGTACAATGAAAGCTAGTCCTTAAAAAAGGAGTCTTCTTTTTCATGTTTCTTATTTCTTTAAAGTCCTGGGTCAAAACTGCACAATTTCTTTAGAAACAGTGGCTTACCTCCAAGTTCTGAGATGCAATCAGGCAATAACAACAGGCTACATTGTTTTGGCACTTACTTGGACTCCTTTGACCAAGAACCCAAGAGGAGGTGTTTCCTTTGTAATACTAGAATTTGTGAGATAGTCTATGTCTCTGTGGGGAGAATTTTTACCTGTAGTAGTATAACTGAATTTATCATCTATCTATCTATCTATCTATCTATCTATCTATCTATCTATCTATCTATCTATCTTTTTCTATCATCTATCTATGTATCTACATATATCATCTATCTATACAATATAACACTGCAGTTTAGAAGCTAATCTTACCATTTGAATCTACTTTTTAGCTACAATATGCTAAATGTTCATCAGTTTATAATAAGCTCTAGATAAGATATAAAGCATGACAAATCCTATCTACAAGGACAACTGTGATATAACAAGATATGTGTATTTTTGAAAACTTTACCTCACAATATTTTGCCATATCTTCTATTGCAAGTACAATGATTATATTGTTTCTCTTAGCGACAAGTATAACTTGCTAAATCAAAGGGTCATATTCTACAAGAAAACATACTTTAAGATCTTTTCTTCCAATGGGTGAACTGTAATGAAAACATGAGAAAGAGAGTTTATATGAGTAGAGATTGGGTAACATTATACTTAAAATATGTGAAATGACATACTTGAAATGATAGTAAATAAGCTTATAACATCAATAAGTGCCCATAGAAATTATGTTCATATATATATATATATATATATATATATATATATATATGAACAGTTAGATGGGGTAAGTCTTTTGTTTTAATTGTGGTTAATTGATTGGTTTACATCCTGACTACTCACTGGGTCACTCCTCACATCCCTTCTCCCTTTCTTCCCTGAGATGGTGGGAACCTCCCGGTACCCATCATCCCCCACACATCAAGTCTCAACCGTGTTGGAACATGTGATCCAACTGAAGACAGACAGGGCAGCCACAAAAACTGAGATGCCTGTCTGCTGCGTAAAAGCTGGAGGACCTCATTCCATTCTGTGTATGTTTGTTGATTGGTGGCTCAGATTTTGAGAGCTCCAAGGGGTCCAGGTTTGTGGACTCTATTAGTCTTTCTGTGAAGGGGTAATTCTTTTTAAAAAAAATAATAAGATATATCTCTTATTTCTACTGTGTTTTGTTTGTGTTTGAGTGTATGTATGATGACCACATGAATACCAGTGCCTAAAATGCTTGAAGAAAACACTGGTATCCTGCAACTGGAGTTACAGGCAGTTGTGAACTGCCAGAAACAGCCCCAGGTCCTCTGCAAATATATCAAATGCTTTTGACAGCAAGTCTTCTCTCCAGCCCTCGGGTGCAGTTATCTTTCTTGAAGATTAGATTTCAAAGAGATAGCCCCTGGCTTCTTAAAAAGACAATCCTGTCAAGCAGCTTTAAAAATATTTCCATTTCAAAAGAGTAGAAAAGGAATATATGGTTATTCTTGAAATTAATGCATTAATAATAGAGAGCAGAGGCAGGAATCAGCTATCACTCTGTTTAAAATAAAGTTACTCTTAAGAACTGTTAAAATCCTCTTAGTCAGTTTTAACTTTTATAGTGAAAGTATGATTGAATGAAAAAATAAAATAGACAAATAGCAAGTATACAGGGAAAGGCATAATAAATCATGATAGTAAATTATTAAAATTCTTAGATTTTTTCTAATTTAGTTCTGAAAGTTTTATATTATAAGTGTGGTAAAAGCAGTATAATTTTCAAACTAACACTATGTGCTTGTTAGTAGTACAATATGGATATCCTGTTCAGTTGTACCACAGAATTATAGGCATTTAAATTTTTTTCAATCGTAAGAAAAAAAAAACCTGAGGCAAGTATTTCTTAAAATAGCTCAGTTATTCCTGTTACTATATTAACTAATTGCTCACAATAAGCAAGTTTTGTAGTTAACAAAATCTTCAGAGTTCTTGCTATAAATGTCACCTTTATTTCCTCAGATGAAGGAATAAGATGACATCCATAACCAAGCATGATCTTGAGCTTAGTTTACCAGATTGGGCTTCAGGAATAGCCACACAAACCATATGAACACTGACCTTAGTTAATCAAGCATAGTTTATTGAATGCACATTCCAAGACTGAAGAATGTTCAGAACCACAAATAGGACTCAGGTGCCTAATTGTGGTACGGATCTGTTCTCAGGGAAGGCTCATAATGGAAATACAGACATGCACATAAACACACACATACACACACACACACACACACACACACACACACACACACAACGAGTTTATATGCAGTTGCAGAAAGATTTGCCTGGTGGCCAGCTCTGACTCAAGTTGTGTTAGGCATAATACTTCATGTTAACCTTTAACTGGATGGGTCTGATGTACAACTTTGTGGAACTTGTTAAGATTCACAAACTTCATATAGAACATAGAGTACTTATCAGGTGATGTGGTCAGCATGACCCTGCTGTCAGTCATTATTTTTTGTGTCAATTACCAACAGGCATATTACAGCAGCAATATAAAATAGTTGGGATCCATAGAACAAAATGGTTACATCTATGATAGAGTTGAAGTCAGATCCCAACGTATCATACAATTTTATTTGTAAATATCAAAGAACAACAAACGAGATTATTTATATTTGTATATCCCTACCATTCTGTCCTTACCTGGTTTCGATGGTGATCATAAATCTTTGGTCTCATGCTTTGTATATTAATTAGCAAAGTGATATTAAGGAATAACTGTAATGAAGGAAGTGAAATACTTACATGATAAAAACAAAGCCTTTGAAGAAAGAATTTGAAGATATCAGAAGATGTAAAGATCTCCCATGTTCATGGAATGATAGATTTAATATAGAAAAGTGGCTATAGTAAATGAAAGCAATCTACACATTAAATTAAAATTTCAACATAATTTTTCACAGATTTTAAAGGGGAAAGTCCCAGATTCATATCCTGGTTAAACTGGATGACTGCATGTCGGATAATCTAAAATGTTTCATATTATCACCCTGCCTAAAACTCAACTCAAAATGGGCTGAGGACATCAACATAAAAGCAGATACTCTAAACCTGATAGAAGAGACAGTGGGGAATGGCTTTGAAATAATTGGCACAGGAGAAGATTTTCTGAACAGAACACTGTTAGCACAGGCACAAAAATCAATAATTAATAAATGGGACCTCATGAAAGTAAAAAGCTCCTGTATGATGAATGACAACATCATTAGGACAGAGACATGCTATAGATTGTGAAAAGTTTCTTACAAACTCCTTATATCATAGGGGTTGTGTTAGTTATGGCTTTAATGCTGTGAAGAGATACCAGGACCATGGCAATCTTATTTAAAAAAATAACTATTCAATTAGCTGGCTTACAATTTAGAGGTTTAGGCCATTATCATCAGGGTGCAAAACATGGCAGTATGTGTTAGAAAGACAGCAGGGAAAGAACTGAGTTGAATATCTGAGACCTCAAAGCCTGCCCCCATAGTGACACACTCTCTTCATCAAGGCCACAGCAACTCCAATAAGGCTACACCTTCTAATAGTGCCACTTCCAATGGCCCAAACATTCAAACACATGGGTCTACTCAAGAACATTTCTATTCAAACCACATACATGTGTGTATGTATATCTGTATATATATATATATATATATATACATATACATATATATATATGTATATATATATATATATATATATATAAATTTTACAGAGAAGTAGCCCAATTAAAAATGTACTAAATATTAAAATACAGAATGTTCAAAAGAGGTGACACAAATGTCTGAGAAAAACTTAAATGTTTAACATCCCTAGTCATTAGGGAAATGCAAACTGAAACTTGTTTGAGATTTCATCTTACACTAGTCAGAATAGCCAAGATCAATAAAACTATTTATAGTTTCTGTTGTGAAGTATATGAAGCAAAAGGAACCCTCAAGCAAAGCTGCTAGGAGCTACCATGCAAGTCTGTGTAGTATTTCTCATGGAAACTGAGGATAGTTATATCTCAAGATTTAGGATCCTAGGTCCTAATTACAGGGACACTTGCTCAGTCTTGTTCATAACTTTGTTTTATCCACAATAGTCAGAAAATGGAAATAGACATGTCCATCAACCAAGGAATTGGTAAATAAAATGTACAGTTACACGATGGAATATTATTCATCCTTTAAAAACTGAAATCAGGAAATTTACAGGTAAATGGATGGAGTTAGAAATAAAATAATCCTGAGTGAGATAAACTAGACCTAAAAGACAAATAAGTATTGACTTTTATGTGGATGTTAGCTGTTAAGTCATTGATAAGCAGACTACAATCATAGAAGTACAGAGGTTAGGTACAGAAAACTGGGCTAGTGGGAAGGAACTCATCTCTCTAGGAAGTGAAATAGATTAAATTGTTACGGATGGATTTCTGCATTGGGAAATGGAATAGGAAGATCAAACATGGAGTAGGCAAGGAGAGGGGGCAAGGCACCCACAAATAATGTGATGAATATAAACTATACAGATATTTATGTCACCTATAGATATTCACCAGTGATCATATATGAAAAAAATGAACAGAATGATCCATTTTGAAAACTGGCCAGTGAAACAGAGCAGGTGCAATATCATGAAGAGAAACTACCAAAGAGCCAAATGCATAGGGTATGTATCATCAAAGTTAGCATAGCCTTAGAGATTCCAAAAACCATTTGTAGCAGCAAACAATAACAATGAGCACATCAGAGAACCATCACTCCTGTAGGAAACCAACCAACAGCTTGAGTTCATTGCATCCTACTTCTCCCACATGGTGCCAACACTGATGCTGGTGACATTAAGATTGATTCCTACTCTGGATATGAAATTCATTTCCATTCTTGCTGTTCCTACACTAGAAACATCTGCTAAAGATTTATGCAGTGCTTGATCTATTGGCAAGCTCTCCTGCATAAAAGTCTTATCCCTAGGGCTATTTTATAGCAAAAAGTCTTCCCACTCACCTCACTCTGCAGAAGCTGCTGACCTTTAGAGTATAGGAGTGAAATTTTGTAGAAATAGTTGTAACTGATGAGCCTTCTGAACACTGCATGGCACTGGACACTCTTCTTTAAAATTTGAAGAATAAGCTAAGTCAGCTGCTGATGTCAGAAAATATACAAGGTTTGCAAGCATAGCTTTTCTCCTTATTATCTTTTCAAGTAAACCATGTGGCAAATGTATCCCTATGACTTCAAGCTTTTCAAAATTAATTTATTTTTTGGCATAGTGTCTGATTTCATTGAACTTGAAATTTTGACCAATGATTTGTTATTTTTGCTTGTTTTATGGCATCTGGCCAGAAGGAAGTAATGAGAAAAGTTACTACATTTGTTGGCATAGTTAGCCCCATGTACCATAAGAAGCTAGTGCCACTGCTTTACATTAGGAGAAATTAAAAACTGGAAACGTTGATAAGTGATGAATAAATAATGGAAATAAATATGTTACTATTATTCCTGTGATGACATATTTACTTCCAATCCTCAGTAAAAGAGAGGTGCAATAAAAAATGGAGAGATAAGATGACAAGTGTCAGCTCTTTGTTTCATACTGACTTCTATATTGAGGAACTCTAAAACATTTCAGAAACCGTTATATTAGTTTGTATGAAACCACATCCATTACAGTTTGAGAAATGTTGTTGTGACAGAGTAGTTGGTATCTAAAGGAGTACAAGTTATTCAACTGTCAAATTTCAAGCTTAAAAATTAACTTTGTACCTTTCCTGTATCACATTTGAATTACCTTCACACATAGGTATACCCATCTCTTAAGGTTGTAGAAAGTGGACACAAAGAGATGAAGGGATGGGTGGTAGGAGAAAAGGGAGGAAAAGAATAAATAAAGGAGGAAAGGATGAGAGAATGCATCCATTCAATCACACAGAGGCCATACATTTGGAGAAACTAGTTGATCTTGAATCTTTTCTGAATTATTTGCTAATCATTCGAAATATCAATGGGGACATGAACTGAGCCCATGAAAACAGAAATTCCAGAGAAATTAAATCTAATTGAGCCACCACTAGACAGCAAGTAACTTATGGGTTAACATTTCATCTTTCTGAACTTCAGGGCTTCAGGGCTACAGAGAGAGAGAGAGAGAGAGAGAGAGAGAGAGAGAGAGAGAGAGAGAGAGAGAGAGAGAGTCTGAGGGCATGGATTACAAATCTTTTCAGGTCCCGTGATGGTTGGACACCGAGGGGGGGGTGGTTCGAAGGTGGGGAGGTGGGAAAAGAGGGGGAAGGTGGGGGCACATCCTCATAGAAGCAGGAGGAGGGGGGATAGGATAGGGGGTTCCTGGATGGGGGGGAATGGGGTAAGTGGATAAAATCTGAAATGTAAATATAATATCTAATAAAAAAGAAAAATACATAAATAAAAACCAAATCTTTTTAGAACATCTTGATGGAGTGAACACCAGTTTCAAACATAATAGTGGTTCCTTTTATTAGAGCACTCTCATTTCTAATTTCCTTCTTCCTGTCAAACATTCCTGCTTTCAGGAACAATTTATCAATTAAACAAACTGCCCACAGGCATTTGCTCCTTAGGGATAAGTGTGTGTGTGTGTGTGTGTGTGTGTGTGTGTGTGTGTGTGTGTGCGTGCTCTTGTGTGCGTACATGTATATAAAAACACAATGCCTCAGGTTGAGAGAGGTTCATGAAGACAAGGTCTATAGGAGCTGCTGTTCTGAGAAAAAAGTGTGTGGGAGCTGCAGACAAACGTCTCAGAGTCAGTAATGGATGTAAGTAAGCTGACAGCTCTGTGATATGCTCTATATAGCATTCTCATGTAGACCAAAGCCCGTCTTTTATTTGTATATGCCACTTCTTTAGAAATTGCACATAAGTATAATTCTTTACCCCAGATTCCTTTTTGATCATTCCATTAATCAGCATTTTATGACCTCAGTCCTTGACTCTTAGAAACTAAAATAAAAAAGACATTTAAATGAACTAGACAGCAAGCACTTTTTTTTAACATACCAAGTCCTATGTGATTTTCTGGGCATAGTACTTGTGGTTACCAAGTCTAAATATATAGGCTATTCTTATGTGAAAACTTAAGATGTATATGTATGGAGATATATATATATATATATATTACAACACTGTAAGCAGCATGGAAGTTCAGTTTTATAATTCTTAGCTACCTCAATATATTCTTAATCTTTGAATATTTTTTTTTATCTCAGTAATTCCAAGGCTTATTACTGGAAACTATTAAGAGATCCCAGAAATAGGGATATCATTAAGCCATCAACTTAATTCTTGTTATCAGACTTTTTGTTCTTCTCTATCTTCTATTTGGATTGCATATATAGAAGATGAAGGTAGTTACTTTCTACTGGTAGTAGAAAAACTAAATCAAATTTCATTTTTGATAACTTCTATGAAGGAGAACATTTTAACACTAATATTATATAACCATCTATTTGGGACTTGTATTTTATCTGTTCTTTTCTTTTCATGATCCAGTTTTTTCCTCTATTTATCAAATTATGTTTTCTTTAATATCTTTCTGACTAAGCTGATTCATTACTGCAACTTTCTCTGTTCTTTCAGGTCCATGAACTCTCTCATACAATTCATATTGCATCCTTATATTTTCCATAGTTGAGAAATTCTATAAAGAACAGTTTTTACACTGATTTATATATTGTTAAACTCATATTTTCAGAGTTCTTTCCCACAGCATTAAGAGCCATTCTGAAGGTCACAGCCACTGTATTGATGAGGATCACCAGACACATTCTTGATTCCCGCAATTGTACTATTTCTCATTATCATGGAGTCATTAACCTTGGCAGGCAGAAAAATTCCCTGAAGGAGTAACATGGAATAAAATATATACATTATTATTAAAATAAGTTTTATGTATACAGCAACCATCAGCACTTGAGTAGACCCATGTCATGCTAGCTCTGCTCCAGGGGTGGAAACTATGTCATACTATTTCTTCTATGGTCATACCAGACCTGGCAACACAATGAATAATAAAGGAAATTATGAATTTATAATGAAGCAAGAATGGGTCTATAGGAAATTCTGGAAGAATAAAATGGAACATGTAAAAGAAGAAATGTTTTAAAAGAAAGATATTTAAGATGAGTGGGTGGTACCATCCCTCAATCAGGGGACCATTCCTAACTTCTGGATATGTTCTCTACAGGTTCTCTCTCCTCTTTGTTGGGTATTTCAGCTAATGTCATCCATGTTAGGTACTGACAGCCTCTGGCTTTCCTGGCATCTGGGACTTTCAAGTGGCTACCCCCAGTTCCCTATTCCCCACTGCTACACACTTCAACTTTCTGACCCTCTGTACTTCTCCTCAGTCTCCTTCTACACCTAATCCTGGCTTTATATGTACCTCCTCTCCGTCTCTCTCTCTCAAGTCCTACTTACCCTCTACCTTCCATGATTATTGTGTTGCCCTTTCTAATTAGGACTGAAGCATCCACACTTTGGTCTTCCATCTTCTTGAGCTTTATGTGTATGTAAGTTGTATCATGGGTATTCTAAGCTTTTGAGCTAATATCCATTTATCAGTGAGTGCATACCATGTGTGTTCTTTTGTGGCTGAGTTCCCTCACTCAGGATATTTTATAGTTCTGTCCATTTGCCTAAGAATTTTATAATGTCATTGTTTTTAATAGCTGAATAGTAGTCCATTGTGTAAATGTACCATAATTTCTGAATCCATTCCTCTGTTGAGAGACATCTGGGTTTTTTCCAGCTTCTGGCTATTATAAATAAGGCTGCTACTATGAACATAGTAGAACATGTGTCCTTGTTATATGTTGGAGTATCTTTAGGGTATATGCCAGGAGTGGGAAATCTGAGTCCTCAGGTAGTACTATTTCCAAATTTCTGAGGAACCATTAGGCTAATTTCCAGAGTAGTTGTACCAGCTTGCAATCCTACCAAGAACAGAGGAGTGTTACTCTTTCTCTACATCCTCACCAGCAACTGCTGTTGCCTGAGTTGTTGATCATAGCCATTCTGACTGGTGTGAGGTGGAATCTCAGGTTCACTTTGATTTGCATTTCCCTGATGACTAAGTCTGTTGAACATTTCTTTAGGTACTTCTCTGACATTCTATATTTTGCAGTTGAGAATTTTTTGTTGATCTCTGTACCCCATTTTTAATAGGGTTGTTTGTTTCTCTGGAGTCTAACTTCTTGAATTTTTGTATATATTGGATATCAACCCTATCTACCTATTGATCTATCTATCCATTCATCTATCAGATGTAGGATTAGTAAAGATCTTTTCTCATTCTATAGATTGCCATTTTGCCCTGATGACAGTGTCCTTTGGGTTGCAGAAGCTTTTTAATTTTATGAGATCCTATTTATCTATAGTTGATCTTAGAGCCTGAGCCATTGGTGTTCTGTTCAAGAAATGCTGTGTTCAAGGTTCTTTTCCACTTTCTCTTCTATTAGATTCAGTGTATCTTGTTTTATGTGGTCATCCTTGATCCACTTGGACTGGAGCTTTGTACAAGGAGATCAGAATTGATCAATTTGTATTCTTCTACATGCTGACTGCCACTTGAGCCAGCACCATTTGTTGAATATGCTGTCTTTTTTTTTTTTTTTTTTTTTGCTCTGGATGGTTTTGAAAATGTTGTCAAAGATCAGCTAACCATAGGTGTATGGGTTTAATTCTGGGTCTTTGTTCTATTCTACTGATCTACCTGTCTCTCTCTGTACAAATACCATGCTGTTTTTTATCACTATTGCTCTGTAGCACAGCGTGAGGTCAGGGAGGTGATTTCCCCAGACATTCTCTTATTATTCAGAATAGTTTTTGCTATTCTAGGCTTTTTGTTATTCCAGATGAATTTGAGAATTGCTATTTCTATCTCTCTGAAGAATTAAGTTAGAATATTGATATGGATTGCATTACAGGAAAGCAGGAAGGGGCATAGCATTTAAAATGTAAATAAATAAAATAACCAATGAAAAAATCTTATTTACTATATATATTATCTTGAGCTGATTTACACGTCATTTCCTCCCTGTGGGGAAATTTTTTCTTGTTTGTCTCATCGGGAATGTCTGATTATCTACCTAGATTAATAAAAATTATTCCCAAATAGAATAATCTATCAAGTGATAACAAGATCTCAATGTAAAGGTAGTAAGTTGGATGCCTAGGTCATTTATATCACTCTTTTACTTCATGAGCACTTTCAATTTAAAAGAATTTGTCCAATTTTGCAAAGAAACAGATCAAAGATTATCACAAAGATTAATCTTGTCCATTATCTTCAATTAAAAAGAGCACATTTTATTTTTTGTTAAAATGAGCCTGATTTCATTTTTAGAATTTTAAACTAAAGAATATTTAGAATTTACTGTGAACAAATATTGTTTCATACTAAGTCAAATAAGAACAGAAAATTTCACATTGTCAAAAATATTGTGTAAGTAAAAGAATATATTTTACCTGAAATTCACTACATCAACTGAAACTGAGACATAAGCCAGTCAGCAAAGATTCCAAATAGTTGTTTCTTTATGAAAGCTAGAATAACTGTTTGACTTGATCATATAAAATTAGTAGTTTTAATTATCCTGTCAATCTATGATAAAAAGTGATACTTAATTAAAAATATTTTTGTTCAAGGAGTAAGACATGGATATGGATAGATTAAGTTAAAAACTGTTATACCAAAATATATAAAATTAAATGATTCAAAAAAGCTCAACAGACTATGTCCATGTCTTTTCAGATTTTTGTATTTTCATATACTTATTAATTATATTTTGGGCATTCAAGAGATGTCATAATTTTAGAAGACTTAAGATCATTCAGTATAGTATAGTTTACCAAATGAAGCCAATTAAGAGGTTAACATAGAAGCCAGTCATATTAAGTTGTATCTTCAGTGGGACTGTTTGTACTTTGCAATGTGATGCAAAAGATTATTCAAAGCAATAGAGGAATTACTTTTTCTTTAAGCCAAGCATATTTGCTCTAACTCAAAACAGAAATGGTGGTGTTGAAATTGCATAAATTTTACAAAGTCTATGTCACTCATGTTTTCAAAATAGAAACAATATGATATAGAGAGATATGTACCAAAGAAGAGAAGTATATTAGAAACAGGTAATGTGACTATAAAGACTGAAAATTCCTACAAGGTTAAGGCTAAAGCATTATGAAAACTGTTCAATGATTGATTCTAAATTTGAAAAGCTAAGTATCAGGAAAACTGACATCTGAAAATATAAAATGCCTATATTTCAAGGGGGATGTAAACAGTGTTGAATACAAGAAACAGATTAGAGTACAACCAGGGTTCAATCATTTTATTTAGTCCTTTAGTATCAAATCCCCTTGTTCTGGCTTTCTACTATATTTTCAATTTATGTGCTATAATAAATACTTGGAAACTTTAGGTAAATTTTCATGATGTAGAAAATTTCATCAGAGTGCCTTATCAGTGGTACTTTGATGTGACCCACTCATAATTTGAAGAGCCTACATGAGTAAAGGTAGCCATGTACTTCAGTCATAATTTGCAGAGACTAGATGAGGAGCAATGGCCATGTGATCCACTCATGGTGGCCATGAGCAACAGTGGCCATGACAACTCCCACTCACCTTTGAATACTCAGCAAGTATTTTAAGACCTGTCTGCAGTGGGGTTTTGTTTGCTTTCTGCTTTTGTTTGTTTTTGTTTGTTTGTTGCTTTGTTTATTTGTTTGTTTTGTTTTGGCAATGAACCAGGGAGTTGCTACAACATTTCTCTGTCACATGTTTTGTTTTTGTTTTCCTTAAATATATCTTGTTTTCAGAAGTCTCCTTTGAAATTATTTGTTAGTTCTATTAAAAGCTATAGGTTTGTATCAGTATGGCTGACTTATAATTTTTTTAATCTATGCTTCTGTTATACATTTTTAGCCAGAAGGCTAGTGTAATCCAATAGAGAGTCAAGATAGTGTGTCATTCTCTTAGTCAATCCTAGATACAATTTGAATTTCCTTTTTAAAACTCATGTTGTAGTTTGATTGTTATCATGACTAAAAAGGCATAAAAATGTTAAGAGTTGGTCTTCTCCCTTTATGAATGTGCTATTGCTATTTTCAACTGAGTGGTTCTTTAAAAAAAAATCTGATGCTTCAGTGGCTTCTTTTAGTCACTAGCTTTTGTTCCATAGACCAGTGCATCATTAAGCCCTTTGATGGAAGTGATATGCTGGGTTTTGTAGCATTCAGATAGCTCAGATCGTTATATATTTATTCTTTATAAACCTTTATCAAATTTGCTGTTAAAACCAAAAATAAAATGAGACAGAACTGAGCAAAATCTCAGTCACAGTTGGTGATGGTACATTGACTCCTTCACAGACAAATTCAGCTAACAGTACTAAATGGTGTCCGAGTCCTGCATTGGACTTAATCTCTTGCGTCTAATAAGACCTTTACACCTTTGATAAGTTGCATGAGATAATAGTCCAGCACAAACTCCTTTTCCCCTCTTGTGTTCCTATATTAAGCTTTCAAAAGTATAATACAAATGAAAATTCACTGCAGATTTTACTATATAATACATATATATATACATATATATACATATATATATGTATTATATAGTTGTATTATGTAGAAACATGTAATGTGTAAAATGACTAAGGAAAGTTATATGTTATCATTGAAATTTCATGAAAAGACAAATGATGAAAAACTATTTACTATATGACAATTTCTGAGCTGTCTCTTTTTTATATAATATAAAATAGAAAATTGAGACTATATAGTTCAAATTGAAACTATATTTATATATGCAGGACTAGTGTCATGATAAAGGCTGCTGTCACTATATTCTAGAAAGCTCTTCTGATGACTCAAAGTTTTGATTCCTTGTCTATTTTCAATTATAATGTGCACATAAACTATGAAAATTACATCAGCTATTTTAGAGTAGAGTGTCTATAATATAGCTAATAGAAAATTCCAACATGTTATAAAAAATGGTTCATTGTCAAGGAATGTGAGTTGAATAATAAAAACATTACTATAAATAATATATATAAATTATATATATATAAATTATATATATATATACATATATATATATTGTGTGTGTGTGTTTGCTTTCTGATGGCAGATGATAAAATGATTATAAAATAGTGAGAACCATTGTTTTGTCATCACTAGTCATTACTTTTTAGTCTGTTCTAGCAAATTCTTTTATATGACACTACTTCAGGTCAGAAGAGCTCAGGGTATGTGGTTAACTTTAGGAGACATGAAAGGATTTATGAGAAATCAACACATGTCAATGCAATATATTCATTATTTCCAAAAATGAAGGGAAAATCAATGCTCCTGAATACAGCAATTTCTATTTGTGAATACCCCGCTATTTAATGACATGTGTCTAGAGATGAATTCTCTGCCATGATTCTTCCAACAGGAAAGGTTTTGTTATCAGAAGTGAGTGCCACCTGTGTTTGTTCCCTTTACCTGAAAGAATCCACTTAAGTTGAACTATAGACCCCACAGCAATGAAACCTCCAAAACAGAGATCAATTCAGGCCTTGACTCACAGACACAGTCTTTCCTAGGTCATTGGCTTCATTTTTCATGGACCACTTTTAAAAAAGCTTTCAACTTTGTGCCTTGATTCTCAGAAAAATCCCATCTGGCTTGGCTGTAAAAGACATGTCCTTAAGAACCAAAAAAATGCTTTCAAAAAGTTATAAAAGGTAAATATTCCTCCCATTTTTGGAGGTGTCTAATCATTGGATATATCTTTAGCAGAGCTGTAAACTAAAAGCAGTACATAACAATCTCATTCTATTCATCAATAAGAAGAAATTCATTCTTTCTGATCATAAATTTTAGCTAAATATTTTTAATATAATGAACTGCTGACTGACAAAAGCTAGTGTATTATAGTCTAATTTGTCTTACTGATGTCATTTATTAAACCATAAATTTCTGGATTTAAAATAATTTAAGTCCTAGAAAGATTTTGTTGATTGCTCAGGGATTGAGAGAAAAACAAAACAAAACAAAAACAAATGAAACAAAGAAACAAACAAACAAAAAACCAAACCAACAAACCAAATAACAGAAGCAACAACAACAAAACCCACCCATTCATCAATGATAAACCTAGGAATTAGCATATAAACCTATAAAAATCTTAAAATTCAGATGTATAAGAACATAATAAAAAAACAGGCATGACAACATGGTACCATTTGTGTCCAGCTATCCTACTACAGCTTGTCCTTGATATCCTAACACTGCTGAAGCACAAGTAAATGACTTTAATTCCAACCATGTGAAGAGAAAATGAATTCCTTAAGAAAACAAGAAAATACATCAAAGGTGAAGAAAAAAACTGCTCAAGACCTAAAAATGAAAATAGAAGCAAAAGTCAAACAAACAAGTAAACAGACAAAAAAACAAACAAACAAACCACTAAAGAAATCCTAGAGATTAAAAAAGCTTGATGAAAGAGAATAGGAATTATAGACACAAGCATCACAGAGTACAAGAGCTGGAAGAGAGTATCTCAGGCATAGAATATATGATAGAAGAAATTGATACATCTCCTGAATGTCATTATAAGTCTAATATCAACATAAATAAGTGAAAAGTACAGAATTCCATGATTATTTACACATATACAGTTCATCAACTTGAAATAGGATGATAGATTTTATAGCATATGTGTTTAGCTATATATTTATATTAATAAACTATTTCCAAAAGCTCATATTGATACTATAAAGGAATTTTGTTTGGTTTGAACTTATGCAGGTCTTGAGCATGCTGTCAATGCAAAATCATATGTACATTAACTTCTGCCTATAAATTTATTTTTCTTTGAAACTGTCCACTATTTCTGGCTCTTTCAATCTTACCTCCTACTCTTTCACAAAGATCCTGGAATCTTGAGGGGAGATATGTGATACAGAGATCCTACTTATGACTGTATCCTTCAAAGTCTTCCTCTCTATGAATGTTTTTCACTTGTGGGTCTCTGTATTAATTACAACTAACAGAGAACAAGTTTCTTTACTATGTCAAAAATGCACTGATAGATAGGTGTAATAATGTATCATTAGGGGTCATTATAGTCTATGCTGTTTCTTTAGCCAAATACTAGCAGAGGTTGTACCCTAAGTCCCATTATCTATTATGCTGTAGATTCTTGGTGTCATAAACTGTTGCAGCAATGAGTTCCATCTCATGGAAGAGACTTTAAATCATACCAACTGGTCCACTATTATATCACTGTGTATATCTGGCTGTCAATTTGATATTATAGTTAAGAGGATTCATTGCTAAATGATATTAATGACAAATTTTGTTCTTTGGTAGTACAAATTCAGACAAGACAAAACTGTAGCATTGAGAATGGGGAGCAGGGACAGAGTCTGACCCCTAACCAGTGAACTATTTGCAATTAATAGCAAGGAAAATAGGTTTTTTTTTCAATGACACAACATTTGGTGTATCAACCATATCCCAAGTCAGGCCTCATTTTCAAGAAGAGTAAGCCAACACAAAACTCACTCCCTTTTCAGTGGATATTTGCAGTTTTTCTTCTTTAAGAGAGAGAAAAAAATATAAAGTGAGAGACAAGAAGAAGCATTTTGGATAAGTCAGTAAAGGGAAGTAGTAACAACAAATATATATTATATTTAGAATATATACAATAAATAAATTAAAAGCAAAGCAAAAGGTAGGGTAGGTGTAACAAGGATGTGCCTTATGAGTGCAAGAATAGGCAGAGGGAGGGGAATCTGAGGAGTAACATTCATATGTTGCTATGGTACATATGCAGGAGTCAGCCCACAAATAATTTATTGTCTTGAAAAAGAAACACAAACACAGCAAGAGTGTTTATAATGTATTGTATAAAATAAAATATTTAATGTATGGAAACTAAAAATAATAAATACACAGTTGTATAACTTAGAGGAGTTAAAATTTTTGTTAGTAGTTCATCTTAAATTCACAAATATTGGTCAAAACACCATAATAGAAACTTTCAGAAAATATCTAATAAAAAATGAAAAAAATAAGAAAGAAACTTTCAGGAATCTATTATGGTGAACTTATCTAAGACTCCTAGCAATGGGGACATAGATCCTGAAATGGCCATATCCAGTAACCAGAAAAGACTTTCCCATGGAGGGATTGGGATACAAACCTAGTCACAAAACCTTAGATGCACAATTTGCCCTGGCTATAAGAGGTGCAGGGGTAAAGATGGAGCAGAGACTGAGAAAATGACTAACCAGTGACTCGTCCTGACTCGACCGAAGCCATAAGAACAAGTACATCCCTGACACAGTTAATGATATTTTGCTATACTTGCAGACAGGAGCCTAGCATAACAGTCCTTTGGGAGGCTTCACCCAGAAACTAATGAAAACAGATATTGATACCCACACCCTACATTATGCAGAACTTGTTGAATTCTGTGGAAGAGAGAAAGAATTGAAGAAGCCAGAGAAGTCTTGAACACCAAAAGTAAGCCTACAGAATCACTAACCTGGGCCCATAAGTGCATGCAGAGATGTAACCCCCAAATGGAGAGCAGGCATAGGACAAAACTAGGCCCTCTGTACATATGAAATAGTTGAGCTTCTTGGTCTTCATGTGAGACTCCAAACAGAAGGAGCATGGGTTGTCTCTGATTCTATTCCTTCTTTTGTTTCTATTTCTCCAAACTGAGCTGCCTTCACTAGGTACACTATGAGAAGATATACCTTGCCACACTGCAATTGAATATGCCAAGCTAGATTGATATTCATGGAAACTCTTTCTGCCCTTCCTGAGGCAGAAGGGAAGGTGAGAGGGAGGGACTGGGAAGTGAGAAGGGAAAGGAAGTTGCAATCTGGATAAAGAGTTATATATAATAAATTAATTCATTCATTTAAAAAAAATGAGAAGACATGATTGGAATAAAATAGCCAAAGGAGTATTGTAGTTGCTAAATATAAAGAATTACCTACAGGGCATGGAAGTCTTTGATCTAAGTATCTGTGAATGGTAATGATTGGGATCGAATAAGAATTCCCTAAAGTGACAGAAAACAGATGAAAAGGAAGAAGCTCAGTACCTTAAGTCCCTCTTGATCCTCTCATTGACTTACCATGAATACTTAAGAGAATTCTGTAGTAATTCAAATTCAAAGTAAACTACACATGAAGTAACAGACAGAGAAATAAACTGTTAACTAAAAACGACTTTAAAAATTCACTAAATTTAGTCAAATGACTAAATTTGACTTAAAAATGGCATTTCTTTCTCGTGCTTTATAATTTTTAATACCTACGTATCCCTTATGTATGGCTGATTTCAGTTTTCACACAGCTTTTCCTAAGTCCTAGGTTTATAAAACAGAGGCGAAATAATCCAGTTATTTCATTACAGTTGGTCCCTTCCTCCAGCAGTTAGTAATGCCCTAGCTGCTATTAGAACTTGACCTCAGAGGAACTTCATGTTTCCATTGATATTGTTCCATATAACTCACTGAACTGGTAACTTTCTAAAGTCCCTCCCTCCCTACCACAGTTAAAAGTATAGCAATATAGGAAGAAAGATGAGACTCAGAAGAAATGGAAATTTTGAGTCTAATCCCTCTTTGCTTTGAAAATCGTATAACCTATTGTAATGATCTCACTGTGTATCTGTAAGGACTGTTTTTGTTCTTGATTCACACAAAACTTGCCTCTTAAATAATAGGAAAAGTAAAATAGCTGCTGAGGCTGACAAATAGTGAGGTGGGCAACACACAGAATGTTTCAAAGTGATGTCTCTGGTCACCAAGTGAAACTAAATCAGTCTGAGGTATGCATTCACAGAAACTTCAAGTAAAAGAATCTCTCTAGTCCTTATTTACATTCTCTTATGTAAGATCCAAAATGATTTTGTCGGCCAGATTCTTTAGTCAGTGAACAGTCTTTTACTTTGGTTCCAGCAGCATAGCACCTGTGAAGCTGAGTTTCATTAATCCTTCATATAATTGCCAATGTTATATTTTCCCTGGAAATAATTAGTAGCTTTCTCTAAGTTCAAAAGCTGAATTTCATGCAAGATTGGTATTTACATAGGAGACAAAATGTGTTAATTCCTCAGAACACTGCATGTCTTTTATATACTATAAAAGAGTAAAATCATGTTTTTTGTTATTATGTAAATATCAGTATCTTTTTTTATATACTTTTATTTTTTAGTCCATATGTATATGCTTACATGTATTGATGTATGCAGTACACACATATAGAATGGATAAGGGCAGGATCATGGCACAGTGAAGAGCTATGACCATTACTTTATCTTGTGCTTTGTTGATCTCCATATAAAACAAATTTGTCAAGATTTGAGACTCTACTTTGGTAGGTGAGGTGTATTAATGACATTTAGCACTGGCCATAGTGTCTTAGATAACCCAAAGTCCTACAAAAAAATCTCTACCCATCACCAAAATTTCCATATTTGCAAGATTAAGATACCTTGACATTTTTCAATAGAATATGAACTTAACTTTGTTAAACAAAGCAATTTTACATCATTCTTGTCATAAGCAGCATATCTGTGGTGAAATATTTCCAGAATTTTCATCATTACAGTGTCTTTAAAGCTGCAAAAGGCCAGTGACTTTATATCTGCACAAAGGCTAATTGTTGTCAACACAGTATTCCTTCTAATTAGCAGAGTGTTTGCACCTTTACAGGATTAGTAGCATTTTATCACATTCCCATGATAACACAATGATATTTAGTGATTTCAAAAGATCATTCTGACATTTCAGTAAAAAAAAAGAAATTAAAAGCTAATAGAATTTTTAAATCACAAGAGAGAAAAGGAGAAAATATTTTCTATTACTTTGGTGTTTACTTTCATTTGGTCTTTAATTTTCTATGATATTATTTAAGGGAAAGTTTGGTTTTCTTCCTATTCATAATTTATCACTAAGAATCTTAAAAGGCTATGATAGTGATTCAGTAATTGTAGGTATGGTCTGTTTTAGGAAATGTGGTATAAGTGGTAGGAAAGAAAGTTTATGTAAAAATTATCATAATATGAAATGTTATGAAACATTTCAGACCAATCTGCCTTATAAATATCAATGCAAAATACTTAATAAAATTCTCACAAACCTAATCCAAAAACACATCAAAGCAATCATCCATCATGATCAAGTAGGCTTTATCCCAGGAATGCAAGGATGGTTCAATATTCAGGAATCCATCAACATAATCCACTATATAACCAAACTCAAACAAAAACTCTACATGATCATCTCACTAGATGCTGAGAAAGCATTTGACAAAATTCAACACCTCTTCATGGCGAAAGTCTTGGAAAGATCAGGAATTCAAGGCCCATACCTAAACATAGTAATATACAGCAAGCCAGTAGCCAACATCAAACTAAATGGAGAGAAACTTGAAGCAATCTCACTAAAATCAGGGACTAGATAAGGTTGCTAACTCTCTCTCTTTCTACCTATCCAATATAGTACCAGAAGTCATAGCCAGAGCAATTAGACAACAAAAAGAAGTCAAAGAGATACAAATAAGAAAGGAAGAAGTCAAAATTTCACTATCTGCAGATGATATGATAGTATATTTACATGATCCCAAAGCCTTCACTAGAGAATTTCTAAACCTGATAAATAACTTCAGCAAAGTGGCTGGATATAAAATAAACTCAAACAAATCAATAGCATTCATCTACTGGAAGAATAAACAGACTGAGGAGAAAGAAATAGGGAAATGGCATCCCTCACAATAGACACAAGTAATATAAAATATTTTGGTGTGAATCTAACCAAGCAAATGAATGATCTATATGACAAGATCTTCAAGTTTCTGAAGAAAGAAATCAAAGATCTCAGAAGATGGAAAGATCCCCTGTTCTCATGGATTGTCAGGATTAATATAGTAAAAATGGCCATCTTTCCAAAAGCAACCTACAGATTCAATGCAATCCCTATCAAAATTTCAACTCAATTCTTCACAGAGTTCTAAAGAGAAATTCTCAAATTCATTTGGAATAACAAAAACCCCAGGATAGCAAGAACTATTCTCAACAATTAATGAAATTTGGGAGAATCATCACCCAACAGATTGGAAAAGATCTTTACCAATCCTACACCTGATGGTTGGCTAATATCCAATATATACAAAGAACTCAAGAAATCAGATTCCAGACAACCAAATAACCCTATTAAAAACTGGAGTACAGAGAAAAACAAAGAATTCTCAACTGAAGAAACTCAAATGGCCAAGAAGCACCTAAAGAAATGTTCAATAACCCTAGTCATCAAAGAGATGCAAATCAAAACAACCCTGAGATTCCACCTCACACCAGTCAGAATGGCCAAGATCAAAAACTCAGGTGATAGCAGGTGCTGGTGAGAATGTGAAGAAAGAGGAACACTCCTCCATTGTTGGTGGGATTGCAAGCTGGTACAACCACTCTGGAAATCAATCTGCTGGTTGTTCAGAAAATAGGACTTATCATTACCTGAGGACCCAGCTGTACCACCCCTGGGCATATACCCAGACGATGCTCCAATATATAACAAGGACATATGCTCCACTATGTTCATAGCAGCCTTATTTGTAGTAACCAGAAGCTGGAAAGAACCCACATGTCCTTCAACAGAGGAATGGATACAAAAAAAAAAATGTGGTACATTTACACAATGGAGTATTACTCAGCTATTAAAAACAATGAATTCAAGAAATTCTTAGGCAAATGGATGGAACTAGAAAACAGCATCCTGAGTGAGGTAACCCTATAACAAAAGAAAACACATGGAATGCACTCACTGATAATTGGATATTAGCCCAGAAGCTTGAAATACCCAAGATACAACTCACAGAACACATGAAGCTCATAAAGAAGACCAAAGTATGGGTGCTTTGGTCCTTCTCAGAAGGAATAACAAAATACTCATGGGAACAAATATGGATACAAAGCTTGGGACAGAAACAGAAGGAGGGGTCTTCTGAAGATTGTTCCACCTGAATATCCATCCCATGTGCAGTCACCAAATGTAGACGCTGATGTAGATGTCAGAAAGTGCATGTTGACAGGATCATGATATAGCTGTCTCCTTAGAGGTCTGCCAGAGCCTGACATATACAGAGGCAGATGCTCACACTAACCATTGAACTGATCAAGGGTTTTCCAGTGGAAGAAGTAGAGAGAAGACTGAAGAAGCTGAAAGGGTTTGCACCCCCATGGGGAGAGCAACAATACCAACAAACCAGAGCTCCCAGGGTCTAAACTACCATCCTGGGAGCACGTAGGGAGGGACCCACCTGTGGCTCCAGCTCTATATGTAGGGGAAAAGGGTCTTGTCAGGCATAGGTAAGAGAGGAGGTCCTTGGTCCCATGAAGGCAGGATGCCCCACTGTGTGGGAATTAGAGTGTGGGGAGTTGGGAGTGGGTGGTTGGATGGGGGCACATCCTCATAGAATCAGGAAGAGGGGGAATGGGATATGGGAATCCTGGGTGTGTGGGGAAAGTGGGGAAAGGGGATCACAACTGAAATGCAAATAAAATATCCAATAAAAAATCATCATATGGCCTAGTGACCTCACGGGTGTTTTACTGAGTACTGTAAATATACTGTGCAATTCACATATCAACCAAATCACCTTCTGATGCATTTCTTGGAACATGACAGCATCATATGACTAAATTTCTTAAGATCCATTCTAAAGTCTTTATCACCTGACTTAATATTTGAAGTAATAAAATGCTATTGAAATATTCTTGAAACTTAAAAAGTGAAACACTGTATTAGGTCACACCTTTAGGCAATGTTGAATCTTTGTCAAGTTATTGAAAAGTATCAAATTAGAAAGAATCAAAAAACACTATGTGTTTGTCTTTTTCACAAAGGTGCATTTCCTGTATGCAGCAAAATGTTGGGTCCTGTTTACGTATCCAATCTGATAGTCTATGTCTTTTTATTAGAGAATTGAGTCCATTGATATTGAGAGATATTAAGGAAAAATGAATGTTGTTTCCTGTTATTTTTGTTATTGGCAGTGGTGTTATGTTTGTATAGCTACCTTCTTTTAGGGTTGTTGGAAGATTACTTTCTTTCTTTTTCTAGGTTATAGTTTCCCTCCTTGTATTGGAGTTTTCCACCAATTATCCTTTGAAGTGCTGGATTTGTGGTAAGATATTGTGTGAATTTGGATTGGTCATGGAATATTTTGGTTTCTCCATCAATATTGATTGAGAGTTTTTCTGGGTACAGTAGTCTGGGCTGGCATTTGTGTTCTCTTAGGGCCTGTACGATATCAGTCCAGAATCTTCTGGCTTTTATAGTCTCTGGTGAGAAATCTGGTGTAATTCTTATAGGTCTGCCTTTATATGTTACTTTGTCTTTTTCCCTTACTGCTTTTAGTATCTTCTCTTTGTTCTGTATATTTGATGTTTTGATTATTATGTGACGAGAGGTGTTTCTTTTTTGGTCTAGTGTATTTGGGGTTCCCATTCTGGGAGCACATAGGGAGGGACCCATGACTCCAGAGGTATATATGTAGGGGAGGATGGCCTCGTCGGGCACAGGTGGGAGAGGAGTTTCTTGGTCCCATAAACAATGAACACAGAGTTGGGGGGGAGAATGTGAGGGTGGGGAGAGGGAAGTGGGGGAGGGATATGTGTGGGCACTGCCTCATAGAAGCATGAGGAGGGGAATGGGATAGGAGGTTTCTGGTGGTGGGAGGAAGTGGGGTAAGGGGATAAAATCTGAAAGGTAAATATAATACCCAATTAAAAAAGAGAGAGATTAAAAAAGGAGAAAAAAGAGAAAAAAAGAAAGAAAAATAAAAATAGGAGATTTAATAACACAAATGGAAGGATTTAGAAATTTATGAGGCAGTTTATGTTAATGGAAACAGCATCAAAGAAACTGGAAAATCACACACTCATAGAAGCACAAGGAGGGGGTATGGGACAAGGGGTTCCTAGGTGGTGGGTGGAATGGGACAAGGGGATAAAATTCGAAATGTAAATATTACAACCAATTTTTAAAAGGGGATAAAAAAAGAAAAGTTGTTAGAACCAACATCTTTAAAATCTCCAATGTCCTGGAATTTCATCTGGATGCAGTAAAGAATCAGCATCAGAGGCTTATCAATTTACTCTTCCCCCCACTCCTCTTCTACTATCTCAATGCCTGTAATCAGCTTGAAGAAGTTAAAGAAGAGTCAGTGCCCCTATTCCCTGGGCTTGGGGACTAAGGTGGTTAATATTGGTCTGCCTCTCTAGGGAAAAGTAGTAGTTTTGTTGGAACAGGGAGGATTAGCTAGGACTTATTGCATAGCCATAACCTATTGGTAGAAATCTGTATAATTAATATCAAGATGAAGTTATAATTTCTTAAATGGTACAAAATTTACTTTAATTTCAAATTTAAGGATTTAATTGGCATGAGCTTCTTAATGATATAAAAGTGAGATGAATATTGATACTCTCATGGACATTGTGCCTGTATAACACATTTAGGAATACAAGGCTTAGACCCTGTCCTTCTTTAACTTTTCTTTTACTGATTTGGTACAGTTAGCCTATGAGTTAAGGGACTATAGCAAATTCATGGCTTCAAGTTTATTGTTAGGGTGTTTTCCATATTTTATTTAGAAATAGCTGAGAGGAGTTAACAGACAACAGTCCAGGTTACCTTACATGGATAGTTGGTTTTCAAAACGTCAGAAGTCCACAGAATTGATGTTACAAATATTTCTATAGTAATGTTCATTTTGATTAGAGACCTGTCTGCTCCTGACAGCTTCCTGTTGTGGATTCTAAGAAGAAATTGAGCATCCTTGGAGTTACTCCAGTTGTGCGGTGACAGCCACTAGTCAAGAATTGCCTCTTTCCATCTACAGACAAATTACTGTCCAGAAAAGGACACACTTGCAGAATAGTCGACTGATTATATCTGCCTAGACAGAGTAATCAGTCCTTAATAATTCTTCATCACTAAGGTCTGCCAGATGATTCTGGGCCAGAAGGCTGAAGGTTTGATGCTCCAACGTTCGGTAGTATAGGGACTTTCCAGGTGTTCAGCGGTCTCTATAAATTGGCTAAGTTTTAGAAGCTATGCTTTGTGCTTCCCATAATTTCAGTTAACTCAGTCATTCTGGACTTCTGACGGGGTTGAAGACCTATAGTCTCATAGCCAATCCTGGCTATTTACTTTGAGAGAAAAGATCTGAGTGGATGGTTTTCAGCTGACATTTATTCTAAAGCCAATAAAAAAGCCAGGTTCAGAACTAAGTGTCTTAGTTAGGAGAGATGACAGAGGTTCTGGTTAGTCAACAAAATGATGGACTGGGTATTAGGAGGTACCAGTAAGGTATCTTGTACCTCACTGGTACAATTAGGAATAATTATGCTCTAACTGTATTTTGAGAGAAAAGTTTTATTTTAAAAGGAAGGATGATAAGTAGGAGGAGCTAACGGGGAAGGAGTACCAAGAGGAAAAGATGGAGTAAGGAGAGGAGAAGTGAAGGAGAGGAGAAGCTAGGTGATGAGAGAGAGAAAGAGAGAGAAGGAGATGGGGGGCATGGAGGTAGATGTTCACGTGTCTCTACCTGTCAAAGATAGTTGATATATTTATGTTGGGTGTTGGGTTACACTTCTGATTGAGCATTACCAAACTTATAAAGCCTTTGATTAACATTTTAAAAAATTTGTATAAAAGCAAAACAGAAAAGGGGGCATGGGATAGGGGTTTTCTAGGGAAGGGAAATGGGGAAAGGGGATGGCATCTGAAATGTAAATAAAATAAAAAAATAAAAATAAGTCAAAAAAAGAAAAAGAAAGAAATTAATACATGAGTATGTAATTAGGTGTCATTTATCTAGGACATTTTGTTTCATACAACCAATTATACTTTAACCAATCTTCAATTACTTTAAAACTATGAATATTTGGGTTTTTGTCATATTTTATATTACACTTAGGAACCAAATATTATTATGACAATTTTAAATAAATTTTATATAGAAATTTGTATGTTATAAAATTTCATGTTGAAGATATAGAAATAACATAAAATTGCTGTATTCTGTGTTCCGTATTTTCAGATGTAATGTGAACTGTATTTCCATGTTTTTTTCTACAAGGGAATGGTAAAATATTTCCTTGTGATAGAAACACTTTAGTGGCCTTCAGTCTTTCTTCCCACTAATTTACATTTCCCAGAGAGCTACACAATTCTATGACAAAATTTTCTGTTAGTGTTCTTCAAATCACACATATTTACTTTAAAATATACTTCAGAAAATGTACATATTTTGGACTATATTAGTTTACAAATATTATAAACCCAGATTATTTTAGTAGTCATGCTTTCATAATATATACATGCAGACCTTTAATTCTTGGATTTTGTATTTCATCTAATACTTGAAAATAGCTAAAATGTCGTTCTTTGCTATATTTTGTTTCCCATATTAAATATAAGATAAATCATCTGAGAGTCTTTTAAACAAGTTAAATTATTGACTACTGAATGCTAGCTATACATGCTTAAGTATCTGAAATTTTCATAGTGGTATAGAAAGGATTAATAAAATTATAGCTATATATGTGTTTTTATAAACCAATTTGATTTTAAAAAACTAATACACACTTGCACATAAGCAGGGGAAGGGGATGGGATAGGGGGTTTCTTGGGGTAGGAACTGGGAAAGAGAATAAAATTTGAAATGTAAATAAAGAAAATATCCAATGAAATAAAATTAAAAATATTAGAAAAATAAATGTGAGTTGAATTGTTTAAGCCTATCATAGCTTTCTCTATAGTGTGTGAATTAACTTTAACATGTAATATATTGGCATAATGACAAAATTGCTGTTAATAAAATCTTCCTTCAAGTATATAACCAGTGTTTTGTTCATGTATGATGACCAGAATAACTAAATGAAATGTAGGAACAAAGTCTGAGTCAGAGTATTTGGACATACCAGATAAATAAACTTGGATGTCTCCATTTATAAATCCACAGCCAAGATCACGAGTTGCTATGTTTTGAGTATAAGTGCCAAGAAAGAATTCTTTATCATTTTCTTTGTATACCACCTTCTGTCAGAACAGAAAGAGCTTGGAACTCATGACTTACTTTATATCAATATAAAATGACATCTGAGAATCTATAATCTCAAATCATAAATATCTGAGATGGGTTTACCAAGTATAGCAGATGCAATCTCTTCATCTGTGACAAAAGATGACCCAAGACCTAAATTTAGCAGCCACACTAACTAGTCATTTAGACATTTACCATTGGTCTCCTCTATGCAAATTAGCAGAAAAAAACACAGATATCTGCTGCTAACCCCAGACTCTATCACAAACATATTTTCAAAAGCCTGGAATGTTCACCTGACTTCCTATTGTAATTCTAAATAGGATCTCAGGCACCTAAAGATTTCCTATCAGGGGATCAGTGAGATTTCTTATCTGATTCACAGACTTTCAGTGCATGAATTGGGCTTTCTGTTGCTGTGATATAACATCATGTCTGAAAGCGAATTGAGGAGAAAGGGTTTAGTTCTCCTTATGGATAGTAGTTCATTATCCCAGGAACTAAGCACAGGAACTCAAGGCAGGAATTTGGAGTCAAAACAGTAGCCTCAGCCATGGAAGAGTGAGCAGCACTTCCGTTTGCCCATGGCTTGCTCTACCTGATTTATAGCAAGCACTAAGGATTACTATTCCAAGGTGAGATCGCATCCAATAAGGTGGTGCACTCTCATAAATCAATCAAGATGATTGGCTTGTCCATAGACCAGTCTGGAGAAGCCATTTTATCAGTTGAGGTTTCTTTTTCACAAATGACTCCTGAATGTGTCATGTTGACATAAAACTATTTATGAGATTTCCTCTTGCCTTTATTAAATCTCTGCCTCACGTTAATATTGGGCGCGCATTGCTGAACTCCGTAGCCACTTTAAACTATATTCTCTGTACCACACATGTCTTCTTATTGTTATATCTTCACAAACTATTCTCTAAAATTTAGTGTGTAATTTGAAAGACAATACTATTTATAATTAATATTGGAATAAAGGAACCTGTTATGAGCAATGTCCACACGTAAATTAAAATTATGACTACTTGAAAGATTATAAACAATAACAAAAACAACACTCAAAATAATTTTTCCAATTCCAGAAACCAGAAGGCTCTCATATTTTCTTTTGGCCTCAAGAGAATGGTAATACGGTGGGTGAAATTATTTTAGTTCTCTTTTGATAGCCTAACATCTTACAAGTAACACTTTTGGACTTCACATGTCAGAGTCAGGATTTGGTTTGTTTTGCATTCAAATTGGAAATGGAACCACAGTTTGTGGAGGTTAGTTTGGATTGTTTTCTTATTGTAGTAGGAAACATCTGACACATTGATGACAATGGATGACCAGTGCTGACTATTTTTAAGCCCATCACATAGTGTTGTGTCCCTGACAGAATAAGGAGACCTGTGAGTAAAGACATTGACTCTTTGCTGAAACACTCTTTTTTGGTTCTGATCCATCTAAGACATCTGAACAAGCAGCCTTATATTCCTGCTGTTACTGAGTTTGCTTCTGTCAGGTTTTTCCCACAAGGATGATTTATATATCCCCAAACAGTAAACAGAAAATAATTATTAGCTTCCTTGAATTGTTTAAGTACTGTGTTTGTTAACAATACCAAGAGAGGTGACTAATATGTAAGTCAAGTTATAAACATATTGTTGGAATTATTAGCTTACTGAAATATATACAAAAATGAAATGATACATTATAGATAAAAATACAGACAAAATGAATGGGCACCTAATATAAGTCCACAAAAAAGTTCAAAATTTGGGGGTTATCAATGTCCTTTAACTGATATTTAATTCTGCTTGATACTCTATCATCTTTAGCAATGAAACTCAGGACTGATACAGACACTTTTGGTTCTTCAGACTGAACACACACAGATTGAACGCACAGACTGATATGTCTCAAAAGCAGTCTAAATGCTATGGTAGTATTTTTATTCCAAGTATACATATTATCTATAATTTTGTATGTCAAGCTTCAGAAAAATCTCTCCAGATGGCTGTATGATGCACAGCCAATGGAATCATTATGTGGTTAGCTAGTCACTGTATAGTTATAACATAAATAATAAACAGTTTAAGATGCAAAAATAGTTAAAATATAAATCTATTTCAATGATAACAATCATCACACAGAAAAACATCATAATAGCTCTTTCTTCATCCAACTGCCAAATCCTGAGCCTCAAAGTTCAATCCTTGGTATTGAAAATACTGTAAGAATCTAGCAGGACACTGTGAGGAAATTGCTGGAAGCCTCATGCTCCTTTGTGGAAGCTTATTACCTTCTAGCCATGTCTCCCTGACTAGACTCTGTAGAAACAAAGAATCATAAACACTTAATAAATCTTATTCTTGTTCTATTTATTTATTTATTTATTTATTTATTTATTTATTTATTTTAAACTCCAGATTTTATTCCCCTCTGGTCCACCCTCCAACTGTTCCACCTCTCATACCACCTTCCTGCCCCACTGTCTTCATGAAGATATTTCCATCCCTCATCCCCACCCCCACCCCATCAGACCTCTGAACTTCCTGGGGCCTCCAGTCTCTTGAGGGTTAGTTGTATCTTCTCTGACTGAACCCAGGACAAGCAATTCTCTGCTATATATGTTTTGGGGGTCTCATGTCAGCTGGTGTATGCTGTCTGGTTAGTGTTCCAGTGTCTGAGAGATTTCAGGGGTCCAGGTTAATTGAGACTGATGGCCTTCCTACAAGGTTGCCCTCCTCCTCAGCTTTTCCGTAATTCAATCACAGGGTTCAGCAGCTTCTATCCATTGGTTGGGTCCAAACATCTGCATCTGACTCTTTCAGCTACTTGTTGGGTCTTCCAGAAGACAGTCATGTTAGGTCCCTTTTTGTTAGTGCCCCATAGGCTCAGTAATAGTGTCAGGCCTTGGGACCTCCTCTTGAACTGGATCTCACTTTGAGCCTGTTGCTGAACCTTCCTTTCCTCAGGCTCCTCTCTATTTCCACATCTGCAGTTCTTTCAGATAGGCACAATTATTGATCAGAGTTTTGACTGTGGGATGGCAACCTCCTCTCTCATTTGATGCCCTATCTTTCTGCTGTAATTGGGCTCTAGAAGCTTCCTATCCCCAAAGTAGAGCATTTCATCTAAGGTCTCCTTCTTTGAGTCCTGAGATTCTCTCACCTCCCAGGTTTCTCTGGTACATTCTGGAGAGTCCTTCTAACCTCCAACCTCCTGAGCTTGCCTGTTTCCATTGTTTCTGCTGTCTCTCAGGTATTTCAGTCCTTTTCTCCCACCCAATACCAGATCATATTCCCTTCTCTGCATGCCCCCCATACCTTTTTCTTCCCAGGTCCTTTCCTCCACCCTTATGAGTGCTTTCTTCTCCATCCCAAGTGGGACTGAGGCATCCTTACTTAGGCCCTTCAGCTTGTTGACCATTTTGAGTTCTGTGGACTGTATCTTGAGTATTCGACTAATACCCATTTATTAGTGAGTACATACCAGGCATGGCCTTTTGGGTCTGACTTACCTCACTCAGGATGATATTTTCTAATTCCATCCATTTGCCTGCAAAACTCAGGGTGCCCTCATTCTTAATAGCTGAGTAGTATTTCATTAGGTAAATAAAACACATTTTCTGTATCCATTCTTCTGTCATGGGACATCTGAGTTGTGTCTGGCTTCTGGCTATCACAAACAAAGCTGCTATGAACATAGTGGAACACGTGGCACCGTGGCATAGTGGGGCATCTTTTAGGTATACGTCCCAAGGCCTAAGACTATTACTGAAGCTATGGAGCACTCACAAAAAGGAACCTATCATTACTGCCCTCCGCAAGACTCATCAAGGAGCTGAGTCAGATGCAGATATTTGCACACAACCAATGAACAGAAGCTGCTGACTCCTGTGGTTGAAATAGAGAAAGGCTGAAATAAGCTGAGGAGGAGGGCATCCCTGTAGGAAGACCAGCAGTCCCAATTAATCTGGAACCCCAAGATCTCTCAAACACTGGACCACCAAAAAGGCAGCATACACCAGGTGATATGAGGCCCCCAACACATAAACAGCATACGATTGCCAGATCTGTGCTCAATCAGAGATGATGCACCTAACCCTGAAGATACTGGAGGCCAAAGGAAGTTTAGAAGTCAGTTTGGATCAGGGGTCGGGGGTGGGGACATCCTCATGGAAACAAGGGGTGGGGAGGAGGTATGGGATGTGGAACAGTCAGACGGTGGACAGGTGTGAGATGGTGGGCTGTGAGAGGCATCTGGGTCGAGCAGGCTTCGAACCTGGAGACCCTCAGGGACAGTTGGAGTTTGGCCTTGCTTCTGGGACTCCTGGTTACTTCCACATAGCCACAGCTCTCTACAGCCCCTCTCAAAGAGAGGTTTGTGGCCATTAGTTACAGTAGCATAGGTAGAGGGTGTGATACAGGCAGCAGAGCCTCAAGACATCTCCATATTCATGAGTTACTTAAAGTCCAGAGGGCATAGCCAATTAAGCATTCCTTCCCAGACCCTCCTCCTCTTGAAAGGTATTTACCCTCAGGCCCACCCTGATAATAAGGGGTATAGCTTCATCCATTTTCAGACATGACAATAAACATTTTAAGACCATGGACTACCTCTCTTTCTTTGGAGCCAGCTGTAGAGAACCATGGAGAAGGTCTTCAACTACTGAGCTGCCTTCTAACCTTCCGCCAACAACCTCTCTATGTTCCAGCCAAGGAGATCTAGTCAAGCGAGTCACCATGACCAAAAGTCTCATTCCCTGCAGGGCGCTGCTGGAGCTTGTCCCCCTCACTCCTTTGGCTGCTGGTGGATCCAGCACATACACCCTTGTCTCAGCCTTTCAGAGGCCTCTCAACTGTGCCTGAGAGCCCGAGGGTCTGAAACCAGTTGGTTCCTGGCCACCTTAGCCACAGCCACGTGACACACCAACCCAAGAGCTCTGGCCCCCGCAGGACTTCCGACTGTGTTCCCTCCATCTCCCCAGAGTGAGGCGCTGTAGCTTTCCATAGCCTGACCTCCACCGGGCTCTGTGTGCAGTGAACGAGGTCAAATTCCCAAGTGCCTGCCTCTTATTCCAACAAGACCCATGCCCATCTACATGCCACAGCCCAACAGACAGGGGGTGAATAAAATCACGAGTGTATAATAATAATAATAATAATAATAATAATAATAATAATAATAATAATTAAAAAAGCAAAATGGCAGATTCCAGATAGTGTTCTTACAAAACTGTGTTAGAATGACATACAATTTGTTAAATGTATTTACCTGAAGTGATTTTATTCATACAGTCATTTAAGAAAATATTATTGCTTATTTGACCACATTCAAATCATTTTGCTTGAATTTTGCAGTTTCACATTTTGCTGTACTGTCTCCACTTGTTAAAGGCTGATGAATGAGTAAAGCTACTGAAACTACAGAACTTGATACTGCTGACTTTTCAGCTCTCAGGCATAAAGGTTTGGGCCAATTAAACGTTATCTCTCTTTAAATCCTAGTTAGCTTGGATATTTCTTCAGTATATGTCTCATTTTGATTTCTGAGTTAACTCACAATATTAAAACATTTCCAGTTAAAAAGAATAGCCCAATGAACTTATAAATCAATCAATGTTTTTCAGAAAATAAGAAAAAACAACAAAAAATAGAAAACTTTCACATTGCTGCTGTTAGTCACATTAATATGACTAACAAAGTTTTTAATCATATATCTCTGGATTGTGTAGCATTAATTGTGCCTCTTGATAAGCTGATATAAAATGTAGTACAAATTTAAGAACTAAGAAAATTTTAATACAAAGGTATTCTGAATACTGAGAAGCAATAAATTATGTTTTTAAGTGGGAAAAGCTTAAATCATGAGAACTTCTCACAGGTCAATCTGATGAAATAATAATTTAGTTGACGTTACATTTTGTGAGGTGAAACTCGTTTGTATAGATTTAAAACAAATCTAACTAGCAGAGCCACAATCATATTTACTTCTAGATAATATTCCCTTGTATTACTTAAAATCTAATTGGCGATCAAAGACTTGTCATGCTACTTACACAGTGATTTTTTTACTGTATCAAATTTGCTTTTTTTAGTCACCTATAATTGGCAATCTCCCTTACAGAGTCATGATATGTATAAGGTTTTCATAGGAATTTATTCAAGATTCATGAGGATTATTGGGAAAACTGCATATAGCAGTTTTGTTTTGTTTTGTTTTTGTTATTTGAGGCTGATGGATGGTAGACACATTGAAAAATATCAGGAAATGTAATATATTCTATATTAATTTCTGTTAAAAGCATTAATGTACTTTTGTATTGCATTTGAAACATAAAAATATCATAAATAGTATAGCGTAAGGGTTAGAAAATTTCTGTAGTTTGAACTATGATCAAACACAGGATAAGAAATGAAGGTAAATTTGTGATTTCTTTCCCCCTGTCTAGTTTTCTAGCTCCTATATTATTCCCACACTTTTCTTCCTCTGTATAAACATTGTATTATTGCTCTCCAGTAGGATTAAGCACATAGCCCTCCACAGCAGCATGAAACTGGCTATCATCATGGCCTCAGGGAGCAGCCTGGACCAACTATATCTTTTTAAACTTTGGTGGTAACTTAGGCCAGGGATGTCAACACAGTCCCTGGCTATTATAGAACCACAGGCATAGCACACAGAATCACTGATAAAGAAGTGGCTTCCAGACTCTGGGGGACCTCTAAGGAGACAGCCATATCAGGCTCCTGTCAGCATGCACTTCCTGACATCCATATCAGCATCTATCTTTGGTGACTGCACATGGGATGAATACCCAGGTGGAATGGTCTCCAAACAACCCCTCCTTAGAGGTGCCCCAGAGTTTGACATGCCCAGAGGCAGATACTCACAGCTAACCATTGATCTGATCAAGGGTTCCCAATAGAGAAGTTAGAGAGAAGACTGAAGGAGCTGAAAGGGTTGGTGGCCCCGTGAGGAGAGCAACAATACCAACCAGCCAGAGCTCCCCAGGGTCTAAACCACCAGCCTAGGAGCACATATGGAGTGACCGTTGACTCCATCTGTAAATGTAGGGGAGGATGGCCTTGTTGGGCATAAGTGGGAGAAGAGATCTTTGGTCCCATGAATGCTGAACCCTGAGTTCAGGAGAATTTGAGGGTGAGGAGGTGGGAGTGGGGAGTAGGTGGGGGCACACCTTCATAGAAGCAGGAGAAGGGGGCACGGGATAAGGGGTTCCTGAGTGGTGGGGGGAATGGGGTAAGGGGATAAAATTTGAAATGTAAATGTAATATCCAATAAAAAAAAGAAAAAGAAAAGAAAAAGAAGTCCCTTCCAGGGGCAACATGGGCCACAGATATCTTTCAAGGAGGTCTAATCCAGAAAATGAAATATTCTTCATCTTGAATATCCTGTCTTTGCTCAGAGTCAAGGTGATCTTGGTTCTGGGAAGCTTGTTCAGAGGGTGAGTCTGGGTGTTTATTTGGTTTAAAGGTTCAGGTTTCTGACACACCATTGATACTGGCCTATCATAAATTGCTGTCGCCAGAGTCATTACATACAGATAATGTAGCTCTGAATTCCACCCGACCCCTTTTCTAGTGGAAGAGAAGGGTCATAGAATGATTAGGCACTCCTCCCCTCCACAAGGGAGAAGCTAATTAACATTCCTCAGACCACTGGGGATGGGGCTGACCTGCAAATGGGAGAGGCCCAGAGCACATGGACAGATTCCACAGGACAGATCATTGGCCATGCACAGACAAAGGAAGTCCTTGCCCCTCATTCCCTAAAGACCAATCAGTTTAAAAAGTCACACTGTTCTGCCAATCACATTGTGCCTAATGGCTGCTGCCCTAAAGACTGTATAAAAGCTCACTGAATGAGTGGCTTGGGGTTGCCTCTCCTTTTGGATGCAGGATGGCCCCAGCATGCTGGAATATTAAAATTCTTTTTGCTTTTTGCGGTGATTCTGGTCTCCACATGGTTCACTCAGGGGGTCTCCAGTACACTAAGGCTCTGCTCATTTGAATCGTACAGTATCAGACAGCATACAGATGAAGTAGATGTCAGAGTAGACTGACTTCCATTGCTGAATTTGGGTCCAGATTGTAGCTGAACGGTATGCCAGGACCCCAATAAAAATCTTTTGATAAATCCAATAACAATATCAGCTTTTAAAATTATATCACTAAAATTTTCGGCCTTCAGAGATTTTTTTAATATATAATTTTTGCCCAGAAAACTTACAGGTTAATTAATTTTCTATGGTAAACAAAAAAACAAACAAAAACCCCAATAATATAAATTTTTGTGCGTCTGCATCAGCAATTCCTTGTGGTGGTTTGAATATGCTTGGACAAAGGAGTGGGGACCAAGGATTATAGTTAAATGATTAGATGAATCTCAGAAGAAACTTTAAATTTTTAACTTTTAACATTGTTGGGACTGTTATAGACTATGATACTTTTAAAGTTTGACTAAATGTATTTTGCATTATCCTATGGCTAGCTATTGCCCCCATAGACTTATGTGTTTAAATAAGGCTATGGGAACAAGGAGTGGAATGTAGTAGTTTGAATAAGCTTGGCCCAGGAAATGACACTATTAGGAGGTATGCTTTATTGGAGTAGATGTGGCCTTGTTGAAGGAAGTGTGTTACTTTGGCTGTGGGCTTTGAGATCCTTCTGCTAGCTGCCTAGAAGACAGATTTATAACTGCCTTCTGATTAAATGTAGAACTCTTAACTCCTCCAGTACCATGCCTTTCCGTATGCTACCATGCTTCCCATGTAGATAATGAATGATGGACTGACACTCTGAACCTATAAGGTATTTCCAATTAAATATTTGCCTTTATAAACATTGTTTTAGTCATGGTGTCTCTTCATAGCAATGGAAACCCTAATTAAGACATTACTGTTACTATAGTAATTATGGAGCAAATATTAATAATAAAAGAGACACATGAGAACACTGGAATTTTGGTTATAGATAATAACCTGATGCTGTGCCTTGCTTGACACCTAAATTCCTAAGTGAAAGGAAAGCAACTCTTACTGGGGGAATGCACAAGGCAGTGTGTCCCTCGGGGCTTGCTTCACAGGGACAGTTTGCATCTCCCTCATTCTCTCTAATATTCTACTTGCTTCTTTTTTCTGACTTATAAGTAGCCCTCTCCTCTGTTCAGTAATTCCCCCTTATGCCCATAGTAGCCCAGGGAGGTTAGATACTATCAAAATCTTTTCTATTCTTCCGTAGCTACATAAATTTACAATTTTATGGATAGCATGTCTACCTATAACATTAACAAAGCTTCCATGAGAGGAAAAGATAAGAGAATCAAAATCCTAGGAGATTATAGTATAGATAATCTATACCAAGGCCAAACAATAGCAAGTCAAGATCAATGTGTATTGAATTCCTGAAACTAAAGCAAACTTGTTCTTTAGAAGTGTGATTTTTGCCTTTGTTCTTTAAAGACATGTTATGAGATTATTTTAATATTCCATTTGAACAGTGGGTCATTAAATACCATCAATTATTAAAATTTAACCACGAATGCTTGCTCTGTTGAGAGAAAATTAAGTAAATATTCAAAAGTGAAACGCCACAAATGGTCTAGAAAATGTTTAGCAAAAATAAATAAGTAAATATAACCAACTCCTTTTTTTTTTTTTTGCTATAATAATCCACCTGGCACAAGCTCCATGATTAAAACAATGCATGACTACTGGGTCAGCTTATGGGAGACAAATACCCTTCAAATATTCATTCTCCATAAGTGAATTCCCATTCACTTCAATGTGTCAATATTCCTAAATCCCCTAGGCATGACAAATTTTGTTAAAGGTCAAATCTTGTAATAAAATGGTCAAAACCTTTGTGTTCTTAATTGGTGCTTATTATTCTTTGTATTAAAATAAAAACTAGTAATAAATGGGTAAGGAAATACAAGCTTAAACAGAATTATCCAGCTTTGCTACTTTATTATATTCAATTTTTTATTAAAAACATTCAAAACCCTGAACCAATTGTGAAATGTCTGTACATTTTTGTTTGTGCTTTTATTATTATTTCAGCAATACAGGTTAAAAACAAAACAAAAAATCAAAACAAAAAAACCCTCTGATGTTCTTTTAAAATTCATGATGCTTATTATAAATTAATGTATACTTACTGTGTATTGTCATCCTGAGGTTTAGTAGGTACCACACAAACATGTATCTTAAGTAGGCTGATCACCAACATCTGAGTAAGAATGAATAAATACTGATGTCTGAGAGTGTTTATATTGCTGAATTGGGGAAGACTTAAAGGCAGAAAAATCTGAGTATACTGCTGGATAGAAATGAGCTAGCAATATTTCGCTGGTTTTTATGCTGATACTATTGTTTATTATATTCTCCATGGCTTCAGTGAGCATTTGTTGCAGTTCAATATAAACAATGCCTTTTATTTCAGTATTTGAACCTAAATGCCCTTGAGTCTTTGAAAGGATAAAGTGGCTTAAAATTTTTACTTTTTTCTTAATATTACAAAAGCTAGTAAATCCTACTATTTACAAAATAAAAGATCTTACACATCATTAACTATCAATCCTTCTTTTAAATAAGGACAATAAAGTTATCTTAAAGTTCAGAAATATAGATGAACTTAGACATTTATACTTGGAGAAAATACTACTGATTTGATTTGGTTTTACAAGTATCAGCTTTCTCCTCAGTAGCTTATATATCTTATCTATATATCTTAATCTAATTTGATATATACAATAACCTGTTATCAAACTTGCTTTCTTCATAAATAAATTTGAAAGTAATTTTCAGAGCTACCTTATTTAAAACTAATGTTTTCAACCACAAACAGCTTGTTAAAAATAAACAAACACAAATCATAATTTAAACAAACACATTATGTTAAAATGAGTGGATGAGTAAGACTTTGTTATGCAAACAATTCCGTTATGGACTGTTTATATTGATCAAAATCATCATAATCTTATTTAAATCTTTGCTATCTTTTCCCTATGTAACCACAGACTGTGAAATTATACATGCAGCTTTATAAGGAGGATGGCCAGCAATTTGAAAACAGCTCAAACTTTATATCCATGTTTCCACAAAAATACTAGTCAGATCTTATTGCAGAAAGTCATAGGTCTAAACCATAGGAGAGTGTTATCTTTCTCAAATATCATAGTCCTTGATCTAACATTTTGTTTTCAAAAATTCAACACTATTTTGGTAGTTTTGGCTGTTTGTTTTAAAAGATGTGAAATGTATTTGAGTAAACAATAATCTACTTATAATAAACATAAGCCTATAGGCAGCCCATTTTCTTTTTTTATTTTGTCTGTTTTTTGATTTTTTATTTTTTAATTTTTAAAATTTTTTCAATCTGCTTTTATACTATTTTAATTACATTCATGTATTAAGATCAGTTTTAGGTTGAGGGTCTAGCAATACAATAAACACAAATAGTCAGGGAACAAGCAAGACAAATAGTCAAAGAACAAGCAAGGCATTAAACCCAATTCTGTGAACACTCCCATGAACCCTGTTTCTAAGGGCTTATCAGGATCACTAAAATACCTGAGCCTACTTTCCTGTCCTAGCCCAAAGTCATTTTCATGCCTGAAGCCTACTTCTTTGTTCTAGCCTAAGATTTAGATTCCTGCCTGAAATTACTTCTTTGTTCTAGCCTTATGTCAGATTCCTGCCTGAAGCCCATTTCCTTGTCATTGACCAATGTCAGATTCCTGCCATGCAGACTCAAAGCTCTCCATATCTTGCCCTTTTTGATTTCATAAACAATGCTGGGCCAGTATTAGATTTTTCTGATGAGAATGCTTTCCATACCCATCGTGGAATATGCATTATCAAAAGCAATGAATTTATGTCTTAGGTTGGTAAGGCTCTGTGCAGAATCATACCTGTCCTTGGATTCCCAGCCAATTAATTAATAACTCTGTCTTGGGATCCATTTTCAGTTTCAAGCCATGTACTTGGCCAACAACATATTGATGTTGTTAAAGATAAATTTAGCATGATGGACAGGAATAAAAGTATTCCCAGGACAATAAGGGCTAGCATGATCAAGCTATATATGCCATTCCAGAAACTTCACCAAAATGGAAATATTGACCTCAGGCCATGGATAATTTTATCAGCAGTATCTACAGCACCAAAGCTCAACAGAGTAGCATTCTTTAAATTCAAAATCTCACTATGCAACTGCCTTTAGTTTTCTCCATATATCTTTTGTTTGCTTCAATTTACATAGATTTTAAAGGGGATGTGTTAGTTAGGGTTTTACTGCTGTGAAAAGACACCATAACCAATGCAAGTCTTATGAAGGACAGCATTTAATTGGGGCTGGCTTACAAGTTCAGAGGTTCAGTTCATCATCATCAAGGCAGGAGCATGGGAATGTCCAGGCAGGCATGGTGCAGGAAGAGCTGAGAGTTCAGAGTACATCTGAAGGCTGCTAGCAGAATACTAGCTTCCAGGCAGCTAGGATGAGGATCTTAGGGCCCATGCCCACAGTGATACTCCAACAAGGCCACACCTACTCTAACAAAGCCACACCTTCAAATAGTGCCACTCCCTGTGCCAAGCATATACAAACAATCACAGGGGATAAATACAATGAAGCCAAATAATTCTGTCATTTTTTTCTTACTAGTTTTGAATTTGTTTGTCATTGTATTCTTCATACAAAGACTATGCACCGTACTCTGCAATAGACAATATGCCCTTTGTCTGGTTCATGAAGGCAGTTTCAGGCCCAGCATCTATCCTCCATAGTCAGGAGAATGAGAAAGAGGATACTGAATGGATCCTCATTTCCCATGATGTAAGCTTAAGGGGTAATTAAAATTTGTAATTGTAATTAAACAGGATATGATGCCTAACACACACATTTCTCAATTAAAAATAAATCCTTACTTACAGATGTTTCACTCTCCTATCACAAGATACTCAAAATAAATTAATAATATCTGCAGAAAAAGACTACTCCTGTAAGACTAGTGCTAACTAAAGTAAACTAGCAGAGATTAACAGTGTTTCATGACTGGCAGCTGCTCTGAGCATTCATAGGAATTAAACTAAAGGGTGGGAGTCTGTTTTAGGAATTCAGATAGTTAAGATGTGTGGAGATATCTATCTCCATGGAACAAGGAACTTTGGGGAAGGTGGCTATAGTGACTGAAGCTTCACTTGGGATGTGTTTTTATACATTTAGATTGATTCAGCAGAATAGCACAAGCCGGCTGATGTTTTTGTAGAGATACTTAGGAAAGTTCTCAAGACAAGAGAATTGAAGATTAAGGAACAAGCAGAGTCCTTCTCCGCTACAGTCAGCTTTCTGGTTCACATCATTTAATTTCTTCCTCATGCTAAAAGGGGTGAAAACTCTTCTTTGAGTTATGAGGATGATCCCTTTATTAACTAATCATATTTTTATATTTTTTAGATCTTTAAAGATAACCTCAGAGGCACCAAATGCATCAATATCACATTAGGGAATAAAAAGAATAATATAAATACGAATGTATTTTTTAATTCTACAGTCTTCTATCTGTTGGTAGTTTGTGGTTACTAATCTGTCAGTGATCTGGATGCTTTATGTTTCTGTGCCAGTCTGAATGCTGTCTGAGGTGGGATTGTTGCTATGTCTGCCTCTAAGAAAGGGCTTTACATTGTATTTATTGAAGAGCAAATAAAGTGTGGCATAGGAAAGGAATGAGGGATCCTTTACAGGAATCTTTTGCAGAGTTTTACAAGGGAAGAAACTTTACTGATGTCAACTGACTCAGTATAACAAATCTAACTGCAAGGAGACATTATCAACCTACAGCTATAATGTTTGAAACATTTATGGTAAATAATTGTTATATAAATTTGTTTCCAACTTGTTCTCTCTCTCTCTCTCTCTCTCTCTCTCTCTCTCTCTCAGATCATGGAAAAGTACATAACATAAGGCTAAAGTCATGCACTATCTTAACTAGTAAAGACTGATTATATTGGAAATCGAAAGTATAGTAAGGTTGGTTGTTTTGCAGCAGGCTAAACAGGGTGAGTATACAGTATTATAACAGGTTAAGTCTCTTTTTTTTCTTCTTTTGATAGTAATAAAAATAGAAGAAGAGAAATTAGACTAGGTAGAAACCACTGAGTATAACTGCCAATTTTATTTCCTCAGATGATGGGATGAGATGAAATCTGTACCCAGGCTTCAACAATACCTAGTATGAGCTGAGATCAGAGAGTTTCTTTCTCTGTTGTAACTATCCCTATACCTAGGTTGCTTACTTCTACAAACTAACCACACTTTCATTGTTAAGGATTAAATGTGTATAGTAAAGCCATGCTTTTATTGCAGCTAGATCATATTGTAATCCAATTTGAGGATAGTAATTCATTGTCTTAGCAACAAATAGTGTCATTTAGGGTCTCTTTATTATAACCTCAGGCTTGGGATCTCCTTCAGCCCAATCCCAACACAGTAGAACAGGAAGACTGGGACTCCTTTGGCCAACCAATTGTTTGTAGCCCAATCCCACTACTAGAAGCCATCTTTGGTGATGAGACATGGACAGTTGGGACTTTGTATATCTCATTATTAAGAGAATTCATTAAGCTCTCCTTACATATTTTAGGAAGTTTCCATGCCACCCCTCAAGCACCCCTCAATTCTAGCTGTCTCTTTCCATAGATATGGTTGTGGGAGGGAATGTAGATTACCTTTCAACTAATTTTAAGGTGTATTATTATCCTGTCTCTGAGATTCAACAAATATTCTGTCTTGTGAGGGGCATGAGAATTTTATTTTAAAATTTGGAAATCAGAAACCTCTCAGTGGCTTCACCTAAAACTGTCATTATTCTGGGTGTTAGGGTTTTAGCATATGGTTGTCCAAGGTGAGCACAAGCATTGGACTTTCAGTTGTTGGACAGAATGCTAACTTTCTTCTTTTTTGTATATTTTTGTTTCTTTCAAATTCAAACATCATGAAAACCCAATCAACAACAGAGAATAAGCCAGCCCACTGTAACAGTTTATTTATTTCACCTTTCTAGATGGAAAAGACTCAAGTCTGCAGCACATCTCAGCTCCCTCCTTTGCAAACTGGGCTTTGGGAACCATGTGCCTTTTGTATTTTTAGAGCAGCAAAATAACTAGAATGATGAGAAATATAAATATTTCAGTAACAATAAATATTTTATAGTTATGGAAAGAATATTTTAGGGATATTTTCCAGGTGTCTTTCCTGTATTTATTAACTATGATTAATACTTTTGGGGTGGACCTTGAGAATATTTTTAGAAATTTTAGGACAAAGCATTAGCTCTGGTACGTTTTTATATTTCTTTATAACATTTTCACTTAAATGTGCATGTGAGAGGCCAAATCTACTTCATTTTGGGATCAGCCTCCATCTTAAAGAAAATAAAAGCCTGAAAACTTGACCTACAGCAGAACCCAAGCTGCACCCAAGTGTCAGGAAGGACCCCATGGCTTGTCAATGGCTCGTGCTTCAGAGTTACTCCCTAGGTACTTCCTAGCAACAGTTAATCAAAGATTAGTCTGATTGTTTCCCATGTACTTTTATACCCTTTGTGATTCTTCATGGTCTTCTTCAGAACACCTACCTGTTGACTTAAAATAGACACTCAGATATATACTAGCCAGGCTGGACACCCTCTCACTCCCAGTCTCTATAAAACCTTGTCCTGTTGGGGGTTTAAGACTGCTCTGACTTCCCTTTGTGTTCTGCTGTGTTGGGATTGTGCTGGAGGAGAGTCCAAGCCCGAGACTGTAATAAAGAGACCCTAACGCTATTACATTGGAAACAGCTCTTTGTTGGTCTTTAGGGGTTCATGAATGCTTGTTGGCACAACAAATGTACATGTCTGACAAGAGTATTCTGCTGACTTTTGACATGGGAATAGGGTGTAGGTTGCCCTGATCCTGCTGTGATAAGAAATTGTGTGTTACAACCTATGGGTGCTGAGAAATAAACTTGGGTCCTCTGCTAAAGAGCAAGTGTTCTTAATGCTGAAACATCTCTCTAGATCCTCCAATGTATATTTATAACAGTATTACTAAGATACTTTATTACCAGGTTATATGGATATTATCTATTTTAAAGTCCTATTTTGGTGAGTCAACATAGCATTTGTGCAGCTGAGCTGAAAGAAAAATCAATGTGTACTTTTCATTTCATGGCTTAGGTTGATATTTCAGTATTCTTCTTGAGTCTTTCATATCAAAATCTCTTTTCCCTCTAGATTTTTCATCTGCCTCAATTTTGGCACATTTTCAAGTGTTTAAGCCCCTACTGATCACAATGGAAAGATGTGATATTAAAAAAAAAAAAATCTTAGTCTTATCGTGTTCAGCAAAATTTACTGTTTGACACTTTGATAAGGATCTTATGTAATTATTCTTTCTCTGTCACAGCAAAGTTTGTACCTAGATTCTTTAAAATATAAAACTTCCTTAGTGGGTATTTTTAATTAAATTGTCATCATTCTGAATTTTTAACGTACATAAATGTCTTGTGGCTGTTTTTTTCTTCACTGCTAGACAATGCAGTACTCAGTGGATGCTCTCCACTCAAAACATAACAATGCCAAGTTCCTTTAAGTGCCAAACACCAACAGGCCAAAATTTTCGTATCTTCTTCAAATTTGCTCCCATCAAGAAACATTAATTATCTCATCATGTACTGCTCTTTAATTTACTGATTGACTGTGCAGAAATGCCATAGGTTCCTTTCAGAGAAGACTCTCAAAGACATTGTAAATGTGACCAACATAAAAAGTTATAAATTCTAGCCAGAAACTCCATGTGTTAAATCAATAATATTCATATATCCTGAAAAGAAGATAACATTGATGTTGGAATTTTAAGGAAAATAAAGTGTAACTTTTCAAAAATAATGTCAAAAGCCTTTAAAATTCAAGTTGTTCTAAGTGCAAGAGCCACTGATGCTGATCGCAACTAAATCTCAATCCCAATAATGGTCTTCAGTATGTTAAGACTATCAAATATTTCCTTAAAATTCACCCGCATATAGCTCATAAGAGCCTGTATTTATTTTCAAATATATGATATAATGACAAAGCATTTAAATATTTCACTTAGCATCCATGTAAACTTAGATTTATTTGTACTTTAATAGAATTAAAAAAACTAAGATTGGGAAGCTTCACAGTTCAAAATTGGTCCACAGTCATTCAATTGAAGGTTATTGCTACAATTCCTGATTTTAACATTCTGGAGTACTTTCTCTTGATATTTTCCAGGTGTTTGTGTTATACAGAATGCAAAATTAGAGTTTATGACTATATATTAAAAATTGAATGAAACTGGGGATAATGCCTCTAAGAAAATATTTTTGTGACTTCATTGTTTTTAATAGTTGAGTAATACTGGTGTAAATGTACTAGATTTTTTTGTATCTATTCCTCTGTCGAAGGACATCTGGGTTTTTTCCAAATTCTGGCTATTATAAATAAGGCTGCTATGAACATAGTGGAGCATGTGTCCTTGTTATATGTTGGAGCATCTTCTGGGTATATGCCCAGGAGTGGTGTAGCTGGGTCCTCAGGTAATGCTATGTTTAATTTTCTGAGGAACTGTCAGATTGATTTCCAAAGTGTTTATATCAGCTTGCAATACCACCAACAATGGAGGAATGTTCTTCTTTCTCCACCTCTTCACCAGCATCAGCTGTCACCTGACTTTTTGATCTTAGCCATCCTGACTGGTGTGAAGTGGAATCTCAGGATTGCTTTGATATGCATTTCCCTGATGACTAAGGATGTTGAACATTTCTTTAGATGCTTCTCAGTCATTCGAGTTTCCTCAGTTGAGAATTCTTTGTTTAGCTCTGTACCCCATTTTTAATAAGATTATTTGATTCTCTGGAGTCTAATTTCGTGAGTTCTTTGTATATATTGGATAATAGCCCTCTATCAGATGTAGGATTGGTAAAGATTTTTTCCCAATCTGTTGGTTGCCATTTTGTCCTATTGACAGTGTCTTTTGCCTTACAGAAGCTTTGCAATTTTATGAGGTCCCATTTGTCAATTCTTGGTCTTAGAGCATAAGCCATTGGTGTTCTGTTCAGGAAAATTTCCCCTGTACCTAAATATTCAAGCCTCTTACCCAACTTCTCTTCTATTAGTTTCAGTGTATCTGTTTTTTTGTCAAGGTCCTTTATCCACTTGGCCTTGAGCTTTGTACAAAGAGATAAGAATGGAATGATTTGCATTCTTCTACATGCTGACCTCCAGTTGAACCAGGGCCATTTGTTGAAAATGTTGTTCTTTTTCCACTGGACAGTTAGGCAAATGGATGGAACTAGAAAATATCATCCTGAGTGATGTAACCCAATCACAAAAGAACACACATGGTATGCACTCACTAATAAGTTGATATTAGCCCAAAACCTCAAAATACCCAAGATTCAACTAACAGACCCCATGAAGCTCATGAAGGAAGACCAAAATGTGGGTGCTTCTGTCCTTCTTAGAAGAAGTAACAAAATACTCATATGAACAAATATGGAGACAAAGTGTGGGACAGAAACTGAAGAAGGGGCTGTGCAGAGACTTCACCAGCTGGGTATCCATCCCATATGCAGTCACCAAAGGCAGATGCCAATATAGATGCCAGAATTTGCATGCAGACAGGAGCCTGATATAGCTGTCTTATTAGAGGACTGCCAGAGCCTTACATATACAGAGGCGGATGCTCACAGCTAACCATTGAACTGATCATGGGTTTCCCAATAGACAAGTTAGAGAGAGGACTGAAGTAGCTGAAGGGGTCTGCAGCCCAGGAGAAATAGCAACAATACCAACCAACCAGAGCTCCCAGGGTTTAAACCACCAGTCTGGGAGTACATAAGGAGGGATCTTTGGCTCCAGCTGTATATCTAGGGAAGGATGGCCTTGTTGAGCATATATGAGAGAGAAGTCCTTGGTCCTGTGAAGGCTGGATGTCCCAGTGTTGTGGAATTTGAGGGTAGGGAGGTGGGAGTGCTTGGGTAGGAGGGGGCAAATCCTCATAGAAGCAAGAGGAGGCAAAATGGGATAGGGGGTTTCTGGGTGTGGGGAGAATGGGGAAATGAGATAACATCTAAAATGTAAATAAAAATCAAATAATGAATTATTTTAAAAAATGAAATATAAAAGGTAATGCCAAAAATGGACTTTTGGTGAAATATATATAATTGCAAAAAATGCATACGTATATTAACTTTTAAAAAGATTAGGCCATTTCCTGGCAGAGCCAATGGCATTAATAAAATACTTTTTGATCTTTACAAAAAAAAATTTTCACAGTAAGAAAATAATATTTTTTGCTGGAGATGGCCCATACTTATGACTTATGTAGATGTTAATTCTCTATAGAAATTAAAAGTAGAAAACTATCTTGATATGATTTTGAAACTAAATATTGTTTAATTTCACAATTCTTAGTTGACTGATGCATTTTATGTCTGGAAACTTTCGAAAGTGATGTTTTGAAGAGAGGCAGGACACTGGATGCTTGCCTTTGAGATTATGACAGGTCTGCTGCTCTACTTCCTGTTTCCACTTCCTGTTTGAAATAAGGTGGATAGCTTCTGCCCCACTGTTCCTCTGACATTGTGTTCTCCATCAACACAGGTCTATAGTACACAGACCCAAGGACACTAGACTAATACCTCTGAAACTATATTCCAACACAAATAATTCTTCATCTCAAGTGATTTTATGAAGTATTTTGTCACAGCAATGCAAGTCCAACTGATGGTACAAGAAACACCCTGTAATAAAAATTATTTGCTTAGTTGTTAGTTTTTGTTTTAATCTTTAAGATAAAAGCCTTTTTCATTGTTTTTATGTCACTTTGTGAGGAGCAGCACTGAATGTGTGTCCCAGAGAAGGCCAGAATAGATTTTCAGTCTCCTTGCAGCTGGATTTACAAAGGTTGTGAGCTATCTAAAATGACCTGGGTTCTTTTGGAAGAGCAGCAAGCCCTCCTAAATACTGAGCAATTTCTCCAATCAAGATATTCAAGTGTTAAAGGTTAAATATATGCATATTAAACACCAAAACAACTATAGAAATAAATAGCTATATTAATATATTTCTACTCACTTCATTCATTCCTGTATTGCATAAAACATTATATCTAGCTGATGATTTTTGTGCTATCCACTTCTATTTGTTTGATGTCTAGTGAAGATACTTATTAGTATTCAGAAATCATATCTCAGATATTGGCAAACTTCTAGCTAGTTAAAAAATTCTTCCTACAATCCTCCAAGTCCACATCAGGATCATTGCTTTGAATTGGCATGGTTATATTTTTTATATGTATATACAAAGAATGACAATAATCATATTTTTCTGTGATATTCATTCCTATAAATGAAACACCTCTTAATGGATATACATAGTTTGGTATAGAGCTATAAGAAAAATTTTAAACTGATTTAGAAATTTGAAATATTTTCTTAAATCAGTATTGGTAACTTATAGTAATATGCATGTCATATATGCAATAATCATCCACTGTTAATATGTAAATTTTTTACAAGTAACAATCCAAAAATAGAGGATATTGCAACATGAACAGAGGTGTTATAATCTCCACACTTCTATTTGCCTGTCACTTATATTGACATTCAAGATAATGACAGCTTTTGTTAGAGAATTGAATATAGGGGTGCAAACAAGGTAAAGGGCAATATTCTGCATCTCAGAATTCTCTTCGAGCACCACTACTGAACTGTACAAACATACACAGTGTAGATCAAAGCCTGGATCTTTGTCAGCCTCACATATTCTGACACCTGAATTTTGTATAAGAAATATTAGGTATTTAAGCGATAGAAGAATAAATTAACTTTCATTTCCTCATCAACATTCCCATCTTAAAGACATAGCAATCACGGGTTGCTACCATTTTCCTTGGAAAGGGCAAGTTTGCTTGATTTAATCAGGGCCACTTTTTGAAGGTCAGACTGTCTATTAAATTTTGTTTAACAAGATGCATTTCAAGTGTCAGCCTGGAGTGCGATCAACATTTATTCACTATTACAGTGGAGGGTGGGCAGTTTTGTGAACTGATGGTTTCTTTACTCTAGTTACCTGAGAAGAAAAGCTCAAAAAGAAATGGATTTTTAAAACTATTTATTGGTTCTTTGTGAATTTCACATCATGCACTCCAACTGCACATATTTTGGTTTCCCCTCAGACCTACTGTGTACTTTTGTGACCTCCCCCAGCACAGAGGAAAACAAATTTTATTGTATAGGCTGTAGTGTATCACAGTATGTCCCATAGTATAGCCTTTTGTTTATATTTCTTTAGTTGCAAATGTTCAGCGCAATGAGTTGTTGGTCTGGTACATGGCCTCTGGCTTCTGCTACACTATCAATCCTGGAATATCACTGGACTCCATTTACATATTCTGGGTTTTTCAGATCTTGTAGCTTTGAATTTATCAAATGGACCCCATCATTTACTAAGGAGCATATGAATCATTTATAAGGTAGATTTGGAGTGGTCCAATTCACAGCTCTGGATCTCGGCATGAAAAGTATTTGAGCTGGTCAGCCTGACATGTTTCTCACACATATACCATTATAGTGAGCTCTACTCCCCTGCCATAGATGGCTCATCCAATGCCACTGCCAGTAAGAGGCAGTCAGTTCTGTTCTCATGCTCTCATCAGCACCCACACCATCAGGTCCAGATCTACTCTTGCTGCACCAGGCAAGAGACAAGCCTGACGTTCATGCCTTGGGGCCTGCTCTCCCTTCTGCCATAAGTGGCAAGTGATAAGAAAGAAGTGGGCATCTTTCTCTCACCTGTGCCACCTGGAATAGCTCACTGGAAACCTTTTTGTCCAGTGCCAGCTCTACTTTGTCATTCAAGAAAGGAGTAGCCTGATGTCCTGAGAGCTGCAGAGAGATCTCCTGCTGTCAAGACCAGGGCCATCTCTCCTGCCTCTCATCTGTGACATTGGCAAGAATAGGGTGATCTTCTTTTTCTCTCCCACCTCACTGCCCAACATGCAATGTGCAGGGCCATCTCTCCCATGTTCATACCCTTAAGATCTTCCTCTCCTGTGACACGACCCCCCAGTGTCAACTTTGTAGTTCTTATCATTGTAAAAAGTCTATGAAATTGACTTTTTCATAAAAAGTATGAAAGTACTTGATCATTAAAAAGTAACTTTCCAAGTGTTCACCAATCAAAGGAATACTCTTGTTTCTTAAAAGTATAGATCAGCCTAGAGGAGGGAGAGGTTAACCATGTGTTATGGTTCATTAAAAGTCCTATTCACCTGTAGACTCCCAGCAGGATTTGGTGAGTGACTCAATGTATTTATGTACTCTTAAGTGAAAGTTAATCTTTAAAAATATAGAAAAAGAAATATTTTTCTGGGAGGCCTGTATTCTTTGCCCTTTTCAACTTTAGAGATCTATCTGATATCTATCTGGAAATAAAATTTAAAGTAACTCCTATTAATCATGATTGCAAAACTCAGGGGAGAAAAGGATTAATTTCCACATTCACCAAAAAGGAAAACATACCTTTGAAAGAGACAGCAAGACAATTTTGTTGACCTGAAGTATTTATGAACATCAGTAGGAGAATGAAAGTCCCACTGGTATGAAAATAACAACCCAGCCAGTCAGGAATTATTTGTTTTGTAACTTTAAAGGAAAAACACCATAACATTTTTTTTTAGAAGAGAAAATAACAAAAGACCTTTTGTGTAGATTGTAGAAATGCCTTTTCCCTTCCACCCTGGAAAAAAAAAGATGAATTTACTTATCTTCTTCAACTGATTGTTTAAATTTTACCTTGTGTATTTCAACATTGCAGTCTAGGCTGGGAAGGTTTTTAACCATTCAACTGCATGTTACCTCATTCACTTATCAAAAATAGAATAACTAGAATATATGTATAGTACATGATCATTTAATAAATTTATATTCTAGAAGAAATTGCTTTAAAAAGAATTAAATATGCATTGAATCTAATCTCAGTAACACAGGAAGTTTCCAGGACAACAGAGAACCTTTGTATAGCAGACATTTTTGCCAGCATCCAAAAGATTAAAAATAATTGTAGATCATCAGGAACACACTGAGTTCCTAATCAGGAGAGTAAAGTTGTAAATGCAAGTTCTGTTGTGCTATTAAACTATTAAGCAATTAATTAATTTCAGTGTTACAAAAAAAGCTTTATATTTATACAGGGGATAGTCAGATAAGAAAAAAGAATTTTTAATATGAAGCAAAAATAAAACTATTTATGAAATTTATTTTTTCTTTACTTCTAAATCCTTCAGAGCTAATGAATTATAAAATCTCCAAAGAGAATATTATTTTTAATTTAACCTTGGAGGATTCAATACAATATTTTGAAACCAGACCTTTAGTTTTGGTCTCTAAATTTATTTGTGTTTACATAATTTCACTGAAAATACAGTCCGTGATACTGTTCCTTTTTGTAATAAGCATTGTAATTCAAAGATGACACATTTGTAGGAAAAAGTCCATCAGAAATCTTTAGAAACATAACTAAATAGCTCACAGTGAGAGCTGTAGGAGCAGGAAGTTTTGAGTCTCCTGATTCTAATCACTTATTATCTCATCTTATGCCGTGCTTCCTTCCATGGCAGTAAGTTTCATTTATTATTAGGAAACAGACATTTCTTGAATAGCCTGGACCATAGGAAAAACTCATCTATTGATCTTTTAGCAGTATGGTTAGTAGGGCTGTACTAAAAGGGATTCATACAGAAAATGGATTTTAGCAACCAACAGGTTGTCACTTATTGATGTCTGGCATTGGTTTTCCATATAGGTACAATTGCAGTTCTCTTCCATAGAAGTCACACCAGAAGTGAACTAACATAGCCAATGATAAAGCCATTAAGACAGGTATTTCTACCAGTCAAATCAACATACAATGGCACAAAATGGAAAATATCATAACAGTACCATAATATTCTCTTTTAGTGCTAAAACAATAATAATTGTGTGCTAGTTTGAACTAGATATACTGCGGTAGTTCAGTCCATTCTCACTGTCCTTTCAAAATGAATTAATAAGCCTTACATGGTAGATGAGTCTGTTATGACTCAGGATGTGTTAATTGCAAGCATAAATGTTCTTTTTAAATTTAGTATCATTCCTCTTTCCATTAAGAAGCCAAAGCAGAGGGCAGTGGTGGCACATGTCTTTTTATCACAACACGTGGGAAGCAGAGGCAGGTAGATTTCTGAGGCCAGGCCAGCCTGGTCTACAGAGTGAGTTTCAGGACAGCCAGTACTACACAAAGAAACCCTGTCTCAAAAAACAAACAAACAAAACAAAACAAAACAAAACAAAAAAGCCAAAACTTTACCAGTTTACCCTCCTGTTAGAATTAAAAGTTGTCAAATGCATTATTTAACTCATAATGGTTTGGTTATTAAAAGCAATCTTCCCATTGTACCACTAGGGTCATCAGAGAAATTTAAAAAATGTAACATTAAATAACTAGAAATAAACAAAACTAATCTTAAGTAATGTTATACATGAAAACTTTTTAAAATATTATTTGCACACATGACTATGACTGTTACATTAGACACAATTGTTTAAGAATTTAACAATTAAATGCCTCAGGAGTTACTATACTTACTGAAAAAAATATTGCTCTTAGGCTTTGACATAGAATAGAAGACAAACAAAAATAATTACCAAATATGGAATGAGGTTTTTGTTTTCAAACTGTCAGTTTTCTTGTTGACATGGGTAGCAGTAAATAACAGCAAATGGCATTAATAAGAATAATAATCACATATAATTTAATCAATTTTGATTACTTTGATCTTTCTTTAGACAGAGTTTTGATTTTTCAGTTTTCTATTTATACCCATATGAAGATAGTTGAATTTGTTTCTTAAAAGAATGGTTTAACATGCCTTTGTTAAGCAATAAAGAATGTATTCTAATTTAGTTAGCTTGAAGTAGAATTGTTGATTAATTTAAAGGTGAGTTTATTTCTTACTTTTTGTATATTTTCATATTACTTTAGCTCGAAACAATGCAGATGTCATACAACAGAAGAACAGATACAAAAAATGTGGTTCACTTACACAATGGAATTCAATTCAGCTATTAAGAATGAGGACAGCTTGAGTTTTGCAGGCTAATGGATGGAGCTAGAAAATTTCATCCTGAGTAAGGTAGCTCAGACACAAAAGGACTTACATGATATATTCTCATTAATAAGTGATTATTAGCTCAAAAATACAGAATACTGAAGACACAATCTACAGAACTCAAGGTTAACAAGCCAAAGGGCCTAAGTGAGGATGCCTCAATCATACTTGGGAGGGAAAAGAATGCAGAGGGCAGAGGAGGGAAACTGGGTGGGAGAGGGGAGATGAGAGAAGGAGGGGCAGGAGAAAAGGAGAACATGATCACCATATATTAAGGGGGAGAACAGGAAAAAATCCCTTTGGGTCAGAAGAATGAATATACATATGCAACCTTGGGAGATGGGAGGTGGGGGAAACCCTCTAGAATATACCAGAGACCTGAAAAGTGAGAGATTTTCAGGACTCAAAAGGGAGAAACCTTAGATGAAATGCCCTACAGTGGTGAGAAGGAACTTGTAGAGTCCACCTTCAGTAGAAAGGCAGGGCATTAAGTGGAGGGATGGGGCCGCCATCCCACAGTCAGAAACTCTGAACCAGAATGGTTCCTGTCTAAAAGAACTGCATGGACAAAAATGGAGAAGAGACTGAGGGAAAGGAGGTCCAGTGACTAGCTCAACTTGGATTCAGCTCAAGAGGAGTCTCCAAGGCCTGACACTTATAACTGACTCTATGGTGTGCTCACCAATGGAGCTTAGCATGGCTGCCCTCTGATATGCCCAACAAATAGCTGACTGAGACAGAGGCAGATAGTTATACTCAACCAATGGGCTAAAGTAGGAGACCCTTGTGGTTGAACTAGAGAAAGGCTGGAAGAAGGTGAGGAGGAGGATGACCTCTTAGGAAGACCAGCAGTCTCAACTAACCAGGACCCCCAAGATCTCTCAGACACTTAGCCACCAACCAGGCAGCATATATGAGCTAGTCTGAAGCTCCTGACACATATACAGCAGAGGACTGCCTGGACTGGCATCAGTGAGAGAAGATGTACCTGACCCTTAAGAGACTTGAGGCCCTAGCAAATACAGAGTTCTGTTGGGAATGGTGGAATGGGAGCATGGGAACATTCTCTTGACAGAGGGAAGAAAAAATGGGATGTAGAACTATGAGCAGGCAGACCAGGAGAGGGTAAAGACTGGACTGTGAAAATAATAAAGGTAATAAAAAATAAACCTTTAATAAATAAGATTAATAGATACATTGATGTGACATGAATTCATAGGATGAATATACCTCATCACTAACCGTTGAGTTACCTGTGGACTCTGAGACCCATTTTACAAAGATATCTGATCTGAGGTTTAGAAATTAGAGTCCTTCTACAGCCTGATGTTCATATGTGTAAGTCAGTGAGTATATTCTTTGAGCCACATTAATGTGTCTTCCAAGTAGGCAAAAGTTTTTTCCTTGAGCAATACATGGTATAAAAGTAATTATGTTAAACATTTGCCTTTTCATACTTGTAGAACCTGAGACCAAATACTCATGAAATGATGGTGGATAGCATGTCCTGGGACCTTCTATATCAATTAACAATGAGAATCGTCCCTCAAGGAAATGGTCATTGGCCAACATGATTAAGGAAGTTACTGAATTGACACCAATTCAGAAGAGTCTAGGTTGTGTCAAGATGACAGTTTTGGTGAACTAGGGCAGTCCTTATCTTAGGGTTGCTTTTCTTTTGCTTAACAATCTAGGTTAAGGTAAAACTCTCAGGGGTGTACTAATTTTCAGTCATGAAAACAGCAATAAGAAAAAAAATTAAACATTCATTTCCTAAATGAAAATATGTAAGAAACAAAATAATTGCCAATTAAGATAAATTGTCAGTTACTTTCTTGAGATTGTTGTGCCTACCTAAGTGTAATATAGAAACATCCTGGGCTTAAAGCTTGCCTTTCCCTGGTGTCAATGATTGAATTAGCAATATCATTGATTTTTAAGAAGCTCCAACATTACTTCAAAAAGTGAGACAAAATCTTCACAGCACTCATTGATCTAATAGTACCCACGTTGTAGGGTAGCTAGTCAATTGGAGATATTTGTCTAATAATTCATATTTGAAATTCGCTACATATATTGTAAGGCTGTGGCCCAAAGACCCAACAGATCAGATGCTTATACTGATTATACAAATGTTTGCTGAGCCATATTAGGGTTATGGAGTTGATTATGAGTATAATATGGGTTTGGACAGAAAACTAACGAGGGTGGATTCTTGGACAATTAGATTGTTAAATGTTAAAAAGTAAATTACCTTCATGAGAATTGATGGCACAAATATAAATGTTAAGGCTGAACATTGTTGGTTCTCTTGCCTACAATGCAAGGGAGCCCTGGTGCACCAGTATCATTAAATCTCATGTTGTTACAGCAAATCCCATCCGTGTGAGATTCTGGGGGAGTACATCCCGTCCCCTGGTTTTGGATTTTACAGTCCAACATTTTGGATGTTGCATGGAGATACACTCTTCCAGAATCCCATGGCTCCAGGGATCCAGGGTCCACACGCACTTGAGCAGGTCTGTGTGCTGTCTGTCTGTTCTTTGTTTTTGTGTCTGTGGAGTGTCTGTGTCTGTGGCAGGGGCAACTGTCTGTGTAGCCTGGCTTCTGTGCTTGAGGCAAGGGCAAGAACTGGGCAAGCCATAGGAGGGCAGTTTGCAAGCCTGGGATAGGGTCAGGTTTCAGGGACCCTGGGATAGAAACAGGTTAAGAATTCCAGGAGGGAATTTATGGGAGTGGAAGCGATGGGAGAGGGTAAGCATTTCATAGGCCACAAGACTTTGGGGGACACCCCAGAATCTGTTGAAGAAATAGAGTTGGAAACGACCCCTTCTCCATCTGAACGTGGTTTCACAGCCACAGCCGCCTGAAGCAGTATCTGTTGGTCTCTTGTGGCAGTCTCCTGTGTCGGACATTCGTGTGTTGTTCATTGCTGGTGGAGTTAGAAATCTGTTAGATTTGGTCCAGCGTGGGCTGGCCAAGTCATCTAAATGTGTTAGATTTGGTCCAGTGTAGGCTGACCAAGTAAGTCATCTGAATCTGTTAAATTAGGTCCAGTGTAGACTGGCCACATCGTGTGGTAATTGGAGCCTTCTACTGGCAGTCTATATCCTGATTGTGTAACCTGGTCTCAGCACCTGTGACAGGGACGAGAACTGTCTGTATCACCTGGTTTATGCGCTGCTCCATGACAGGGGTGAGCTGTCTATGTTGTTTTTCTCTGTTTTCTTGGCAAACTGTTTGTGTGTTGGTTGTTGTTACTTGTGTTCGTGAACTTTGACTGATGTTATTTTGCACTGAATCTACTGTGTTCTAGTGCATCTCCCCCAGGGGTCAGTCTTTCATGTGTCACCTGCTAGTGAAGGCTTCTTCCTTGTCTCCTTGGTCATTTGTGCTGGCTACAGCCCAGCCTGCTTGCCTGAAGCTGGTCTGAGACCCTGCTTGCTATTGTTGCCCCTGTGTTCCTTCTCCCCCTTGGGTGAAAATTTTGTTTTTTGTTTTGAGACAGTTTCTTTCCTGTGGCACAGAACTCCAAGCTGGACCTGGAGAAACTGCTCCCAAGAGCTGCTGGTGCCAAGCCAACCTCCATGTGTCTTTCTCCTATAACCCAAAATCTCACTCCTTCTGACTCTGACTCTCCTATCAAGCTTCTATGTTTCTTCCTCTAAGCTTTTCTTCAAAGTTGGCCTTGTCTCTCCTACTCTACATTCAAGACTTGCCAGTTTAAAAAAAAAAAAAAAAGGAAACAGGCAATACAGGGGACCTCTTTGCTAAAACACCCAGCCACCACATGGTGGAACAGCCACTGCATGGCAGGGCAGGCCCCTCCCCCACTGCTTCTAAACTCACCATTGAGATAGACTCTGAGTTCCCGCTTACCAGACTACATTGAGACTTCAACACGACTGAGAGTAGGGAGCACCTGAAGGTCTAAGACTAGACTTTAATGGCAGGTCTCAGGGGAGCTGCATGCGCCCGCCCCCCCCCACCCCCTAATTTGGCTAAGAAAAAAAAATGGTTCAAGGGCCTACCGAATCCCCTTCAGCCTTCTTAAAATGGCTGATGGGGCATTTTGCAGGTTCACCCCCTATGACACTACGTTTGATAAGCATAAAGCAACAATGATAGTAGCCTTTATTGATCAATCTGCCAGTGATATTAAGAAAAAGCTGCAGAAGTTAGATTTCAGGACAATCTTTGAGAGATCTGATGCAGGTAGCTGAAAAGGTGTTCTATAACAGAGACTGAGAAAGAAAACAAAGCGAGAAAGCAGAAAGAATAGGAAGTTAGGAAACAAACAAAAAAAAAAAGACAGGAAGAAAACTTGACTAGAATGTTGGCCACAGTAGTTAGGGAAAGTCAAGGGCCAGGCGAGAGAGTACCAAGCAATGGAAGGAGGAGGCCTTTAGATAAGGATCAGTGTACCTATTGCAAAGGAAAAGGACACTGGACAGAAGAATGACTAAAGAAAAGGGGGGATAGACCCTGCTGAGCCCTAGAAGCCCCAGGCCACAAAATATTGGTCCTGGGTAGACAGTGGCTAGGGAGTATGGGACTTGGACTTCCTCCCCAAGTCCAGGGTAAATCTGAGAGTAAAGGGGAAGCCCACCCAGTTTCTGGTGGATACTTGGGCCCAACATTCAGTCCTTCTACAAACCAAGTGCTCATTTTCTGACAAGAGGTTGTGGGTCCAGAGAGCTACTGGCAGTAAACAATATTCATGGACTACCCAAAAAGAGACTGTGTTTCACATCCCCCCTCCCTCCAATGCCAAACAAGTAAGGGGATTCCTGGGGACAGCAGGGTTCTGTCAGTTAGCAGAACCCACACCTCCATTCTTATACATGGCCTAAGATCTGGCCTTAATGACTCAAGTCAAAAAAGAGTTTGATAAGGACCTGAGGGTATGGAAAACTCCAGCTAGAAAGATAATTCTGCCCCAGAAAAAGGCAGAAGAGATGGTGAAACAGATACACCAGTGAACCCACCTAGGAGTCAAAAAACTTGTGGCCACCATGTTAAACACCAAGTTCCATGTGCTTTTACTCACATGGGTGGTTGAAGATATTGTACATGCATGTATATCCTGTCAAAAGATAAATGCCTGCTGAACCAAGGTCTAACCTTGTAAATGCCTCTGAGGTGAGAGACGGGGAGCCTATTGAAAAGTAGATTTCAAAGAGATCAAGCCCACCAGGTATGGTAATTAAGTACCTCCTAGTATTTGTGGACACCTTCTCCTTCTGGGTAGAGGCTTTTCCAACAAAAAAATAGCAATGGTGGTGGCAAAAAAGATCCTAGAAGAAATCTTTCCATGGTTTGGAGTGCCTAAGGTAATCGGCTTAAATAATGGGCCTGCCTTCGTTGCCCAGGTAAGTCAGGGAGTGGCCAAGTACCTGGGCATTGATTGGAAACTTCATTGCATTTACAGACCCCAAAGCTCAGGTCAGGTAAAAAGAATGAATAGAAATTTAAAGGAGACCTTGACTAAATTGTCCATGGAGACAAGCAGTACAGACTGGGTGGTGCTTCCTCTGGCTCTTTTTAGGGTGTTAGAAACACCCCTTCTAGGTTTAACTTAACTCCTTTTGAGATTCTGTATGGGGTACCAGCTCCTCTGACCACCTTAGGAGAGGTGAATAGACTTACTTGTCATAGTAACAGTGATTTGTATGCTAAGTTTAAAGGACTTAAGGTGGTGTAGAAAGAAGTCTGGACCCTGTTGGCCCATGCCTGTGAACCGGGAGCCCTGAAAACATCCCATAGTTTCCAGGTTGGAGACGTGGTCTACGTCTGGTGCCCAGACTCTAGAACCACACTGGAAGAAACCATTTCTGGTGTGGCTGACTACTTCCACTGCTGTGAAAGTTGATAGAATATTGGCCTGGATCCACACCTCTCATGTGAAACCAGCTCCAAAGGGACCATTGCCTAATTGGACAGTCCAGCACCCTCAAAACTCACTCAAGATAAAGATCTAGAGACAGACTATATCTGACCAACATGATTCCACCTGAGGTACTCATGGTCTGGACTGTGATCTCGACCCTGGTGAGAAGGTCTAGACTAGCCTTAGACAGTAACCCTCATGTTCCCCAAAAGCTAATATGGGAGCTCCTTTCACAAACTGGAGATGTTGTTTGGTCCATTTCAAAGACGGTGGCCCCATATACCTGGTGGCCCCTACATTTTTAACCGCCTGGTTATACCAAGATGGTAGCTTGTGATTCCAAGATTGAAATCAGCCACAAAGAAAAGGGGGGAAATGCAGAAATTCGGTTAAACTTAATTTTCAGTTAAAGTAAATTTTTAACTTCCCCAGGACACATCCTGGGAGGAGCACATTCCTTAGTCCAAGGATACCTACTGGATTACCCTGCTGGATAATTCAGAGGAAAGAAGGGATTAACATTCCTCAAACCACAGGGAATAGAATCCACCTGCATTCAAGAAAGGCCCAGAGCACAGAGCATGTAGACACATTTGACAGGAAGGACCAACCCTTGACACTTACAGACAAGGGAGGTCCTTGCTACCTAATTCTCCAAAGACCAATCAGTTTAAAAGTCACATCTTCTGCCAATCATACTGTGCCTAGTCACTGTTTCTGTAGTACACCCCTTAAACTGTATAAAAACTGCTCTTAACATATACTTGGGGTTTTCTTGCCTACAATTCAAGGGAGCCCTGGTGCACCAGTATCATTAAACCTCATGTTGTTACAAAAAAAAAAAAAAAAAAAAAAAAAATACTGAACATTGTTAAGGGGACATTACTATGCTTATCTTTGTTTAACCAAATATTTCCAAATCTCCATTAACATATTTAAATTATTTTGGTTAAATGAAATTTTACATTTTCAGAGTCTTATGGATTATTTAAATATATGCAGTCAATAACCACCAGGTGGTAAAGTAGAAGTTCCCCAGGTCACATCGTGGTGCCTTCAGAAATCATGTTTTTACTTTTCATTGTACTTTTATCATTTATTATGCTGATTTTGTTTGTTGGCATATTTTTTACATTTATTTTTATGTGTCTCTCTACTGCATTTCTTATATTTTATAAGTTGCACTTTATTTAGACAAGATGCATGTTACATGTTTGCTGTAAGGTCCCATGGGTTGCTTCATTTTGCTGTCAGATTTCATTCCCTAATATGTTGTTTCATAACTGCTGATTAGATCTACACTTGAATTAAATTTACATCATTTTGTATAGGACTGTCTTACAACTTTAAAGGTTATATGTTTGCATCAGTTGGAAGAAATTAAATATAAGGCAATTTCTCCTGTTTTAGTTTTAGCTGAAATGCATTCTAACTTCATTTATTTGTAGTAAAAATACAGAATTATCCCAAAATGCAAGCTCATTTATCACTGAATATTTGACAGAACTGGCATACATCTCTGAGATTGCATTTCATGCATATCTGGGTTTTTGATATACAATGAAGGATGTACTCTTTTTCTTACCTCCAGAAGTAAATAGAGTTGATATTTTGAAGTCTCAAAGCTGAAATCATTTTGTTTGTTTTTCAGTATCATGGACTTTGACTTTGAATTTGTTGGTATAGTCTATTGTCTTGTAGTTATTATACTCACCATTGAACTAAAGCATTCAATTATATAATTTTTTCTAGGATGAAATAGTATACCAGGGCTTCACTGTGGATAGTAAGATAGAAACTTTCTTGTCTCTGTGAACTGAAATAAGGAGATATGGGCATGGGATTAAATCCACATTAGTTATTATAGGCAGATTATTTTCCTAATGAGCAGTTCTTTCCTTTTCAAAATTTTGGGATAGATATTAAAACAGCATGAGATTCTTGAATTACTGTGCATAACATTTATACCATGCCCTGCTATGATGCTTATCTGTAGTATTTATTTCCAGGGGACAGATCCTCTATACCTACTTCCTGTGCTTTATAAGAGTCTTGGTTTATTTTATGTCATGTTTGTTGCTTTTATACTTTCATTTTATAGCATATTTTCAAGGGCCTTAAGGGTTATTGTTTAAGTTTCCTTTGTCCTTTTCTTTATTACACATGTCTTTAATTCTAAAAAAGGTAAAATTAACTGAATACATACTTTATAATTGTAAAATATGTCTTAAGTAGTTAAGATAATATGATTCCTTGAGGCTTTGTTAAGCAAACTTGATGTTTGTTCTGACTTCTATACTGAATTCTTTCCTCCAGATGCAGAGGCTCCTCCCATTATGACAATTCTCACTTAATTTTACCTGTATCCTCCTCTTCTCCTTTCCTATTTCTTCCTTAAGTTCCCATATACATAACCTGTGTATACATAAATAATTTTTATATTATGTTTTTATATTATATCATGTGTAAAATTATGTATCACATCATATTATATGACTGTATGTATTCTATTAATATATAATTATATCAACTATATATTTGTAATATACACAGTATATGTTAATGTATTTATATTATATAGAATATACAAATATATTATTATATATAATAAAATTATGTATATATAGGGTAATATATATATATATATATATATATATACACTATACATATGTATATATACATATCTATGTATATATATGCAAACCAAATCATCAGTACTAGATACAAGAAACCTTTGTTGAAGAATTGGTCAGGTTAGTTCAATAGACTCCCAAAACAGTATAGATAATTGATACAGGCCTTAGTTGCCTCTTAGGAGTTAAGAGTAGCTTTCTGTCGGTCTGTTTAGCCAATCTTTGCCCAGCTACTGCAAAGAAGCCTGAAGCTCTGATTCCAATGTTGGCAGATCATCTTCAAGAAAAGATACTGCTAGTGCTCAATGATATGAGTATAATCCCAGCTTCCAATATAAATCTCCAGATACCACTCTGCTATTTGAGATGCCTCCAAAACAACACCACATTCCCAAGCCTGCATAGTCCTCACACAGGAATGCTGTTACAGAAGACACTTGGGACTCTTTCACATTTTTTGTTTCACTGAGATAGAATATTACTTTGTCACTCTATACTCAAAGTTATGAGGTCCCCCTGCCTTACTTTTGCCTTCCAAGGTTTGGAATTACAGGTGTGAGCCAATACTCATGACTTAGCTTTTGAAGAGGAAGGGATGGCTTGGAGACAGTGTAGGTTGCTGTCTCCTCAGTGAGTAATAAACAATAATTGCCATGTCTTCTTGTTGCAGCTTTATAAGAGCGACTATGGTCAATTTGCTACCATCCTGAGCTAAGGTAGACTTGTACGCACAGGCACAGCATTTGCACTGTCACCAAGGTTTTTTGTTACCATTTTTATTTTCTATTTTTGACATTTCAATTTTTAATTATAACATATTTTATAGATTTTTAAAAGTAAACTGTTAAATAAAAAAATTGTATAGAGGAAGAATGTTCTCACCTTGTTGCAAAAATAAGGTAAATACGAAAAAAATAAAATAAGAAAAAATATAAAGGGGAAATTAAAACAGGAGAATTATATAGCAAAGGAGATTTCCAGACAAGGTAAAGGAGGGGATATAGACAGGAATAATTATTACTACAGGCCTTTGACAAACTATATAGATATCTACTACAGCAGAGTTTCTTAAAATACATACATTTATAAAATGAGTTTAAATGGAGTGATGATGTATTGCAAGAGACAATTCTCCTACTAGACAGCATATGCTGGCAAATACTAAATAATGTTTTCTAATTGTTGGCCAAAACAGATGTACAGACCACCCAATCATTATAGGCTATTGCCTATGCTATTGACTGCACACCACAATTTGATTGTAAAGATATAATTGCTGAAACAAGCAAACATATACTTAAATGCACATGCAGAAGTCAAACTGATTCTCAACTGGAAGATTTCTTTTTACTAACTTGTATGTAGAGTGTTATTATATAAACATATATGTGTCTATATCACGGTTTATATAATGGTTTTCAAACAGGAATAAAAAGAGATATTTATGTCATTTCTTACTTGCATTGAAAGTAATCCTAAGTTTAATAAATCAATCATATGTATATGTGATTCCACTATATACTCCTAAATATATAAGTAGTACATGCTTAGTCATTAGTTATATCACATTTTCTATACAGTTCCTTGTACATTAAATATTTGTCTAGTATTATAAATGGAACGTTTTAGATTAGAGGGTTGGAGATGAATCAGAGTGGTACATGCACAGCACCAAAATATCAAGGATTGCATATACACAGAAGATAAATATGATGATTTTGAGATGAGTGCTACTGGGACAATAGCATGTACTATGAAGAATATGTACTGTGTCGGATTTCCAGTGCTACCACATGTCCCTTACCCAGAAGAACTGTATTTTACTGATAATAAGTCTATGTTTAGGAGGCGTTTCAAAGCCATTTTATCAAAAGAAATGTGTTATGTATTCCTAAAATCCAAAATAGAGGAATAGATATAAATATACATATATATATATATATTTCAAGATGATATAAATGGGCTCCATAAGGTAACATAATGTAATATTTAAAGATACTAACTATATATTACATAGGAAAAATCACTTTAATAAATGATATAATGAATGGCTTTCAAAGCATGCACTGTACTCTGGACTTAATGATCAGTGCTACCAAAACAAATAGTATAAATGTGACATAATTAAATATATACTTTATTTAGAAAACTTACTATATAATATGGAATAGATAAAAATTTAAAAACAGAATGTCTGAATATTGTCCATTATATTGTTCTACATTTTTTAACAGAAACTGTATATTATGTTCAAATAGAATGGCAGTATTATCAAATTATCCATATTTTGTTGTAAAACCACATATAATTTATCATGATAAAAATAATTAAAATCATAATGCTTATTTTATATCAATAGAAAAGTAATTAGAATATATTCTATTAGAATAAAAGAAGAATGTGTAAACATTTCAAAATATTAGCATATATTTGGAAAGCATGTGACTAATGATCTATGAATTAAAAAGTTCAGTTAATGAAGTGTGTCGTAAAGAGATGAAAACAAAGGCAAAACTTCAAAAAAATTTTTTACCACAAAATCTATGTACGTATAAAAAATAATCAAACAACAACATAAGAGAATATCAAGAAAAATAAAAAGAAACAAAACTACTGCCTTAAAAATCATCAGAAATATAAACAAAACAAATCTTTAAGTCTTAGTAAATTAAACACCACAGAGTATAAAAAGAATAATATAGCTCTGTCTATTTCATTCTAAATATAAAAGGCTGATTTAAATTTCAAATACAATTTGAATACACAACAAGATCTAAATATCTAAATCTCTTCCTATCAAAACACCAATGACATTCTTTCCAGAATAAAAGAAACACATTCTGTAATTATTATTGAAGTATTCAAATTGCAGTCTAGCCAAAGTGGCCTTGAACAAACAAACAGTAAAACTGGAAACATTGCAATACCTGCTTTTAAAATATACTGCAGAGGCATAAAAATAAGAGCCAGCTTGGTGTTGGCATAAAAACAGATGTACATATCCATTGGACGAGAACAGAATATACAGATAGTTTTATCTATTGATAGCCTACCAAAGCTCAATAAAGATTGAAAACACACTTGTTTTTAGAATCATCTGTTGCAATCACTTTCTTTGCATCTATACATTTACTAATGTGGGTCTTTTTTTTTCTTTTTTTGTTTTTTTTCTTCTTCTCTAATTTGTTTTTGATAAATTATTTTAATCTTTTCAAAGAACCATTTTTGTGGCAAAAATCAAATCCAGATGATACAAACTACTTGAACAAACAATAACAAGACCTAATAACAAGATATTTCTGAAGCTAAAATTGAAAGTCATATCCACAAAGAAAGAGTCAGGGACAGACAGAACCTGTATTTTACTCAAAATTTAACCAGGATATAATACCACATTTTTCAAAATATTCAACAAAAAAAAAAAAAAGGAAGAGAGAAGACTATCTCCTCATTTGAAGCAAAGGTTACCATGATATCAAAACTGGATAAAAACAAAAACAAAAAGAATTGTAGACAAAAATATTCTTCATAAGCATAAATGATAAAAATGTTCAAAGCTGTTCTTAGAAAGTGATTTCAATAATTTCAAGAACATTAACACCTGTGTCTTATTTTCTCTCTCTCTCTCTCTCTCTCTCTCTCTCTCTCTCTCTCTCTCTCTCTCTCTCTCTCTCTCCCCCCTTTCTCTCTGTCTCTCTTTCTTCTTCCTCTTTCCCAAGTGTTTCCTTTCTACTTACTTACTCTGCTCAGTTTCTTCAGGTTATAAGCTCAAATAGAAAGATTTGAAAAAGTAATCCATTGGTAAATGTGAACATGAAGTCTGATTTTTTTTTTTCCTGGAGGCTGGGTACCTCAATTCATACAACATGACAACAGCAGTTGACATAGCAATGTGATAAGGATAATTAACAAATTTTTCATTACTAGACAAAGAACTATAAAAAAGTAATGGTCACCCCAAAATGACAGTCATCATTAAAGAAGAGGTTCTGAAATTGAGGTTTTGTGGGACACATAGGATACTAGTGATGGTAGAAATGATGTAAGTATAATAATCATAGAAAAAATTTCAAAAACAAACACTAAATTAAACAATAGCATAGCATTATCTTCAGGCTTAATTTTCCTTCATTATACAAACATAAGATTCATTCACCACATACAAGCCAATAAATGCAACTGACTATTTTATATGAAATGTAGTTAAACAACCCTGGAGGAGAGTCCACATTGCTGGAAATATAGTGATTTAATATATTTGGAAAAATACTTTTATTGTGAAAAAGGCATCAAAGCCTAGTCATGCTATCATAAAATATTAACCAACAGAAAGATATCCATTTTGTCATTTTTACTTACCCTTAGACTGTGGGATTAAAGTTTGTGTTTTTGGATTTGACTTCAGTTATTATTAAATATGGAAGTAAAATGCAATGGTAATGAAAGGAACCTTTGAACAATTGGCACATCTGCTTTTAGTTCAAGGTGAGACATATAGATCATGTTGTTGTTAACTTTACATGGACTGATCTTAGACAACAGTCAAAAGTACATAAGATAGAACAACCAGATTTTATTTTAAAAATAGTCTGATACAATTTACAATGAGACATTTGTATGTATTCTGCTGAAAATTAAGTATGATTATTTGACAAATTTGGAAGCTCTATACATCTCCACATTGTGTTGCATGTTTTTACACACTGAAAGGTGTATGGACATTCAGCACCTACATGAAAGCATTCAATCTACATGGACAACCAAGACCTGTTTGTATATATTCTAAAAGTATTTGAATCTTCAAGTACTTTTAAAGCAAGAATTCAGTTAAATAAATTGAGAAAATATCCTGTGAAAAATATAGAGAATCCTGTTTTCATTGAATATATGAGATTTGACTTTTTCTTTTCCTATTGTAGATATAAATTCATAATCAATTATAAGGGTCATGAAAAATATGAAAGCAAAACAAACTGTGGTCAAAAATGTTAAAAGTCAATCCTAGATTTTCCTATCACTAATTTCTAAATGATTTTACTTTTGTATTGTTTCTGTTTTTAATACACTTTTAAAATATTATTTTTTATAGATAAGATTGGTCAACAAATATCTTTGCAAAGTCAATATATTTTATACATTCAGTTCTCTCCCCGCTTTTAATTGAACTTCAGCTTTCAGACGTATAAACACAAAATATCTCCTTCTATATTAAAGGATTATGCTTTCAATAAGGAAACCAATAAATCAATAAAGCAAATTGTATAAAGAAAATGAAAAATATAAAAAACACAAATCTTTGTATATTAAGAATTTAGCTAACATGTTGGCCTTTTGAATCTTGGTGGCTTGGTCAAAAATGATGTGCATAGTAAATTCACAAAGAAGCTGAATGAAATGTGTTTTTGCATCTATTTATACTTAGAAGTGTTAGGAAGACTCAGGGAACCTGAAATCCAGTATGTACAGATACTTTCTATTAAAATTATAATTTGTTTGTTAATATTATTAACATTTATAGTCTGTATTAAATTTAAACATTACAGATGAGTTTTAAGAAATTATAGAAAGATGGTTTAAGGAAATGGTTTAATGGGTAAACTGCTTGGTAAATATAAGTAAGGATCTAAATTCATATCGCCAGAGCTCAAATAAAGCTGAACATAGGGGCATAGGTCTGTTACTCGCTATTCCTCCCAATATATATGAGAGTGATGATCCAGGAAAATCAGTAGAATCTCATTGGCTGCACAGAAAGAAACAACAAAAGACCCAATTTCAAGCATTGTGAATTGAGAGGACAGATACCCAAGTTTGTCCTCATATACTCATTCAATGTTACATCTGTGAAACATGTAGCATTAAATGAATAAACACACCAACACACACACACATATGTGCACACCACACACAGGCACACAAATTAATCAAAAACTTAAAATGTTTAATACATTTTTCCAAAGGATATCTTGAAGCATATACTTATTATTACTTCACCACTGTTTCTACAATTCTTGAATTAATGTTTATGTAATTTATTTATTATATAAAAAAGTTTTCACATAAGATCTATAATAAACATATGTTGTACCCTATTACAGAATATGTGTTTTATTATAGACAGTTTAGTATTAGATGATCTCTGACGTTTGTCCCTCATTCTATGGGATAATGAGTATGAATAAGTAACATTTATTCAGCATAATATAAGTCACTTCTACCTCATATTCCAGTTTACTCTAACTGTTGATGGAATGAGCACTTCTGAGCAGGCTTTTCTTTCCACTGATGCAACTCCATTAATTTTCACTCAGTCTAAAACTGCTTTCGACCATGAACTTATGTGACATAACAAACCAATGCTACTGTAAACATGTAGCTCACATTCAACCATGTGAACTCAGGCAGTTAACCCTAATGGAGCTTTACCTGGCCTACCAAGAGCAGAGATTAGTGTCAGCTGTTACATCACAAGGCTGTCAGCCCTAAGATGCATTTCACAGGACCTTAGGAAAGGACACTGACAAGGTTTAATAGCAGCCAAACATGGCACTCTGTAGTGTGATAATTCAGGTAACAGATGGTTTTTTTTTTTTTTTTCATCCTCTTCACTCTACTTATCTTCTGTATGATGACATAAAAATACATAGTACAACTCTGAATTTCTAACTGGGAGTTCTGGAAATACTTACAATCAATTATCCTTCATTCACAAGCATACAAATAGATCTATGGATGGATACCTATGGTATCTATGGTTATCTAAGGCATGATTGTTCCCTACAAGGATGGTGAACTTCTCTATTTATTTCATGTCATTATTAGTTTCCAGACACATTGTACCTTGACAACAGTATTATTTTTTAACATTTAAAAAAAATTCTGTTTTTATATATCTCATTCCTACCACAGGGTCCTATTGTTTAGACTCTTGCTGCTTTTCTAGAATGCATACTGTGACCTAGGCTCACTTTGAACGCATAGAGATTCACCTGCCTCTGTCTCTCACATACAGAGATTGGTACTATGTCAATCTACTTACTTTAATTTTTTATTGAAAATAGATTTTTTTGTTCATATACTCTGATAATAGTTTCTCCTACCTCCACCTCCACTCCACCTCACCACTTCCCTAGGCCCACTTGCCCCTTCATTTCCTCTTCAAAAAAGTTCCAAAAAATGACAACCCAATAGGACAAAAAGTTGCCAATAAGTATTTAGTTTAACTTGAGTCCTGTGCTACCAGAGGTAACCCATGGCCTATACTTTCTAGATGGTCAGGAACCAGACTGGAAAGCCTACAGAGCTAAGATAGAACCAAACATGACTAGTACAAAAAAAAGCACCCTAATGAGATTCTGCTATACTCATAGATCAGTGTTGATCTATATATTTCTATAACTATAGAAATGAACAAGGAGGGACAACTAAAACTGCTGGGTATTTGAGGGGCCATAACAAAATCTTGTATAGTAGAATCCTTCTAAATTGTATACATATTTAGAGGCAATCTAAATGAAATCATCAAACAATGAGAAAGACAGAACCCTATCTGGAAATCTGGAAATCACCATATGAAAGTTTCAATATGGGGAATATCTAATTGAATTATTGACCAAAGGGGTAGTATGGGCACTACCATCTACCAACTCTATTAAAAAGCCTATTTGTGGCTCTTCACAAAGAGTAAGACCTTATTGCTGATAATAAAACCTACACAACTCATTGAACACGCAGAAGGACAAGTTACCTGGTGTTTACTGAGAACTTTCATCCCTACAGACTAGTATTCATGATACTGGAAGGTACTCTTAGCTTACCAAAAAAGAAGCATAGTTCCAAGCAAATTACACATGCTTCAATCTACAATGGTGATCTGCCTCAAAAATATACTAATAAAATTGTGGTACAGAGCTTTTGGAAATAACCCATCAAATATGATTTGAGTTAAGACCTATTGAAAAAGAAGGTTCCCTCTTCAGAGTGTGTTAATATGGACCATGGCCAACCGAATTTACATATCACTCCTTATAAGCACATAATATGTGAGAAAGATTTAGAAGACCCAAAGAACTGATACATCTTCATTATTTTCAGTCTGTAAACATTTTTGTTATCATCTGCCATCTCCGTTTTCTTTGATTTTTTTTTCCAATTTTTTAAATTGATATTGAAAGAAAGGAGTGAATTTGTTTTGTGGCAAAGAAAATATTTACTGTGAAAGAACAAACTGCTCAAGTCTGATATAGCTACCCAATACCACAAGTTTCTAGAACAGATAAAAGATTATAAGGAGAACACATTTATTCAGGGTTGTGAGAGCTGGCAGAATTCTGATAAGGAAAATTTTCAAAGTTTTTTGCCATTACAGAATATTCCAGTCACAAGCAATAGCCCTCCAAATCCCCTCACATATCCACTCAGAAAAATAAATTCTTCATCATAAGCCATGTCTTAGGACTGTCTTTAAATCCATTCTGCCTTAAGGAAGTGAGCTTTTTTGACTAACCTCTCAGCTTGGAGACTAGAATAAATTTTTTGAAGAAGAGGAAGGCTACACCTCCAATATAAGTTTCTCTTATTTCTCAGTCACTCAGAACCTTTTAGAAGTCTCATGTAAAATCCCTCTGTAACCAGCGACCTGTACTTGATTATTCACAGCTAAACAACCCTTACAGTCAGTGAAAATATGCTTTATTTCTCATCTGAAACCTGTTATTCTCCATCTTTGAATACGTGTTTTTAAAATAAAGTATGCTCATGTTTTTGTTCTAAAGTGTTAAATTAAAATGTGTTTTAGATTGAATTTGTGATTTAATATTTTAATACACGGTACAAACCTTCTGCTCTTAATCTAGAAATTGTATGAATATGTAGTTCATGTGATACAATGATAACTAGTTGTTTTGTCAGGAGCCATCTAGGAAAGACTAAATGCATGCTGGTAACTTTGTTGGAGATGACAACATCATTTTTGCATAGCTGCAATGGATAATTCTGAATTGCAAGGTTTTCAGAAATCTCAAGCCAGGATTGATGTTGCAGATGATATGCCTTTCTTGTCCTTTTGAAATTAATCTAATGATCTCTGGGTTTTATCCCATATTGGGCAGATTTTCTGCAGATCTAGTGATGCTGTACAGATAAATGAATTATTTTTTAACTTCTAATGATGATACTATAAGAATTCCTAAAACTATACTAGTAAAGATTAAGCCATTTTATAATAGAACTGTAATTATATATAGGACTGTGATATGAATACTGCAAATAGAATTCTGCTAGTCTTCGGGTGTCCTGGGCCATTTGCACTAAGATAGAAAGCACACAGACTCACAATTAATAAATACATTTCTTAGCATTGTAAAGCAATTAACTAAAGGCCATAAAATGCATAAATTATTGTATAAAAACAAAAGATAAAATATTGACTGGGTTTATATATACAAAGCTTCAAATTAATTAGGCATCAGAATTATAGTTTTTGACTTTCAATGAACCTGTGGAGCTATTCATTTTCTAGTGTTAGAAAATGAATGTGTGTTAAAATAATTAGATTTAATGGAAATACATGTAAACATCACTTTTGGAAACTTATTCAATTTGTGATTTGAAATTATACTTAAACTTGTGGTGAATTTTTAAAATAGATACCTTGTGATTTATTCTCCTAAAAGAGGTACAAGGAAATAGAAAATGATTATATTAGGAGATTAAAAAAAAGAGAGCAGAATTCAAAATGCAGAGAGATAATTAGAAACTAAGGCAGAATGAGGAGAAGCAGGAAGAACATAGTAAAATATAAGAGAGCATAAGAGAGAGAGGAAGAGAGATGGAGAAAAACAGAGAGAAGTAAGAGTGGGCAAGCTTCTTCTTACCATAGGACTGAGCAGGTTTATTCATATCAGCAAGGCAGGCTTAGTCTTACTATAAAGCACAAAGGTTTTTTCTTATAGACTTGGGTTTAAATCATTTAGCAATAAAAGAGTAGATAGTTTTTCTTTATTATTTTTGGTGGGAGTTTATTTTTCATCCAGAATGAATGAGTTTTTTTCTATGCTCATGCTTGAACTTTTCCTCCGTATGCATTTGTAAGTATGGGTATGTATAACTATGTAAATATGAGATGAGTAGCTGGATCCAACAGGAGTATATTAAGGTATATGAGTATGTATGCACAAATGTATATATGGATATATGTGTGTTTATACTTATTTGCTTGTGTGAAAGAATTACCTTCTTCTAGTGTGACTCTATAATCCTGGTACAATGAAAGTTTATGCCTCCACGTTTTCCTCCAGCCTGGCAAGCCAGTGGTGAGGTTTCTGGGCAAGAGAGAAAGGAGTCCTAGCAATTAATCCTTAACTTAAACCCCCACTGTTAAGTAACAGGTATTAATTTGCCCAGAGACCTGCAGCCTTTGGCTTCAGAGTAACTTAGAAGCAAGACAGATAAATATTGTCATATAAATCAATCTTAATCTATTGCAAGACTAAGGCTTGGCCCTGCAATACTCTTCCTCTTTGTCAGCTTCTGAGTGGACCCAGGCCTGGACTAAGCTCCCAGCAATGTTTATATCAAAGTTTGAACACTGAGTTAATCCTTCATGACATCAGAGAGCATCATCTCCTAGATATGGAGATCAGAAAGTAAGTTCTTGTTTTTCTACCATAGTTTTATACCATGTATTGTTCATACTACATTTTTAATATCAAAATCATTTTCTGAAATAAAATATGGACAAGTAAGGGGAAATTAATACATTCTTCATTTTTAAGCCATATGTTCTTAATTACTAGACATGTTGACTGTCAATTATCATATGTAAACATAGACTTTTTAGCTTACATATAGACTGTAAATTAACTCTGGGTTGTCAACCTCAAAATTCTCTAAAGAAATTTAAGTCTTAAGTTTTGAAAACATTTTAATTAGTTTTCTATTAACAGTAAAAAAAAAACCCTAGCTTCCTAAATATGATAAATAATTTCTCTGCCAGAATGACTATGTGAATGATTTTCAGTCCCCTCAAATGATGCCCCAACTAGTCTGTGAAAATATACTAAGTGCAGTGGTAGTTAGATGATAAAAGCAGTATTTAGATGACTTTCATCATCTCCAACACTTAAAATTTAAAGAGTAGATGAAATAATGTTACTTGGTGATTGTTTGAGATTAATTGTTCATTAAGTATAAGCAGGTTGCAGCTGTGGTTCAGGGCTATGCAGTCTTTTCTTGGTTTGAATTTCCTATGAAGCCTTAAACTCCTATCTCAAATGAAGTAGAGAAGGAGAAAGATATTTACCTTGTGCCAGGAGCAAAGATGAAACTTAATTTAGCCATTCCTAATGAAGAGGTCATCTCAGAGCATTTGGAAAATTCTGCTAGGCCCCCTTTCTTCCCAGAAAAGAGAAGTCCTTAGAACAGGTAGACACCCACCCTTTAGGAAGGGAAAGGCTGAATCACATTCCTCAGAAGGACCACAGGGGGGCAGACTGTTCATTGATCACCTGCAGATAAGGGAAGCTCAGAGCAAGGAGAGGCTTTGCTTAGGGTGGCTGACCATTGCCCCTTCTTCCCCCCCCCCGCCCCCATTCCAACCCCAGACAAGGGAAGTCCCTGCCACCTCATCCTCTAAGGACCAACCAGTTTAAAAGTCACACTGTTCTGCCAATCATATTGTGCCTAATTGCAGTTTCTCTATTTTACCTCTGTAAACTATATAAAAGTTCTCCAAACAAGATGCCCAGGGGTACCTCTCCTTTTGGATGCAAGATGACCCCAGCATAGTGGAACAATAAAACTCCTCTTGCTTTTGCCTCAATCCCTGGCTTCATGTAGTTTACTTAGGGGTCTCAGGTAAATTAAGGCTAGCCAGAGTCTTCCACCATCACTCAAGATAGAGGAAAAAAAAAAAGTGAAGTCAAGTTTTTATAATAGCATATTAAATTATGTGGAAAAATCTAACAGCAAGCACAATGTTTCTCTTTTAGAAAATATGGCTGATGAAGCAAATTGTAATATAAAATTTTACATGGCCTCTAATTTGTATCAAATTTTTGATTAGCCTTCTTAATGAATACAGGCATGTTGCATATAAGTAGTAATATTTGTAATGTATAGTTCCTTGTTTTTAAAAGGAGTGACTGTATTGAAAACTTGAAAAAGAAAGAAAATAATAACTTACACATCTGTAGATTGTTTTAACTTAAATTATAGGAAAGCAAATCAATGGACAATATTTTTGCCTTTATGGAGCTTTTGATTTTTGTGTTGTGAAGAAAATGACATCTAGAGGTCAGTGATGTTAAAAATCTTATTTAAAACTACCATCATAAAATATTTATACCAAAAAGCTTATTTAAATTACAAATTCCTATAATTCTTTGAAGAAAACAAAAATGGAATTTAAAGGTCATTAGTTCATTCAATTCTTGTGGTGATTTGACCATTTTTCAGCTCCAAAACTTAGAGCTCCTATCTTTTGTGTAATATGCCACCCATTCTTGGCATCATCGTATCCTGGTGTTTATAATATATCTTTCTTCTAGTACTATATTTAGTTAGAGTACTAAATTCTGCAGTGTTGTTTACAAATATACTTTGGGTTTCTGGCACACTCTTAATCCTTATCTTACTTGCTAAACCAAGTGCACTATTCATTATTGATTTCTTTGGGCGATGTGACCAATAAGCTTTCCCATGGGCTTTTTACTGACATACTTTCCCCTTTACAAGAGCTAAGTTTAATTGAACACAAACAGCTGGAATCCTATCAACACTCCTTCTTAGCCATGTAAACTGCATGCAGTATGATTTAAACTGCTTTCTAAATTGTATCTATTTAAGTACATTATTCCCTGAAGACTTCATTTACTTCCAAAGGAGAATTTGTGCTTTGGTTCCTGCATTACAGTTATAGATAAGAAACCATTTAGTTAACCAAGAGAGCATTCTATCTTTGAATGAATAGGCTTCTCCAATTGATCCACTCAATACCTGAAGCTATGAAATAAAATGACATTGCACAGGATAACAGAAGTTACAGAAGAAATTCTTTAATAGTTTCATGGACTTGTGTTTTTCTTTCTATTGCAATATAGCACTTAGATATTTTGTTATTTAAGAAAATGTTTATAGGGCCATATTAAACCTTGTAAAAGAAATGTAAAATATAAAACCAAAAACTAGTGAATGAACACATACCCCGAGGAACTTTAGTTTATTGATCTCATTAATAGTCTCCCCTTCAGTGTTGACTTCTATAATTATAATGACAGGTTAAATGAATCATGATGTATTAAATCACTTTGTACTTGACACTTGCCAATGATATTCTCAAAAGTGTTATCTACAGAGCAATTTTACACATGTGTTTTATTTAGTCATTGACTCATTCATTTTGGATATATCATAAGTGACAAGTACTGTAACAGCACTATTAAGCACATAGATAATAAATAAATAATAAATAAATAATAAATAAGTGCATCCCAATTAAAGAGACCAAGTAATTAACAAACCATTCAAGCAAAGCTTGCTTTGACATGTTAATTTAGTAAACCTTAATATTATAATTGTAATGAACTCTAGTTTCCAATCTTGGTGTTATATTTCAGAAAGTCATTGGCTTTCATTAGAAAAATATTCATCATCATGGCGGGTAATTTATTTTGATAGTCTAGAAAAGAGTTGAAATAGAGAAGTAAGACTTATCTAAGAAAACTCTTTTGCATCATGTTCTGCAGAGGAGACTAGAGGGATTGGATAAATGGATGGGTAGTGGAGAGAGTAGGGGTCTAACTTAGAGATTTTGATCGTTTTTGTTTTTTTTTAAATATTGAGGAAAAAAATAATTCATTCTTTGGTAATAGAAATGCATTAATTGAAAAGTATAAATAATAATGTGAAAAGAAAAGTGAAATTCACTGGGTCAATGGCCTGAAGAAGTAGATAAGAAAAGAAGTATGTTTTATACTGAAGCTTGGATATTACACTGCTTATATTTTTGGGTCCTTTAAATGTAATACCCATTTAATGGTCATCATATTAAAATAATTTTTATTGGTGTTCTTTTAAAAGCCTATATGTTCAACCAAAATGAAAATAATACAATCAACACATAGATAGGTAATATTCAGGTTAATCAGCTTTGAGAATCTTTTCTCCTATTGTCAGATGAATAAATTTGAGGTGCTTGTATAAATCATTGCCACTTCACATGTATAAGAGATAAATAAAAATAATAAATGTAATAATAATAAATAAATAATAAATAAAAATGAATAAATGTAAATAAAATAAATGATTCACAAGTTTTACAAGAATTTAAAAGGGACTATCCAATAAAAGCCTTTTGCAAGTGTGCAACAATTACTTGGACTTTATTACCATCAATTACAGTATAACAAGCTTTTTATTTATTTATGAACTAAAAGTAAAATAAAAACTGCATTCTTTTCAGCTAGTTGTTCATATTTCTCTATATCATTGCCATAGTAACAAAACTAATATTATATGATATAGTTCCACAAATTTAAAATCTGATGCCACTTTCTGTATTTCATTTGTCGCAGACACAATACTAAGAATGTGACTTCTCAGGAAATAGAGTCAATGAGCAGTAAATAGTTGGTAATCAAATATGTAAATATATCATGCATATCACTAAACCCTATTTTGAGTAGTTAATCTATATTTTGATTATAATATCTAAGCCTGTGTAATCATGGCTTTGTGTTGAAACTTTGAGAGGGATTTATTTTCACAATTTTGTGGTGTGTTTTTACTTTTCTAATATATAGGTTAAAAAACAAACTAAACCTAACACCTTAAACAGTTGACAAGAAAGTGTACTGCTGGCTGCTCTTTCGGAGCACATAGCTTTAATTCCCATCACCTACCTGGCCACCCTTAATCATCTAAACTCTGTATCCGATTTTTAAATTGGGTTATTGTATATTTTTGGAGTCATACTTCTTGAGTTCTTTATATATTTTGGATGTTAGCCCTCTATTGGATGTAGGGTTAGTGAAAATCTTTTCCCAATTCATACACTGTGATTTTGTCCTATTTACAGTGCCCTTTTCAGTTTCATATGTTTTACTTGCAGACCAGAGCATAGTAGGGCAGTCCACTGAGAGGCTCAAACCGCTGATGAGTTAGACAGATGCAGATACTTCCAGCCAAGCACTGGACTGAGGTTGTGGATCCCTATGGAAGAGTGAGGGGTAGGATTGAAAGAGCTAATGGGGATGAGAACCTGATAGGAAGACTAACAGTGTCAACTAACCTGGACCCCTGGGAGCTCCCAACAAATAAGGCACCAACCAACGAGCATACACAGGCTGGTCTGAGGCCTCAAGGACATATGCATCATTAGACCTTCTTGTCAAAAAGTCAGAGAGGATGCACCTAATCCTGTAGAGACTTGATGCCCCAAGAATGGGAGGTGCTGGAGGGAGTGTAGAGGGGAGGGAGCACCCTCTTAGAGGTGAAGGGGAGAGGGATTGTGTGAAGAACTCTGGGAGCGGGGCCCAGAGGGGCTGCACCATTTGGGATGTAAATAAATAAAATAATTAATATAAGAAATTTAAGGGCGAGCCTGCACCCTTTGCTCTCTTTCTCCCGGTTCGAATCCTGCTCTCCCCATGTGACTCTGCCTGAGTCTCATGGGAAAAAACAAAAAGAAATTTAAAACTCCAAGTCTAGGGAATCAAATGCTCTCTTCTAGTCTGTGAGCATTAGATACATATAGAGTATATAATACACTCATGAAAAAAGTACATATAAAATAAATTTTAAATTTATCTAGATAGCTTTCAGAGTTTGGTATATGTAATGAGTATAATGACTGTACTTCATTACACACAATGCTTTATCAAATTTTTGATCTCCAAGTAGCATGAAGAACTAATTGTAGGCAAGTATGGTATTTAATATTTCTATATTCATCCTTTTGCTCTGACATTTTTTGTGTCTTTATCTCAAAAGAACATTTAAAAAACACTTACTGGGAATATATAGAACTTTACTAACTAAAATTCTCATAGTTATAAAAATTGTTCTATTACATATTATCTTTGAAACTTGCTCAAATTTCTTCTTCCGAAGATAGTATGTCTTTATACCTTCTATATTTGATTTAGAAGTGCTTTCTATTTTTAAATTACTTCTTAGCCAAGTTTTTCCCTTAGCAAATCACTGGCAACTCAAGATAGAAAATGCTCTTGGCATGTTATTTTGAGAATCTTCCAACTTCATTTTTAAGAGCAAAAAAACTGTATATGTGAAACAATTTGAGCACAAAGTAAATATCTAATTAAGTAGTTAATATCACAGCAGAAATAATGTCCTGTTTACATTAAGAATGGTCTTATATTGGAGTTAATTGAAATTAGATAACCAAGCCAAGTCCATTATTTTCAGGTAGATATTAAAATAATACTATCTATGTTACATTAAATATCTCAGATATGTAAAAAGGCATCAAACATTTCATAAGTCAGATAACAATTCTGACCTAGGGAAAGAGATATCCATGACTGTTAAACAACAAACTATTCTGACAAAAAAAAAATGATACTGGCTGGCAACAGAAGTGGAGAAAATATTTATTTTAAAATTTACTGTAACAAATTTACAAATGTCGAAAATATTTAGTGAGGTCTGAGAGTTGTTTCCTGCATTATAATATATGATGAACAATTTCCAAAGAACAGGCAACATTACTACAAAAATTATTATGCATATATTATTTAATACATAATTAATACATGTTTGTGTATCATGTACAGGACATGAATATTTGCATGTGAAAATATTAATGAATATATAATATATACATATTTGCATATATATATACATATATCCATGAAACATTTCATTATTTTGTGAAAAATTAAACTACTGCACTTTAAATCATACTTAAATTTTTGACAAGTTGTTAAAACTGCATCCTTTAAAAAGAGGCCAGAAAGTGAATGAATCATAATTCTTCTGAAAAAAAAAAAGTACATATAACATTACCAGAGAGAAAAATATTGGGAAAAAATGACACAATAAATGATACAGAAACTGGTGGGTGGGTGGTGGAGCATCCTCATAGAGGCAGGGGCTGGGGAGAGGGAAGAGGGGTTTGTAGAGGGAAAACTTAGAAGAGGGATAATATTTGAAATATAAATAAATAAAACAACCTACAAAAAAGTAACAGAAAAAAATACTAAGTCAATAATATATTTATTTATACCTCATTTTATATAGTAAAATATGCAAAAATTTAATCTGCATATAATAATTGAAAAATTTAATCTCACATATGAGGATTTCGACATGTATACAAATATTACAGTAACCTTGAAAACCTATGAAAGGACCGCCAGTTCTCTAGCCTGGGAAAATCTAAAATTACAAATCATCCCAAACAAGAGTTAATCCATATGGGTCTGGTCAGTACCTAACAAACAAACAAACACAACACAACAACTCACAGCTAAAAAAAAAGCAGATGAGCTTTAAGCCACACTACAAGCATGGGGAGCTTAAGAATAATCCCTTTAATAACATAATATACCTTTCCATACCATAAAGCCACCTATGAGGCAGATGCTTCTAGAACTACAGACCTGTGGTTTTACTACCCGTGGAATAATTCTAAATTATTTGGAAAAGATGAACTCTTTTTTCCTCTTCTACTTTCTTTCAGAAATAGCCCAAGCCTAATTCCCATAATGCTTTGGGCTTTTCCACTTCCTCCTAAGCCTTCCCCTACCTTTATCAAGCTGCTGTGACTTCTGGTTGCATTCATGGCAAACTCAAAATGCATAGTTTTTTCTCTTCTCTTCCATCTCCCGTCTCACAGGTGCTGTGAAGACTTAAAGACTGACTGCCTTGGGTTTTTCTTTCATAGTCTAATAAAATTTTCCTCAATCTTTCTTCTGATTTCATTTTTAAAGTATTTTATTTATAAATTTAAGAACCCCAAGGAGTGCCTTGGGTTTACTCTATAAAATGTGATACCTCTGACTGGGCATGACTGACTTTTCTGGTAACATAAAATATAGAAACAATGGTGTGTGTGGAAAAAAGCTTTTATGTGACCAAAGATCAAAATACAATAAACTCATAAACAAATATAAAAACCAAGACACAAACTTAAAAAGAACTCTTTAGAAACATCTGCTGTTACCACACATAAACATGAACCAGAATTCACAGGTCCCCAGCACCTTTGGACTTGTAACTTTTAAATTCCATAACTGACAGATGGCAGTTAAAGCAGGCTCTAAGCATTTACATCTTACTACTATGACAGAGTTGTGCTCTATGTGTTTAATGAAAAAAAAAATTATATTCTTATCTTTTCTACACTAAGCCTCAAATAACAGTATGATTTCCACTGAGTTGTGTTCCAAGGAACATTTTTCCAAACAAGACATGGGTTTGGAATATTCAGCACATGGGGCAGTGCCAAGACAACCAAAGCTGCGATTGCGTCTGTGTTCACAGAGGAGGACAGGGAGAGGAATGCCAGAAAATCTCAACAGTTCTCCGGGCAGGAAAAACAAACACCGAAGGAAAATTATATCTTGCGAGAAGAGATGATCAACAAAATAATTTAAAACATCTGACAACATATTGCTTCATCCATATGGCATCTATCTTTGTCTTATCAACAAAAATAACAATAAATAGACAAAATTCACATTCCCAGATAATGACTTAAATTTTTATGAGGTCAGAAGTGGTAATATTACAAAAACTAATAGAAATAAGTTTTAATTTTTTCCTAGAAATATTGTATAAACTTAAAGCATACATTATCTTTTGGCTTGAGTTTGAAATAAAATACTTCATATACAGCTCATATTGCTAACTGTATATGATGGTAAAATCTATTTTGTTTGTATTTTATTATGTTATACTCAATAATCAACTCTTAATTGGAGTTGGAGTGAACACTAGTGGTTTTTTTGGGGGGGGTCGGTTTTATGATATGTTTTCATATGACATATGCACATATAGATGAGGTAAAGTTGTATTTCTTTATCCTCTCATCCTTAAATTAAGAATATTTTCCAGGAGGCAATAATTTACTCGTGTTACAAACTTACTGGTAGAAAAATAAGCACATGTCATATGGCTTTATTTGAAAATTAATTGTGATAGTTTGAATGTCATGTCTCTGTTTTGTGCATATGTAAACATGCATACCTATAAAGTAGAAGACGAAAAGTATGTCTATTTGGAGCTGGAGTTATGGGTTTGTTGTCAACCAAGTGATACTGCTGTTTGACCAATTCTTTCCATACCCTCCCATACATTCTCTTAAATTCATGGTCTCTTTTTCTTTTATTGTCACTGATACATACATATATAAATGCATAAATATATAAATATAACCTGCAACAACAAAAAGCAGAAACCTGAGCAGAACTCAGGTTATTTGAAAGAGCTCATGACCATGAAGCCAACTCATTCCTTCTATTTTAAGATTGTTTTTAAAAAATTGTCCTTGTCTTCCCTCTTCTGTTCCAAGCCCCACTTCCCCACCCACTGTCTACTTCTCCTCTTTTCCCTTCAGAAAAGGGCAGTCCTCCCAGAGAAATCAACCAAAAGTAGTTTATCAACTTATGCACACAAAGATCAGGCATTTTCTCTGTCATTTGGCTGGACAAGGCAACCCCGTAGAAATAAAAGGGTCCTAAAAGCAGGCAAAAGAGTCACGGATAGGCCCACTACTACTTTTAAGAGTCTCACAAGAAGACCAATGTACTCAATCATAGGATATACACAGATGGCCTAGGTCAGATCCATACAAGATCATAGATTGTTGGGTCCAGTCTCTGTGCCCCTATGATCCCAAAGTTAGTTAATTATTCAGGCCTTGTTCTATTGATGCTCTTGACCCTTTCGTGCAATCCTTCTTACCTCTCTTTACAGGTTTCCCTGAGCTCTACCCACTGATTGTCTGTGAGTCTCTCAACCTGTTTCCATCAGTTGCTGAGTGTTGGGGGCCGACTTTTAGCAGAAAGCGGCTATCAGCTTTACAGCCATCTTGAGCCATATACCCTGACATGAGACTTGGATTACAATAGCCTACAACAGCTGAGCACACTCCGATAATCTTGGTTTAGATACCTTGGGTGTGTGAGATTAAAGGTGTGTGAGATTAAAGGTGTGTAATTTAAGAGTGTGACTTAGAAGTGTAGAGATCAGATTTAGAGACAAGACCTAAGGTCATGATTAAAGGTGTGACCAAAAGTCATGGCTTAGAAGTGAGACATATAAAAGGCAGAGGCAGACGTTAGAGAGAATCAGACACTTAGAGGAAGAGAGACTGAAGAATAAATGGGATTGAAACACACTCTGGTCTCCATTCCTCGCTACCGCCCTCACTCTCTCTCTCTGGCTGAACCCCGACCCGCGGACTTGAGCGGCAGCTTGGGCCTGGATACAGTGGCTGCCAAACTCGGGGCAGCCCAGGCCTCAACATTTTGCTCGGGTTGCAACATTTTTTGGCCGCCCAAACGTGAGGCTAGTGCGGGTCTCAACAGCTGAGTGAAGCCTCTCTGATGACGATTATGCTAGGCTCCTATCTACAACTATTACAGAATATCGTCAGGAATCATTTTGATGATTTTTGTTTTGTTTTGTTTTTCCTGGTGTGTTTGGTTCTATCATAGGTCTCTGAGCTACCCAACGTCTGGTTCTTTGCCCTTTTTAAAAAACTTAATCACTTTATTTGTTTACATTTCAAATGATATCCCCCTTCCTGGTTTCGCCTCTGCAAACCCTCCATCCCATCTCCCCTCACCTTTGCATCTATGAGGGTGCTCCTCCACCCACTCACCCACTTCTGTTCTACCAGCCCAATACAAGGGTATCACTTTGCCTTCTAGGCGGTGTCAGGTGTAAGCACCATCTCTTGTCATGGGCCTCAAACTGGACCAGTCACTGGTTCATCATTAGTAAAAATTCTACACAACTTTTACCCCTGCATATCTTGGAGGCAGGAAAAATTGTAGGTAGAAAGTTCTGTGGCTAGGTTAGTATCTCAATCCCTCCACTGGAATTCTTTCCTGATTGAAGAATGTGGCCTTTTCAGACTTTATCCCCTATTACTAGGAGTCTTAGCTAGCATCACACTTATAGATTCCAGTGAGTTTCCATGGCACTAGGTCTCTAGTTCGAAACTGAAATCCCCATTACCAATTCCAGATGTTTCTCCCAGTACTCTTACCCTCCATCCTTCCTTCGCCTGATCCCTCTTGCTTGTGTTCCCACCTGTGCCTAGTCTACCCAAGCTATCTAATCTATTTCATCTCCCCGGGAAGATTTATGCATCCCCTCTGGAGCCATCTTTGTTAATTATCCTCTAATTGTCTGTGGTGTAAGAAGTGTAGCACACTTCTGCTTTTCTTTATAGCTAATGTCCACTTATAAGAGAGTACCTGCCATATTTGTCTGTCTGGGTCTAGGTTATCTCATTCAGGTTGATCTTTTCTAGTTTTACCCATTGCCTGAAATTTTTATACTATTATTTGCTTTATAACATCTGGGTAATGCTCCATTGAGTAAATGTACCACATTTTATTTATCCATTCTTCAATTGATGTCCATCTAGACTGTTTCCAGTTTCTGGCAATTATGAATAAAGCTGCTATAAACATAGTGGAACACATGTCTTTGTGTTAGAATAGAGCATCTTTGGAATCTATGCCCAGGATTCGTGTTCCTGGGTCTCAAGTTAGATCCATTACCAATTTTCTGAGAGTTTTCATATTGATTTCCAAAGTAGCTGTGCAGGTTTGCACATCCACCAGCAATGGAGGAGTGTTCTCCTTGCTCAACATCTTTGACAGCATCAGATGTTGCATATGTTTTGATCTTAGAAATTGTGAGAGTTGTAGGATGGAATCTCAAGACTAGTTTTGATTTGTGTTTCCCTGAAGACTAAGGATGCTGAACATTTCTTTATGTGGTTCTTGGCAATTTGATAGTCTTTAGCTGCCAGCAGCCATGGACGAACTGGGTTCAGCTGAAACGAGGGCTGGAAATGAAAAGGAGACAGAGGGGTGAGAAAAACATGGAGCCAAGACAAAGTTCTCTGATCAAGGCTCAAAGTTTAATATTCAGCACTTGTATATATAGAAGAAGCCTCACAACCTATCCTTTGTTTCAGCTGGATTAAAGCAAGTCAAACTCAGGGGGCAGTCTTTTCTTCTAAGTTCCTGTAGGAAGTTGCAAGTGCAGTCAGGGTGGATGACTCCACCTAGGTCCTTTTACAATAGGCCTATTGTGGTGAACAAGGTCTTTCAGGTCTTTCCAGCCTGCTCATGGCTGGGGAAGGGCACGACAGTCCTCTGTTAAAAATTACCTATTCAAATTTGTACCAAGTTTTAATTGGAATATTTGTTTTGCTGATGTTTATATTCTTGAGATCTTTATGTATTTTGGAAATTATTCTTCTCTTTAATGTGGGGTTGGTGAAAATCTTTTCGCATTATTTAGGTTGCTATTTTGTTCTATTGATGGTGTCCTTTGCCTGACAGAAGAATTTCCATTTCACTAGGTCCAATTTAGTGTTTGTCTGTCTTAGTGCCTGTTCTATTGGTGTTCTGTTCGGGAAGTGGTCTCCTGTGCCAATCCATTCAAGGCCATTCCCCACTTTCCATTCTATCAGGTTCAGTGTATCTGGTTTTATGTTCAGGTCTTTGATACCCTTGGAGTTCAGTTTTGTGAAGGGTCTACTTGTGATGGATCTACTTGCATTCTTCTTCTTGCTGACATTAGGTTAAATCAGCATCATTTGTTGAAGATTCTTTCCTTTTTTTCCCCACTGTATAATAATGGCTTCATTATCAAAAACAAGGTGTACACAGATATGTGGATTTACATCTGAGGCTTTGATTCAATTCCATTGACCAAACAGCCAGTTTTAATGCCAGTATCATACAGTTTTCATTACTATTGCTCTATAGTTCAGCTTGAGATCAATGATAGTGATACATCTACTTTTTAAAATTATTGTACAGGATAGCTTTAGCTCATTGATTCATTCTCATTTTCTCATTGATTCGTGATTTATGCATTTTACATCTGGATCACAGCCACCTCTCTCTCTTCTCTTCCCAGTCACACCCACACAAGCCCCCCATTATCTCCTTTCCTTCTCAGAGAAAGAGACCCCCCCCCATTGTGTACCACCAGGTCTTGGGACCTTAAGTCACAGCAAGACCAAGCCTATCTTCTCTTACTGAGAAGCAGCAATGCAATAATGCAATGGCAAGTAACAGTGTCAAAGACAGTTTCTGCTTCAATTATTAGGGTACCCACATGAAGACCATGGTTCACATCTACTACAAACATGTAGAGGTCCTTAGTCCAGCCCCTGCATGATCTTTGGTTGGTGGATCTGACTCCATGAGCCCCCATGGGCCCAGGTTAGTTAATTTTGTAGGTCATCATGTAGTGACTCCTCCAGCTGGCTCAATCATATCATTCATTCTTCCACACGACAGCTTGAGCTTCTTCTGATGTTTAGCTGTGGGTCTCTGTATCTGTTTCCATCAGGTGCTAGATAAAACCTCTCAGGAGGCTGTTATGCTAGGCTCCTGTCTGCGAGATAGCAGTGTATCATTAACAGTATCAGGTTGGTATTCTTACATAGAATTGGTCTCAGGTTGGGCCAGTTATTAGTTTTCCAATTCTCCTATCTCTTCTCCATTTTTATATCTGCATTTTTTGTAGGCAGAACAAATTTGAGGTCTAAACTCTTGTGGGTAGGTTGATATGGCCCTCCTTCTGCTGTTAAATCCTCCTGGAATAGAAGTGGCCCATTCAGTCTCCATATCCCCAGTTTCTAGGAGTTTCAGTAAGGGTCACTGCCAGAGACTCCCAGAAGCCTCCCCAGTCACAAGTCTCCAGCTACTCCGAGAGATGGCCCCAAAGATGTCTGCTTTCTTTCCCAGTTATTTTGTTCTATTAATGATGTCCTTAGTCTTGAAAAAGCTTTTTAATTTCATGAAGTTCCATCAATAATTTTTGATATTAGTGTTTTGATCTACTAGTGTTCTGTTCAGGAAGATGTCTCCTGTGACAGTGATTTCAGGGCTATTTCCCACTTTCTGTTCTATGACATATAGTGTATCCAGTTTTATGTTGCGGTCTTTGATCCACGTGAATTTGAATTTTGTACAGTTGAAGATCCTTTTTTTCCCCTCAATTGTATGGTTATGGCTTCTTTGTCAAAAATAAAGTGTCTGTGGGTATGTTGGTGTATTTCTGGTTTTTTGATTCAATTGCACTGAACAACACCTATCTGTTTGTTTTTATGCCAATACAATTGCTCTATAATACAGCTTGAAATTAGGTATGGTGATGCCTCAAGAAATTCCTTTATTGTACAGGATTGTTTCAGCTATCCTGGGTTTTGTGGTTTCCTTCTTGAAGTTAAGTATTGCTCTTTCAAGGTCTGTAAAAAATGTGCTGGAATTTGCATGGAAAATGCATGGAATCTGTAAATTTTATTTGGTAAGATGGTCATTTTTCTATGTTTATTCTATTTATAAATGAGCATAGGATATCTTTCCATTTTCTGATATCTTCTTCAATTTTCTTCTTCAAAGAGTTGAAGTCCTTGCCATACATTTTTTTTCATTTGCTTGGTTACAGTTACATAAATATATTTTACATCTTTTGTAGCTATTGTGATGGGTGTTGTTTCCCTAATTTTTTCTCAGCCTTTTTTATCATCCGAATAGGTGAAGAATACTAATTTGTTTTGAGTTAATTTTGTATCCAGCCAATCTTCTCAATGTGTTTATCACCTGTAGGAGTTCCCTGTAGCAATTTTGTGATGACTTATGAATACTATCATATTATCTGCAAATAGTAATCCTTTGACTTTTTCTTTTCTAATTTTAATTTACTTGCTATCCCTTAGTTGTCTTATTGCTGTAATCTAGAGTTCAAATACTATATTAAATAGGTATGGAAAGAGTGGATAGCTTTGGATAGCTTTGTCTTTTCCCAGATTTTAGTGGAATTGCTTTAAGTTTCTGTCCACTTGATTTGATATTGGCTTTTGGCTTGTTATATATGGCATTTATTATTTTTAAGTATGCACTTTGTATCCTTGATCTTACCAAGACTTTGAGCATAATGTGGTGTTGGATTTGTCAAAGGATTTTCAGCATCTAAAGAGATGATCCTGTGGGATATTTTTTTAAGTTTAATTATATAGTAGATTAAATTGATGGATTTTTAAAATATATTTAACAAAATAATCATCCCTGAATGATGTTTTATATTTGTTCTTGGATTAGTTTGCATGTATTTTTTGTTTGTTTTGAGTTTTTGTTTGTTGGTTGGTTGATGTTATTTAGTATCAATGTTTTTAAGGAAAATCAGTCTGAAATAATGCTCTTTCTTTGCTGAGTCTTTGTGTGGTTTAGGTATTAGGGTGAGTGTAGCCTTGGCAATGTTTCTTATGTTATTTTTCCATTTTCAGAAATAGTTTGAGAATTTTTTAATGGATGGTAGGGTTGTAATAACTGCTTTTATTTCCTTAGGTGTGATAGGTCCATTTAAATTGTTTGCCTGATCTTGATTCAACATTGGTATGTGGTAGCTACTAATAAAATTGTCCATTTTATTTAGTGTTTCCAATTTTGTGCAGTGTAGGTTTTCAAAAACCTGTACTTCATTCTTTAGATTTTTTTTATGTGTCTGTTGTTGTAGCCACCTTTTCATTTGTGATTTTGTTGATTTGGATAATGTCTCTCTGTATTTTAGTTAATTTGGCTAAGAGTTTGTCTATCTTATTAATTTTCTCAAACAACCAAGTCTTTGTTTTTTGATTATTTATATTGATCTATTTATTTGTATCTTATTGATTTCAGCCCTGAGTATAATTATATTCAGCCATCTACTCTTCTAAGTTGTAGTTTCTTTTTATTTTATAGCTTTTAGGTGTGTTGTTGAATAACAAATATGAGGTGTCACCAATTTCTTCATGAAAGCACTGAATGTTATATATGCTATATATGCTATGTATTAGCACTGTTTTCATTGTGTCCAAAAGTTTGTGTATGCTATGCATTCTTTTTCACTGAATTCTAAAAAGACTTTATTATTATTTCTTATTTCCTCCTTGACATAGTGATCACTGAGTAGAAAATTATTCATTTTCCACAAGATGATAGGCTTTATGTTATCTATGTGTTGAGGTTTGGTATTTTGCTATGTATTGTAATGCTACATACTGACTCCCAAGACCTAATTGCCCCCAGGAACAAGAGAATCTGCATTTAGACACAAGTGATGCTATGTAACCTTGTCCCCTCCCAAGTTATCTCAGATTGGTGAATAATGATGCATAACCTATAACCAGGCAGAATTGAAATAGTCAGTGTTTAGATATCCAGGACTGGGTACTGGGGAGAGACCACAAGAGGAGAAGGAAAAAGGGAAATAGAGGAGAAATTGCCATGGGGTAGGTGAATTATGAAAGCATGGCCATGAGGGCTGGTAATTTGGAGTTAATTCCCAGATGACATATAGCAAGTAATATCTCAGTGTCATTGATGGAGAAGTAGATTCTAATAGCTTAGAGGGTAGATAACTGACCAGCTCCTTTGCATTAAAGGCTTATTATAAATATAAAGGTTGTAGGTCTTTAATCTGGGAACTGAATGAACAAAAGTGGAGTAGAAACCCCCAAATTGATATTAAATACTTACTACAGCATATTGGCACACCACATTGAGTGCCAAATGTTAAGATTTGGTCTTTTGCTATGCATTTTACTGCTAAATACAGTCCCCCAAGGCCTGGTTGCCCACAGAGACTAGAGAGTTCACACTTACTACGTGCTCACTAATATGAAACTATTGGTTAAATAAAGATGCAGACAGCTTATACCTGGCCAGAAGACAGATAGGTTGAGTGTTAGGTTTCAGATCTTGGGGTCAGAGGAGAAACATGGCAGGGAGAGAGAGAGGACAAGACTATATGCACAGAAATAATGAAAACATGAGCATGAGGGTTAGTCAATTGGAGTTAAGAGCTGCCCAGATGGAGCATGACAAATTATAACTCAGAGTTATTAATGGGGATGTAAATTTTAATAACTTAGAGGGAAGATATCAGCATAGCTCCATTGCAATAATTGCTTACTATAAACATAAAAGTTTTGTGTCATTTGTTTGGGAACCGAACAAATAAATGTGGGTTAGAAACCCTCAATTGAGATTTTTTGAAGTCCAGCTTTAATCCATCGTGGTCTTATAGGATATAAGGGATTATATCAATTCTCATATGTAATGACACTTGCTCTGTGACAAAGTATATGGTCAGTTTTGGAGATGATTCTGTGAGGTGCTGAGATGAAGGTATATTCTTTTGTGTTTTGGGGAAATGTTTTGTTGCTATCTGTTTGGTACACTTGAGTCATAACATCTGTTTGTTCCATTATTTCATCTAGAATGGGAAGGATCTAAAAGAATGTCTACAGGCTGTGGGTTGTGTCTTATCTGGGACCCAAACTACTAAACATACAGAACAAAGAAAACATAGTTAAGTGAAATAAAATTCTAGATGTCAAGTTACTGGAATAATTTGTACCATGAAAGAGACAAATGTAAACATACAGGGTTACTATACTGTCCTAAAACAAGAAACAAAATTAGAAATCAACTGAATATAGTTGGTTATTCTAAATTGGGATGGTGTGATGAATCGCTAATGGAACATGAAAGTAGGCATTGAGCAAACCATGATCTGCATGCCAGTCTATAATTGCATTGGTTCTAAATAAACTGATGCTTTTATGAAATTAACAAAAGTCTTTGTCAGCAATCTATAAGTAGGCATCCTGTTGTATTATTTCTTCCATATACTTTATGTTCCAAGAAAACATGCAAAGCTGAACAGCTATAGAAGGCAGACCTCCCTTTTGATATTAGGGCTATGATTCAAAGTTTACTAAGATGTGTAGTCATAGTGACTCCTAGATAAATACCTATTTCACTGCCATGGCATTGTGAGTCCTTGAGTAGCATTTAAAAAGCAATACTTGTTTTATTGTTTGGCTCATCATTTATTGAAATAGACGTAGATAATGAGATGTTCTCTGATATGAAGTGGTACATTTAGCTTCTGATATATCTTCTATTTTCTTCTAACCGAAAGCACTGAGAAATCTGATTTTTTCCATGTATTTATCTATCTGTAACCCCAATGGTAGAACTAATCACCACATCCTGATTTACTGAAATCATATGTACTGGCTGGTTTTGTGTATTAACTTGACACAAGCTGGAGTTATCACAGAGAAAGGAGCCTCCCTTGAACAAATGCCTCCATGAGATCCACTTGCAAGGCATTTTCTCAATTAGTGATTAAGTGGGGAAAGACCAGCTCATTGTGGGTGGTGCCATCCCTGGGCTGGTAGACCTAGGTTCTGTAAGAAAACAGGTTGAACAAGCCAGGAGAAGCAATCCAATAAGTAACACCCCTCTATGGAGTCTGCATCAGCCCTGCTGCCAAGTTCCTGCCCTGTGTGAGTTCCAGTCCTGACTTCCTTTGTTGATGAACAACAATGTGAAAGTGTAAGCTGAATAAACCCTTTCCTCCCCAACTTGCTTCTTGTTCATGATATTTTGTGCAGGAATACAAACCCTGACCAAGACATCATAGTTCCTCGGGAATTGGAATTGTACTTTCTCAGTTTTGATAACCATTCAAATATTTGATGGAATTTTGCTATTCATTTATTGTCTACTAAATGAATGCTTACAGCATCCCCACATTGTTTTCAGTCTTCATATATTCCAATGTCTTTTCATCGCTTTCCTCAGTTTTATAATAAACAAATGAGACTACTGGACCTCTTATACAGTATGGGCTCCAATATATGACTATCTCAACCCAGACTGTACATTTTCTTAGAGACAGCACTTTGATCACCCATACCTGATACAGTAGATCTTAGAAAGAAAATGTTTACCCAGATCACCTGGAAACTTCATAATAAAGATTGGTTGAACTATTCCGTGATCTTCATCTAGTTAAAGCCTTGTAGGACTGGGCAACTACTAGATTCTTGGACATCCCATTCACAGCTGCTCATTAATGGGTTAGTTGGAATACAGACTGTAAGTCATTCCAGTAAATTTACTTAATAAAAAAAGACAATCCATAAATTCTGCGACTCTAGAGAACCCTGACTAATACATCAATCATGAAGGAATAAAAATAAAATGTTTAGCACTGTCAAAAACATCTCACTTCTAATTTGGATTATTATTTCTTTCCCATACATGAGAATAATATTAACATTTAAATTCATAAAAAATAAAAAATAGTGTTTTATGTGATTAACTCTTTAAAAACATTGTCTTCCAGATACTCCTATAATCATTTATAAAATTTTATACCCCATAAATCTTCTTTGAATTCCTGCTACAGGGCAGATGATATTTTGGATAACATATGATAAAAGACTAACATAAATATTTCTAGGCCCCCAAGTAAAATATTACAGAAATGTATTATTCATTGTAATACTATTCTTTATGAACACCATTTTCTATTCCCTTTTAGTATATTGTTGCTTTCTGGTATTTTTGTGAGAATGTATCTAATGTAATAGTTGTTACAAAGTAAAAAGTTATAATTTTCACTCATTTGTTATTTTACCCTATTTTCTACCTGATCTCCTTACTTAATATTTTGGTTTAGGTTAATTTTCTTTGAGGCTCATCTCAAAAATTTTTTGACTACATTCTCAATGCTTTGCATTTTATCATGATTTATTATTAAAATTATTAGTTCATACCCCAAAATTACTTTTATACCAACCTTGCTGTCATTAAATATAGCTATGTTATAAACACTTTCAAAAAAAGTTTAGTGTCTACTTGAAATACATACATGATCATTTTGCTTTCAGAATAAACATTTTTATTGCTGATTTATAATTGCATTCATTAATATTAATATTTTTGTATTTTTATGAAAGTACATTATTTTAATAAGTTATGTCAATTTATGGAATATTTCAATTGTACATTATTTACTCACTGTGGTCAAGGGCTTGAGTTCTCTTCCCAACATAACAAACAAACAAACAAAAAAGCTGATATTAGCTTGTGTAGAGCCGTCTTAAAGAAAGATATGCATATATAAATATGTGATTTATACAAGATATATATATACATATAATATCTATAGAAAATAGGTACTTATATAGATATATAATATCTATATAAAATTAGGTATTTTCTTTAGTTACATTACAAATGTTATCCCATTTCCTGGTCTACCCCCTCCCAAATTCCATATTCCATCCTTTCTTCCCAGTTTTCTTGAGGGTGTTCCCCCACCCACCCACATACTCCTACCTCTCGGCCCTGGCATTCTTCTACAATGGAGCATCAAGCTTTCTCAGGCCAAGGGCCTCTCCTCCCATTAATGTCCGACAAGGCCATCCTCTGCTACATATGCATCTGGAGTCAAGGGTCCCTCCATGTGTACTCTTTGGTTAGTGGTTTAGTACCTGGGAGCTCTGGAGGTTCTGGTTGGTTGATAATGTTTTTCTTCCTATGGATTGCAAACCCCTTCAGCTCCTTCAGTCCTTTCTCTAACTCTTTTGTTGGGGACCCCATGCTCAGTCCAATGGTTGGCTGCGAGCAACCTCTAGTGTATTTGTCAAATGTCTTCTATTCAAAATAAATTTACAAACATGCTTCTTATAATGGAACAGAGTTCAAGTGCAAATATGTGAGTCTCTAAAAGAACCTTGTATCCACCACTCAGTTACAGCACTTTATGGATAGGATTCTCAGTTGCTATAATGATAACACTTTGCTAGGCTAAACCCATCAGGCAGCTGGACGTTGATGCAGCAGTGGCCTCACATATGATTGGTCCTTCTTTGGCATGTTTAGCCTGTTCTCCCTGAATCCTGAGGTTCACGGCATCACACGTTCTCTCTGAGTCCTCTCTGGTGATGTTTGTTTGGAAAATTATTGCTAACCCAGAATTCTTGTCCAGATGTCACTTCTGAATAAGAAGTGCCATCATCACTACATTTAAATGACAGCCTTGCTCTTGACAGACTTCATCTGTGTGCTCTTGTATCCCATTTTCCCATTAGACTCTGACATGACTTATAATTACTTGTGCCCAAATACGTTTGTCCCTTGCAGGAACATAGATTCTGTGTCTTCAGATCTTTGTGTTAGTTCTTAATAAATACACTTATCTTATTTGTATTTTATTTCATTTTCTACAGGGATGGTGCTATTTCACCTCCTTCTTGTAAAGTAACTGAGCTCATCAGGTTGCAGAGAGCTAAAAGGATGAATACACAGAAAATAATAATAGTGAAAGAATACATCCTGATTTATATGCCATGGGTTAGAAAACATCAGCACAATGTAGATGCCTTTCAGATGCAGTTTTCTCCTTCTTTACCAGTGGAATTTGTCACAGAAAAGATAACGGAATAGGAGTTATTTTTTTTCTCCCAAATGACTCCTTTCTCATTTCTCGGAATTCCCTGGGGTATTAAAGTCAGAATCAAACACCAAAGGAAGTCCTCTTTGCAGTGTGGTAATTGATTTAGCCTAGTGTTGAAGAATTATCTTTTGTCCATGCTTTTCTCCCCCTGGTGACACAGAAGCCTTTTTAAATGAAGTATTGTGAGGGAGTCATCTCTAGGGCCTGTCGTTATTATAGCAAGCTTCATAATTTAAATGTGTCACTGGTAAGATTCTGTGTCTATAGTTGAGAATTTGAGTTTCATAAGGGAGTCAAACATAGTACAAAAAACATCTGGTTAATAATGTAGTCATTACTAGAAAAAAGTTGGTTCCATTTTTAAGGATACTATATTAAATTTTGTTTCATTCTTGAAGGAAGTATAGGATATCATAAACACTGTATTAATTTACCTGACTAGTTTTTGTCGCAAATTGAATTCAGTTAAAAGAACTAAATAACAGTTTAAGATGTTTCTGAAAGAAAAATCAAAAGGAATGAATTAATTTGGCAAATAATATGTTTATCTTTATAATGCTATGATGCAATTTATGCTATTTTAGGACAAGGATATGGTACACTAATATTTCATCATTAATATTTAGAAAACATATGCATATTCCTCAAACATTTTTAATTATATGACATTTGCTAGAATTTGTATCTTTACTGCAGCACAAATTTAATATATAATATATTATAGTATACTATACTACTCATGAATCATCTGTTTAATAAATAGATTGGAAAATGCCCACAATCTATAGGCTGCTTATTGATTCATTTCACAGTTTCTATTGCTTTATAGAAACTTAGGTCTCTGACATTCTATATGATGACTGTTAAATCATCGCCTGTCCTTCTAGAATCCTACTCCAAATGCACATAATTGGGCATGTAAGTTGAAGCATTCTCTCCATTTTCCCATTCTGGCAGTTAAATGGTATCAGGTTATATGTTGATGTTAAGAGTTTTTGCACAATGAGCTATACGTTTCTAGTTTAATTTCTCTGTATGTAGAAATGCACTTGTTACAGTAAAATTTCCTGAAGATGCTGTGGCTATTTTTTTTAAGTGGCTGTTTTTGGAATCTTTGTCAAAAGTCTTGGAACTCTGAGTAGATTTACAGCTAGGTCCTAAATTTTATTTCTTTATCTTAAGGTACTCCAAGTAAATTTTAAAAGCTTATTTTTCTGTATATAGAAAGTTACATTAGTGCCGGGAGGTGGTGGCACACGCTTTTACTCCCAGCACTTGGGAGGCAGAGGCAGGCAGATTTCTGAGTTCGAGGCCAGCCTGGTCTACAGAGTGAGTTCCAGGACAGCCAGGGCTACACAGAGAAACCCTGTCTCGAAAAACAAAAAACAAACAAACAAACAAAAAAAAAACAAAAAAGAAAGTTACATTAGAATTTGAGTGGACTGAATTGAATCTAATGGTTGCTTTTGATAGGATTGTTATTTTAAGAAACATTTATATCTATAAAGAATTGGAAAATGTCTTACCATCTTCATGTTTGCTTAGTTTTTTCTATGTCTTAACCTTATACATGTCATCATTTTCTGGACTATGTTTATTCTCAGATACTTAATTTACTAGAGGAGTGAATGGCTTTTGTTCATGGATTAGCTTCCTGCTTGGTCTCTGTTTTGAGCTTCTTTTTAGTGACTTATATGTATTCCCCTTTGAGAACTTAAACATTAATAAAATGCATTTGATAAACTTTATAACTCTTTCTATCTCTTAAAATTCTCCCTTGTTTTTTTCACCACTCTTCCGTTCCATTTCATGCTTTGATAATTTTCATTCTTTTCCAATTCTTCCACTTAGTCCTATTTATAGGACCATATGTGTACAAAAATATACTGGAGCATAGGCAGCCTCTTGTATACTGTATTCCTGAAGAAAACATATTCTTTCTGACTCTAGCAGCTAGTAGCTCTAGCTTCTCAGCTAGGGGTGAAGGAGAATATGCATTACTATAACCACCTATCAGAATAACTATCCCGTTTCTGTCTAGTGCCTCTGGTCATGCCAGAAATGCGACTTTTTTTTTTTTTTTTTTTTTTTTTTTTTGCCTAATTATTTGTAGAACGCAAAATATCCTTTATGTGAGGTCAGGATTCAAGTCCAATCAAAAAGGGATTGGTAACAGTCCTGAGATGTGTGACACTATTGTACTAGCTGGTAAATCTTGCCAGGTCAGTTGGTATGGTATCTTGCTAGGTTTACAATTGGGTAAACTGTCTATGGTTTTTCCTCTCCTGGTGTCACGTATCATATTTTCTGAAAATATAAAAAACAGACAGTAGGGATGAGGTTTCTAGGTCTATACATGCTTGATTTCTTCATACTCAATGACTCAAGTATATTGTTTCTTTAGGAATAGTATCTTACTATTAAGAAGGGTAACCAGGAACAACAGCAATGACTGATGATTTTAGACTACTAATTCATATTTTACATCAAATACTAATATATATATATATATATATTTCTCATATAAGTATGAGAAAAAAGCTGGCTCTGTCAACATGTTCATAATAAGTTGACATTCTGTAAAACTGGTTATTCCAAATAGTCTATTGAACTCAATTCAACTGTGGAAAGACTAAGGTCATAAGTTAAGTTTATGAGAAACTAAAAACTTGTGAATATACATATTAACCATGACCTGCAGTCAATCCTTTGTATTAGCCTGCCCTATGAACTTTCCCATAAAATATCCTTTGAATAAACCAATTGCATATTGTCACTGTTCCAGGTGCTTTATGCTTTTTAAAACCTCTTCTTCTATTGAAATATTTGACAAACAGTTAAATTTATATTGTAAACTATAAATTGACAAAAATTATTCCTCAATTTTTATATGAGATTTTTTATTTGTTTTAGGAAATTGTATATAAAATTGTGCTTATTTATATAGATTTATGTGAGTGCATGCGTGTGTGTGTGTGTGTGTGTGTGTGTGTGTGTGTGTCCTGAGGAGTTCTGTTAAGATTATAGTTACAGGATCATAGTAGTTACAGGATCATTGCACTTACACAGTAGGTCCCACTGTGAACCTACTAAAAAAGGTTTCTTACTCTTCCATCATTTTTATTTTGTTACTTTAAATTGCTAAGAAGAAAGTCTCATAAACCATCTTTGACATGGTGTTGAAGCCCAATATTGTAAAGGTCATGTGAATGTAAGCACAATTGCTTTGGGTTTGAATGTCCAACAGCCATATTACATCTTGGAATCAATGATCCAAACTATTTCCCTTAGACATCTTTGTCTTACACTCTGTTTTTTTTTTTTTTTTTTAAGATTTATTTATTTTTTATGTATGTGAGTACACTGTAGTTGTCTCAGACACACCAGAAGAGGGCATCAGATCCAGTTACAGATGATTGTGAGCCACCATGTGGTTACTGGGAATTGAACTCAAGACCTCTGGAAGAGCAGTCAATGGTCTTAACCACTGAGCCATCTCTCCAGCTCCTTGTCTTACATTCTTTATAGTTTATCCTCTGAAATATTTTCTGAACAACTGGGATACTGTACTTGTCCCATTTATGTGTGAACATTCAGTTATTTATTCTTTGTATTTGGTCCATTATGAAATTCTATAGTTTTACCTACAACCCTATAAAAAGAAGATTTTTAACCAATGCAGTACAATATAGTACAACAAATTTAAGCTTATCACAGACTAGCTTACAAATAAATGAGACTCAGACTATGGTTATTTTCTTTGTCTTTCACAGTTACTATGGAGTAGCTCCTAATCTACTCTTCTAACTGCTCGATTGCTGGCCTGGCTACTTCCCCAGCAGAATACTACTAATTGCTGTTCTCCTGGTCATGTGCTCATAGTCTATCTCCTTTAATGGCAACTTCTTCTCTCCCCTTTGTCTTCCTGTTCTCTTTAACAACTGTAAGCAGCCGACCTGATGGTGGGCTAAAGGGAGCCGCAGACCTGACGGCTGACTAAAGGCACCACAGGTTTGTCGGCTTAGTAAAGCGGCACCACCGACTAAAAGTGGCTGCCCGCTTTGACTCGCAGCTCCGCTGACTAAAAGCAGCTGCCAGCTGAGGGAAGCGGCGCTCCCGCCTCAAAGCTGCTGACAGTAATGCTGCTTTGACTGGCATTCCCAAGTCAGCCACTCTGACGCGCAATCCAAGAAGGCTTAGGCTGCTTAGGCTCAGGTAGAACTACCAGTGCATGCGCAGTGCACTTAGGAATTTGACTCCAGCCCCGCCCCCCCCAACAGGGCATGCAAATGAGGTACCACTAGGGTACCACGAACCTGGCCAATCACCCCCTCCCGGGTGGAGTATGCTAATGAGTATGCTAATGAGGCATTGCAAATTGACCAATCGGACACCTCCATGTGCTTTGCCACGCCCAGGGCTGGGGGTATATAAGCAGCCCATTCTGGGCATTCGAGTCAGTCTCTCCCAGAAATCTAAAAGAGCGCTTCCAATAAAGGCTGTTGAGAAGGATCCGATTTGTCACGTCTTCCTTGCTGATCTAGCGGGGGGGGGGGGGGGGGGGGAGGGGGGGGCGACAAACAACTAACTCTAATGGGCAGTCAACAGCATGACTACAGTCAGTTGAATAATTATGTCCCCATAAGTTCATGCATTTGAATGCTTGGTACTTAAAGACACCATTTTGGAAAGGATTAGGTGTCACATTGTTGCAGGAGGTATGCCACTGAAGATGGGCTTTGAGATATAAAACCTGTTACCATTCTCATTTGGTTGCTCTCTCCCTCTCTCTTACTCCCCACCTTCTCTCTGTCACTCTCTGTCACTCTCTGTCTCTCTGTCTCTCTCTGTCTCTCTCTCTGTCTCTCTCTCTCTCTCTCCCCCTCTCTCTCTCTCTCTGTCTGCTTCCTGCTTGTGGATCAGATATAATTGCTCATCCATTGTTTCAGTGCCATGTCTTCCTATGACCATCTTCCCAAGCAGCACACTGTCAAGGACTTGACTTATGCCTTAAAAGAGTAAATACATCCCAAATTCAATGTATTCTGGGTTTTTGTTTATTTTTTGCTTGCTTGTTAATAAGCTGCCTTGGTCAACATATCTATTCTCGGAAATACAAAAACAAATAAATTAAGGGTCAATTGCCTGCAATAATTTTATAGTCTCTGAATCACCCTGGCCTTCAAGATACAGCAAGAAAGATCATCCTTGGTACTAGGATTATTGTTTCATAATCTGTACATTTTGAGAAAAGCTTTAATCCACCTATATTGGGTGTAATATTTCATAGTTTTCTTTAGGTTAATATATCAAGTATCTTTTTTACTTATGGATTTTTCACACAGTGTTAAGTTTTTGTGATTCTCCCATATCCCTCTTCTTTTTATCTCATTGAACCCATTACCCTACCATTTTGTTGGCCTTTATAAAATTATTATAATGGCCAAGAGAATTACCTATATGTTCATCCTGGGATGCCACAACTAAGCAGAGGTAAGGATTTGATTCATTTGAATGCTACCTTAGTCTATATTGCACTTTGGCAAAGAGATCATTATTAATTAAAAGCTCTCTCTCATACACACCCACTAAATTGATAAATTCTTATTCTAGAATTCATGTTATAACGGAATTGTGGATATGAAAAAATTGCTAAAAAGGTCCTGAAAAGGCAACAAAGATAGCAAATATGTCATGTTTTTGTTTTTTTTATTATTATTATCAAATCATAATTTTTACTTTTTAACACAGGGCTTATAAACAGAAAAATGCAGTATGTGGGGAAGGGAATGACACAGGAGCATAGGTGTTCAGGGGGAATACAGATATTTTTCAGAACAGGGTATCAGATGGGTAAAGGTTCAGGGGTGAGGTCACTATGACTCTACCTATGATTCACTTGTCCTTATCTAAATTGGTACTATCCACCAAGGCTGCCTTTTACCTTGTAAAAGGTCTATGGCTACTCAGGCTGGTAAATTTCCACAAAAGCTTCCTGTTTACAATAGCTTACTTAGGCTGTGAGGCTAAGCACTGCAAGGGAATATAAATAAATAAATGTTAAAAATATGTTTCTGGGTTCCCTGAGGGACAAGCCTGACTGCATAGGGCTTGATGTCAAATATGTCATGTTTTAGAGAACTAAAATGCAGACAAGTCATAGCGAGGTGTAACCGAAATAGTAAGATAAATGCGAAGGACATTGTATCCTGGACTGGGGAACCAAAAAGGACCAAGTTCAGATTTCCAAGATTTATCACATTTAAATAATCTGCAACCACCCATGTACACACAAGATTATTATCTCTGCTTTGTTTCAGGTTATGGGAGATGAAATGGCATTGGATGACTGAGATTGAAACACCTTACTATGGTGTAGTGTTCCAGCACAGAAGTTTATAGAACTAAGGATGTTTCCATGGGTTTGTCATTCAGTCCGTTTGGAAGAAGAATTGTGTCATAGTTTTTCATAGAACGGAGTGAGGCAGGGCATGCACGTAGACTGCATCAGTGGTACTGCTATATTTAAAAGCATTGTCCCTTCCCTAGTTAGCAACTGTTGCTGTAGCTATACTGCCTAAAACAAACACTCATTTATCTCCACAAGCCTTCCCTATTAGAAGAGTCAAAGGGAGTGAAGAGAAATATGTGTTTGGAGAACTTAAACAGAAGCTGCACAGATGGGACCACGGAAGTGTTGTTGTGAGCCTAAACTTCATAAGTAACAAACATTCTGGTCATATGTTTTGTACAGTGAATATTACAGAGAATGATTTGAATTAGAAGAAAATAATTTCTGAAGGAGAAAGTAACATTCATTTCTCTTTGTATATAATAAATATTATTAGCAAGAATTACAAAAAAATGAATTTGTAATTTAGGTTTAGTTAATCAGGTATATACAAATTTATATTTAATATGAATACCTTGGTTAAAGGAGACACAGTCACTGGAAATGTCTATTCATCTGTATTTGTGACCCTTAAAAATAAATTTTAAAAATATTCTCCATTCATAAGTTCTTATGGTAACAATATAAAAGTATACTTTCTTAAAACTGCCTTCTCCAGTAGTGCTGAGATAGCAAAAAAGGAGACATGTTTAGTCATTTTTACATAAAAACAAATTAGAAATTATGTGACTATTCTGTTCCTTCACTATTGGATAAAAATGATCCATATGTGGAAAGCTTTTGCTAGAACCACTTAGAATCACTAGAAAAGGCTAAGGGAGGCTCCTTCCCCAGAAGAAGCTGAATGCTCAAAGCAGTGCTACGTCTAAGAAAATTTGATACTCTACTTAATTTCAGAACTTAAATCGATTATTAGGACTCATACTTTAAATGAATTATGAGAATCTACAGCTTATTTGTTAGAACTGGAAATAAAACAAGAATTATCTAAAGATATATTTGTGATCTTATTAGATATTGAAGTACTCAGGTCAGTACTCAGAGTAATCAATGATTACTGGTTATAATAAAAACTAATATTTCAATTAAAATAGTAAAGTGGAGCTACACCACATCAGTGTCCTCTTTTGGAAAATCTTGGTGGAAAGGAAATGAAAATATTCTTTTCTTCTATTTCTTCAGATATGAGTTGTTCTCCTTTGGGTCACAATGATCAAAAATTGATTTCCAGAGAATTCTGAATGCTGGAAATCTAAGATTGGGCAGCCAGTGTGGGCTAGAGTTCAGTGGAGATTTTTTGAATTTTATTGATTGTCCACATCTTAAAACATACGTACATAGTAGAAAATAGGCTAAATTTTCTTCTTGCAAATTCCTTCAAAGTTCCCATATATTTCTCTTTTCCATCCTTTGAACTCATAGTGTCTTTATCATTAATTAGTTACATGTGATATATATAATATATGATATAATCTGCTATGACTATATCCTATATGTCTATTTTAGGCTGACCATTTTTCCCTGGAAAAGAATATTTCTACTCAGCAGGACAAATATAATGTCAGTTGTCTGTGTCACATTTTGTTATAAAGGAGGTTTAAAAAATTTGTTATGAGAATATAAACCACTCATATTATAGTCACCTACAAAGAAACATATACCATAGTGTCATAACACTACTTATATTTGAAGGGTTAGAAAATAGATATTTAAAGTATAACACAGATGAGAAAACTTTTGTCTTTACCTCAATTTTGAAACAATTTGTCACATATCATTTTTATATTTTCTTTTGTTGAAAACAATAAAAATATTCACTAACTGTAGTATTCTTCTCTAGTATAAAACTGTAAATTCATGTAACTAAAATTTCATCCAAATTATTAATCTCAATGGTACTTGATGACATCCAACACCCTGATCACATGTAAATGAAACCACAATCCCCAGTTTAATTTTTCATTGTGTGAAACTAGTAGATGATGCAGTATTATTATTTATCTACCATCAACCAAAGGAAATATTTGATTATTTTTAATGTCAGGATCTCAATCTCAGTGTGGAATAAAATTCATTGCTATTATTTGTATACTGCACCAGGTACCCAAAATGATAACAGTGAAGATGAAGGAGAATCATACATGCCTTGCTAGTGATTATAAACTCTCTAACTATACTTAAAATGAGGTCAAAAGTGGGAAATAATCCCTGGTATTGGAAACCGAGCCAGCTATCTATGTCTGTTTAAGTTAGGAATCTTGAAGGAGAGCTCTCACTTCATTAAACCAGCATAATTCCAAATGACATTCTCAATATTTACTTTATACCCACATGTGAGTGTATCACTCACCATCCACCAAGGAAAGATCTCTTGTTTAACAGATTGACACTATTACAGAAAAGAACAATTGATTAAAATGAAGCGCTGTGGAGTTCAGGATCACTGATACATTGACAAATCAATTCCTGCATCCAAAGCCCCGGGATCACTGTAGGGTAAGATTGGGTTTATTTTAAATGCCAGACACAGTGTTTTTGCTGTGAAATTGCATCTCACAGAAATTTTAGAGACTCTATACCCATGAAGTCTCATCAAGATGGCTGCTTAAGATGGCCTGAACATGATACCATTCATTTGACATTCATGTGGATGGTGGCAAGCTCATGAAGCCTCAAACTTAGATTTAAAAAATCTCTAGGCAACTAAGAATGCTGAGGATGGGAGAAATAGTTTTCCAAATGAAAGAGAATGAAAATTCATTCTCTAATACCAAATGCATATGTAGATAGCAAATTTATACACACAAGTAACATTATACAGATTCATATTCGTATATTAGAAACATATTACATATATTACATATATACATATATTACAGGACATATTCATATATTAGAAACACACACCACACACACACACACACACAACAATTAAAGTAAAAGAGATCAAGAGATATGGATTTGAGAGTAGGCAAGGCAACATTCAAGGAAAGTGGTGGAGGTGGTTAAGGGAAGGGGAAACAATATGTGATTTCAAAAATATTTTAAATTGATAAAATTAATATATGACAGCAGTACATGTATACCTATATATCAATTTAAAGAAAAAATGTATAAGATTTGTAATATTATCTCATTAAAAATGCTTGATTATACAATATTGCCTTTAACAAAATTAAACCTAGTTTATTATGATTTCATATATCCAATGTTAAAATGCATAAATAGGAAAAACTAGGTATAAAAGTCACATTTACTAATTTTTGTAATATAATCTACAAGCACATATATATGCATATATACTGGTAGATTTATGACATACATGTAAGAATTAAATTTTGAATTTAATAAATTTAATAAATAAATAAATTTAATAAATTAATGTTGTAGTTTGTTGCTCACTAACTAATGTATTTAAATTTCAAAAGAAGGGCATCATATTTGGCACACTCCAAATGGATGTCTTAGTCTATATAAAAGGATAAATGGCTTCTACTTTACCTTACAGCAGTAAGGCACATAGATACATTTTTTAAAAGCAGTTTTTATTTCTTGTATTAATGCATTGGTAAGCCAAAAGTTCACTAAGGCTGTTGACTTATCTGCATATAAAATGCTTAGTGCTATCCAGGAGAGAGTGCTAAACGTTCCACAGCACTGCAAATTTGCATAATGAAGAAGAGAGTGCATTTAATTTACCATTAACTTGTTAAATCTCTCTGTAATATTTTCTCTATGTAATTTATTCTTATATGCATTACAAGATAATTGAAATCAAAACTGCAATAGGTTAATGGGGTAAAAGGGAAAAAAAGAAACTGTGAACTGGATTTGCCCTTAGAATATTATCATAAGGAGATAGTATATTAGACTGTGTTAATGTAGAAGCCATTCACTGAAGCCCAATATTGGGCATCCAGATGCTAAGTATAACACCTTTTAGTCAATTTTTATTTATACCTTCTGTGGAGATGCCACATTACCGAGCAAATACTACAATACACAACATAAAACTCTTACATTTTGCTTGATGCCTATTATAACAAAACTCCTACAGGAAAAAAAAAAATACCAAGAAATAACCTAGAGAAATCAGTTGAAACTAGCATGCTGGAAAATTCCTGTCATTCTCACGACTCCAATTAGTTTTGTTTGAAAACATTAAGAAACCGTGTTTTCAGTAAGTGTTGATATGTTTTAGAAATATCAGAATACTGAACAAGTGATTTTTAAGCAAAGAAATTAATCTTTCTTATCAGCAGAGATTTCTTCAAAGCTATTCCTGTAATTCTGAATAGCTACCATATTTACACTGTGTAGACAATATTAGAAATACTTTCACAAATAAACATCCACAATGTGAATTTAATTAGCAGCTCAGCAAAGATCAGGGATATGTCCATTCTTTTTGTTTGAAGATAGCATTGAGTAGAGTACGAGATGGTTCAGGAGACGTGAAGAAAACTGAACTCCAAAATTTCTATTACTTGTTTAAAGTCCTCTTTTAATGGATGTTATTTTTATCTTTGGCAAGTATTATCTTCAATACATAAACATTTTAATAAGTGTTATACTATAGGAGACTATGGTTTTATTGAACATGTGAAATGTATTTCTTTATATATAAAAAAGTGCATTAACAGTAAATCCTTTATCATGGAAATTAGTTTAAGGTCGAAAGTTTTTCTTGATTTATAGTTTTAAAGATTGTCTCCAAGTTTCTAACTTTGTTGCTCCTAGGACTCTGATGAAGCAATCTTCAAGACAGTATGTTGTGGAGCTCACCTCAGTTTGGGGGTTTGAATGAGAAATGTCATCACAAACTCAGACATTTGGACTCTAGGTCCTCAGTTCCGTGCTATGATAGTTAAGAAGGTACAGTTTTGGTGGAGGAAGTATGTCACAGGGGTGAGACGGAGTGAGCTTTCAAAGTTTATACCCTCACCCAACTCGCCCCTCCCCCTCCATGAATTGCTCAAGAACATGATCTTTCAGCTTCTTGTTCCTGCCAGAATCCCTGTCAGCTGCTACGCCTCGCTTCCATGATGAACTTTTTCCCCTCTGTACTATAAGACTAAACCTAACGTGTGTCTTCTATAAATTGTTTTTGGTCATAGTGTTTTATAAGAGCAACAGAAAAGAAATAAATATGCACTATGTCAAAAAGGGAGCAGAAACAAAGAAGGGAAGTGTGAAGTATATTTGTCAATCATGTCTTGTGTTTACTATTCCACACAAGTAGACCCAATGTCTGAAAAGTCAATTTGTTCATTCACTCACAAACACATTAATCTGTTCATGACATTTGGTCTGTGTGATCAAATGCCTCTCAGTTGCACCTTTATTCCTGAACCAGGCTATCAAGTCAAAATCTTCAGGGACATTATACATTCAATACATAACACTATTATTTGCTAATTAAATGTCTTCTTTAAGGGATTATTTATAGTTTTAATATATTGTGCTTACTATAATTGTCATTTGATCTCAAGTTCATTTCTTTATATTAGATTTTGCATCACTGAATTTCAATCTCCCAAAGCAAATAAGACATTCAAAAGACCAAATCTCTTCCACGAAATATCTAAGCTTCAGTCTTTTATATGTTACCATAACTACCTCAAATAACAGCTGCTTTTGAGCAAAAAAAAAAAAAAATCTCTTTATATACTTCCATTCTTTTCTGTGTACAAGTTTCTCATATCCATAAAAATTTCAGGCCTAGGAACAATTACATTCATCCCTACATCGACACTAACAAAAGCGGGATCTGGTTTCAAAGTTATGATTTGGGATGACAATTTATGTTAGCCATTTAATATTTTAACAAACAAATTTCTTGCCTTTCATGATCTTTCCTTATCACTTATTTTATATTTTAACATTTAACTGAAGATAATTCATGCAATTTTCATATGCTTTAATTTTACTATGAAATTTAGGTGAACAAACAGGGATTGTCACAGACTACGCCTTGCTATTGATATAGATAATCATTTAAGATAATATTAGTGGTGAGTAATTAAGTTCCAGTTATAAATACATGAATGAATGTACTTTGTTCACATAGCACTGGCAGCTTTTAATGTAATATATATTAACCACTTGGTTTATCATTCAGTAGTAACATAATTGCATGGGCATTCAATTAAATTTTGTATTAATAAGATTCTTTTAGTAAGTCATTTTAGTATCACAAAACACTTCCATTTTACTGCCTTTATTTGTTTAGTTTTTCTCTTCAACTCTCCTGTGAGTACAGGTGTTATTTATTTGCTTTCGTTGTAGACTATGTCAAAATCTATTTGTATTATATGCGCTGTTCCCCATAAGACTCCTTCACCTTTCTATTTCTTTTTATATTAAGTTAAAAATATTGTAAAGAATAGAATCTCATATACCGAAGTACCTTTGGTATAATAAAGTATCAACAATGTCATTACATAGAAGTACTTTGTTAGACTAAGGAGATAATAAAGTGATGCTGAAGAATTCTTCTGACGTTTGTTGTCAGAGAAGTCATTGTTTAACCACAGGCATACTGCAGTGCGACAGATGGAATGTCAGCTTAGAGAAGCACCTTGAGAAGTTATTTCTTTTCTTTGATGAAATGATAGAATAACTTTAAAGGGGATTCTGTTAAAATTACATAAATGTTTTAAGTTTTTGGCTTTTGAGAAAGTATTCTGTCTTTAGCAATTCAATTCATTATTTATCTTATTTAATCTTCCTAAGTTCAAAACTGTCAAATGAAATAATAACTCAATGTTAAACTTCTGTATTTTTTTTTTATGTGGGATCTCTAGGTACCATATACTGAATGGTTGTGCCCTAGCCTGTCATAGCCTTTTGGGAGGGGTAGAACCTTTAGCAGGTATAAACTGCTAGAAGGATATAACCAGGGGTTCCATTCTGAAACGCTGTGTAAGTCAAATGGATCTTTCTTTTGCAAAGTTGTCAATGTTTAATATTTTGTCACAATAAAGGAAAGGTGATAACTATATGTTCTTATGATTTTAAACATTTGCACCTATTAAAGTTTGATATTTTTTAAATATAGTAGTATATACTTATAATACAAAAATTTGAGATCAGAGGCAAAGGGAATTAGCATGAATTTGATGTTCAAACTGGCTCTTCATAACAACTTCCATGTAAATTTTATCTAAAATAGCACATGTCTGATGTGCTAAAATCTAAAAACAAACAAATCCAAAACCTACCTAAACTTCACACAGATGAAAACATTATCACTTTTGTTTGAAAGAGGCACAAAGAGATTAAGAATGTATACATTGTTTGCAGCTAGGCAATGACAAAGTTGAGATTTGAGTGTGCTGAATGACCTGTTATCGCATCCCTAAACAAGTCTGGGGAAGCAATGAGATTTTCATAGACAAGGAACTCTTGAAATGGAGTCCAGTGTTTGCAGAAAAGCTACTTCTTCCATTTAGAATCACATCTGAAAGTGATACTATTTTGATAACATTGCTGTTTATCAGTTCAAAGTAGACACCATGTATTCTGTCAATAGTCTTATGTATTCATTTATTTGTACATGTCATTTTGTTCTCCTATTCTGCTATAAGAAAACTTTAAGTGAGAGTGTATGGCTTTTGATTTTAGAAACAAGTATCCCACACATGTCATGGGTTAGCAAAATCTTCACTATGGATAATACACAGATTCAAATATTATGATACCACAGTGTGAATGGGGTAAGCCCATCTAAGTGTATTTACCATGAGTTTTTTCATTTATAATTTTTCTTATTTGTACACTGGAAGAAAGGACATAATTAGTTTTCCTTCCTAAAAAAAAAAAATAACGCATTTGCATTCCTAACACTTGAAATGTCTTAGTTAACTCTACATCAAACATTAGACTTTCTTGGGAAAAAATAATTAAAGTGTATTTTCTCACTCATTGCACTTGTTTTCAGCTGTGTGTGTGTGTGCATATATGCTATGTCTTATGATACTATACATGTAGATCTAGATATAAATAAGATACATGCTATAGGTATATGTTTTTTAAACTATAATTTCGAAATATAAATGAGATATCTAAGATCTCATAGAACCTGAACCAAAAGATGCAGATGAAATACGAGCCCCATGTATGATAGCAGAGGAACACAGGGTCACACAATTGTGACTGTGACTAGTTAGCCCCCTCACAACTTCAGATCTTGAAGGGTTGTCCTCTATTAGCATCCTAGTCACGGTGCTGTGCTCTTGAAAATATCTGTCTTGAGATCTCATGTAAGAGTACTGAGTGAGAGCCAAGACAGAATTGAGCATTTAGAGTTTTTAGACTGTTCCAGAAGACTGGGTTAGACCAGACCTGTGTTCACAGGAGAATAAGTCAAGTGCCTATCAAAGTTGAGGGAAGAAAGACCAAATGGAATGTAACCTTCAGTTAAATCTTGCTGAATTTCCTGTGCCCTCTACACACATGGTGTCATTTTAAGTAGAGGTGTCATCATTAGAACAATGTAGCCGAACCATACTCAGTGCTACCAGGAATTAGACCACAAACCAAGAAGTGTATAGGGAAGAATCCACGGCTCCAAATACATATGTAGCAGAGGAATGCCTTGCAAACATCAATGGGAGGGGAGGCCCTTGGTCCTATGGAGTTTTGACGGCCCAGTGTAGGGGGATGCTGGAACAGTAAGGTGGATCCAGGTAGGTGGGTAGAGGAGAATCACAGGGGAGGCAGTAGAAGGCGGATATGGGATAGGTGGAGGATGGGATTTGTGAGAAGGGGGATATTTAAGATATAAATAAATGGAATGATTAATAATAAAAGAAAATAAACTAACAAGACAAAATTAAATTGTAAGACAAAATTGACTGCTCACTAAGACTGAATTCAGGGAACAAAGTCTATGTTTATTATATACTTGATTTTCTAGAACAATATCCAAAGCATTTTAAGGCAATAGAAGCATCAATAGTTTTACCATACTATTGAACTCATTAACTTGTAACAGATTTTCTTTTTTAATCAAGAACTACGTTGTTTGTAATTAGTCAACAATATCACAACTGATCATCATTATCATTATCATTATTATTATTAATTTTTGATGTTAAAATATAATTAATAGTATTTTCCATCTAAATGCCATGATGTAATTATAGGCAATTGCATTACCTAAAACAAATGAATAATTTCTCTACAATTAAAAATGAATCAAAATTGAGGGAGGGTCTATCCAGACTTAAAATTGCACTTATCATAAAAACACTATGTTTTCTATTGCAAATTAATTCTGTTAGACATTTTATAAACTATTTACTAACACAATTTTATGATTTAATTTTATTTTCTTAAAATGGAGTAGAGTACTGCATAGAAAGAGTTGTTTTCTAAACTTTGAAAAAGAAGTAATTACTCTTCAAAAATGGATGTTGATAATATTCCCTTATAAATTACTCGAAGCAATCAAGTTCATGGAAAAAACAACTCTTTCTCTATTTGACAAACAGGAAACACAGCTCGTAGTGTTCAATAACCACATTTCAATTCTTTTTGGGTATTTATTTTGGTAGATTTTTCATTTTGGGTTTTGACTTAAGGTATGGATTGTTGATTGGTGGGGTGTTTCTCAATGACTGATTTGTTTACTAACATAACCACAGAAAATGAGGAAATTTGAAAAAATCATCAGATCCTACTACAAAAGCTTATACTCTATAAAACTGGAAAATCTAGATGAAACTGATGATTTTCTAGAAAGATACCAGGTACCAAAGTTAAATTGGAATCAGATAAAACATCTAAAATGTTCCATAACTCCTTAGAAAAATAGAAGCAGTCATTAAAAGTCTTCTAATCAAAAACAGCCCAGGGCCAGATGGTTTCAGTACAGAATTCTATCAGGCCTTCAAAAAAGATCTAATACCAAGTATTCCACAAAATAGAAACAGAAGAATCTCTACCCAATTTGTTCTATGAAGACACAGTTACATTGATACATAAACCACAGAAAGACCCTATTAAAAAAGGAGAACTTGAGACCAATTTCTCTTATGAATGTCTGTGCGAAATGCTCAATAAAAATTTCACAAACTGAATCCAAGAACACAACAAAATGATCATTCAATATGATCAAGTAGACTTCATCCCAGGAATGCGGGGATGGCTCAATATATGGAAATCCATCAACATATGAACAAACTCAAAGAATAAAAAAACACATGACCTCATTATATTCTAAAAACCCTTTCACAAAATACAAAATCCATTCATGTTAAAAGTATTAGAGAGATCAGAAATTCAATTTTCATACCTAAATATAATAAAAGCAGTATAGAGTAAATCAAAAGCCAACATCAAACTATATGGAGAGAAACTTGAAGAAATCTCACTAAAATCAGGGATAAGGCAAGGCTGCCCACTCTCGCAATGTCTATTTAATTTAGTACCTGAAATTCTAGGTAGAGCAATTAAATAACAAAAAGAGGTCAAAGGGATAAAAATTGGAAAGGAAGAAGATGAAATGTCACTATTTGTGAATGATATGATATGATTGCATACATGTGCGACCCTAAAAATTCTACCAGAGAACTCCTACAGCTGATAAACAACTTCAGCAAAGTGGCTGCATATAAAATTAAGTCTAACAAATCAATACCCTTCCTCTATTCAAAGAATAAATGGGTTAAGAAAGAAATTAGGGAAACAGCATCCTTCACAATAGTCAAAAGTAATATAAAATACCTTGGTGTGAATCTAACAAAGCAAATAAAAGATCTGTATGACAAGAACTTCAAGTCTCTGAAGAAGAAATCAAAGAAGACCTCAGGGGATGAAATGATCTCCCATTCTCATGGATTGAAAAGATTAGCATAGTAAAATTAGCCATCTCGATGAAAGCAATCTACAGATTCAATGCAATCCTCATGGAAATTTCAACTCAATTTTTCAGAGTTAGCAAGAGCAATTCTCAAATTCATATGGAATAACAAAATACCCAGGATATCAAAAAACTATTTTCAACAATAAAAGAACTTCTGGAAGAATTACCATCCCTGACCTCAAGCTTTGCTATGGAACATTATGCATTTTATTGGTACTAAGACAGGCAGATATATCAGTGGAATAAAATTGAAGATCCAGAAAAAAATCTACACACCTATGGTTACTTGAAGTTTGACAAAGTAGCCAAAATCATCCAGTGGAAAAAAAGACTGCATTTTCAACAAATGATGCTGGTTCAACTGGCAGTCTGCATGTAGGAAAATGCAAATTAATTTATTCTTAGATCCTTGTACAATGCTTAAGTGAATCAAGGACCTTCACATAAAACAAGATATGCTGAATCTAATAGAAGAGAAAGTGGGAAAGAGCCTGGAACACATCAGCACAGAGAAAATTTCCTCAACAGAACACCAATGGCTCACACGCTAAGACCAACAAACAAATATGGGACCTCATAAAATTGAAAAGCTTCTATAAGGCAAAAGACACTGTCAATAGGACAAAATGACAACTCACAGATTGAGAAAATATTTTTACCAACTCTACATCTAATAGAGGGCTAATATCCATAATGTACAAGGATCTCAAGAAGAGCCAAATACACGCTATTTTAAAATGGGGTACAGAGCTAAACAAAGAATTCTCAACTGAGACATTCAGAATGGCTGAGAAGAGAAACATTTTTAAAAAATGTTCAACATTCTGAGTCATCAGGGAAATACAAATCAAGATGACCCTGATACACCATCTTACACCAATCAAAATGGCTAAAATAAAAAACTCAGGTAACAGCAGATTGTGTCAAGGATATTGAGAAAGAGGAACACTCCTCACTTGCTGGTAGGACTGCAAGCTGGGAAAACCTCTTTGAAAATTAGTCTGTTGGTTCCTGAGAAAATTGAAAATAGTTCTACCTAAAGACTCAGCTATACCTCTACTGGGCATATACCCAAAAGATGCTCCATCATATAACAAGGACAAATGCTCCACTATGTTTATAGCAACTGGAAGCAACTCAGTTGCTCTTCAACAGAAGAATGGATACAGAAAATGTGGTCCATTTACTCAGCTATTTAATAAAAATGACTTCATGAAATTCACAGGCAAATGGATAGAACTAGAAAATATTACCCTGAGAGAAGTAACCAAGATACAAAGGACACATGTGGTATAAACTCACTGAGAAGTGGATATCAGCCTAAAAGTGCAGAATACCCACAATACAATTCACAAACCATATTGAGCTTAAGAAGAAGGAAGACCAAAGTGTGGATGCTTCAATCCTACATAGAAGCAGGAAGAAAATAATCACAGGAAGTAGAGGGAGGGAGGAACCAGGGAGGGATAGTGGAGGAGGGAAAGAGTGGAGGCAAAATCAGGTATTGGAAGGGATAGGAGAGAAGTACAGAGAGTTAGGGAATTGAATAGAATTATATATCAGTGGGGGATGGGGAACATGAGATAACCACTAGAAAGTCTCAGATGCCAGAAAATTGAGAGGCTCACAGGACCCAAGGGGGATGACTTTAGCCAAAATAACCACAAAGGCATGAAAGAACCTGTAAAGACCACCACCAGTACACAGACACAGCCCTTGGTTGAGGGAAGGGGCCACCCACCTATCTCAAAATTGTTAACTCAGAAATGTTCCTTTCCAAAGGAAAGACAGGGACAAAAAATGGAACAGAGACTGAAGAAAGGCCATCCAAAAATCACAGTACCTAGGGATGCATCCCATCTGCAAACACCAAACCCCAACACTATTGCTGATGTCAAGAAGTGCTTGCAGATAAGAGCCTGATATGGCTGTTCCCTGAAAGGCTCTACCAGCACCTGACCAATACAGATGCAGATATTCACAATAAATCATAGGACTGAGCCTGGGGACCCCAATGGAACAGCTAGAAGAAGGACTGAAGTAGCTGCAGGGGAATGCAACCCCATAGGATGAACAATATCAACTAACCACATCACCTAGACCTCCCAGAGACTAAACAACAAACCAAAGAGTATATAAGAAAGGAGCCATGGCTCCAGATATACATGTAGCAGAGGACATGTATATCTGACATCCATGGGAGGAGGGGCCCTTAGTCCTGTAGAGGCTTGATGCCCCAGCACATGGGGGGTCCTACAGTGGTGAGGGAGGAGTGAGTGAGTAGAAGATCACCCTCATAGAGACAAACAGATGGCAGAGAGGGGATATAATGTGGAGTTTGTGGAGGAATAACTGGGAAGTTGGATAGCATTTGAAATGTAAATGAAAAAAATGATTAATAAACAATTAAAAAATCATCTTAGTGATTTTGTGAATGGATTTAACTGTTACTCTTTTCTATGTAGTTTATGAGATTCTAGATTTTAGATTTTAGATTCTATGTAAATTAGAGATTATATTGGTATTGAGAATTCAAAGTTATATTAGACATCTAATGATTCAAAATTTCTCTTTAGGACTTAAAATATTTATTATGTATAATAATGCTAATTTTTTAACTATAACAATAAATATTCTCCTAATGAAAATTTAATACCTAGTCACAAAATTAGTGTGCCCTTTAAAATTTTAGTTTGTAAATAGAATTAGTGTTCAATAGTTTACATGTCTAACGTGACAGCATTGAGCCTTTAATTCTGACATTGGGAATATAAAACTTCTGCTGGATAACTGCACTCTAGGACATATAATTCACACTCTATCTTTGACTTTTAAAGCAACAAATAAATTCTAGACTGCAGAAAATCAAAGTCTGAATACAAAGGTAATGGCTTTGGGGATTCCAAAGCTATTCTCTGAGACTAAATATTGACTCCATCATTTTGCATCTAAGTGAACTTGGACAGTTCACAGCACTATTTAGTGTCACAATTTTCTTTTTTATAGAATGGAACATGTAGTAGTTTCTCTCAATATTGACATAGTCTTACATAGTGATTAAGTTGACTCACTCTATGAAATCCACTCCATCAAACTTTATAACAATAATATTGATAATTATGATAGAAACCTTGATTTAATTCATGTCATGATTATATGATAGAAATAAAAGTATTTCATTTAATATTTACTCAACAAAAAAATATCTCCCTCAACATAGTTAAGAATAAAGATATAAGAAAAAAGAAAATCATTTTAATTATTTTTAAGAGATCAGAATTAGAAATTTTATAACCTTTAGATAAAAATATTACTACAAGTATGAAGGGCCTCACAGTGCTTTAAATCACAATTTTACCAAATTTTCTATTGTAAAGAAGTTGTTTTGTATTCAGATTATATGAGACCTTTGAAATGTCATTATAAAACACTTTGAATTTAATTTTAATGATATTAAGAAAATTATCCACTTGAAAGATCTTTAATCCTTTATGCCTTGAGTCCTTTATACTTCAGAAATATTTTTATTCTCTCAGTGAGGTCCTCATTGAACACATATTTATATGATTGCTTCCTACTTTTTATGTATGCATGTGCATGTAAGTGGGACATTTTAATGTCTGTTCAAGCATTGGTAAGTATACAGGTATAGGCATATATGTGAAAGTCAAGCATCAAGCTCTAGTATCATTTTTTTAAGAATCATTTTATTTTTGGGATATTGTCTTTGATCCTAATAATATCTGTGACTCATACCATTCTCGTTTTTAATTTTCATGCCTTTCATTTTCTTTAATAACAATCAGAATGTAACACTTGATGAGTTTGATCAGCGTAAGAGCTTTTTATTCAATAGTTCTTCATGAAAAAATATTTAAGCCTTCCCTTGTCATGTGATGCTCCTAGTTCCTGTCACATACTTTCCACAAAATGAATCTATGTTAAGTGAATATAAATAAACTATAGCATGACTGTAATAGAAAATGCATAAGCATGTATATGTACAATTGTTTAAATACATAAATGCTGTATAAATCCAATGCATAGCATGCCAATCATATACTGAATGTCTAAAATAGTATCAATGATTGAAATCTGATACTTGTTAGAGAATATTTGACCATTTCTAGTTAAGGTGTGGCTCAATCCTTAACACAAAACTTTAATCCCTCTGGCTGGAATGCAGACACACCCTTAGTACACACCTTTAATCCCTTAAATTGAAAACAGTGATGGTAAAATTGGAAGCACCCATGTTTGAAAGTGATCTCTAATTAAGTGGCAAAAAGTGATGAATCAGAGAAAGACTTGACAGAATAGGATATGCCCCATTCACATGAAAAGACAAAGGAAAAGGAAACTACTTAAGGGAGAGACTAACAGCACAGAAGAAGAAGACCACACACAGTGCAGGAATACAGTAGAGGTCACAGACAGCAATATAGTGGAGTCGAGAGGAAGAGCAAGAGCAGAGCAGCAGAGAGAGGTAAAAGGCAGATTTCCTGGGATAGTTTTACTGAGACATATTGAAGAGACAACAAGCTAGACACCAGTAAAGACAGACAAAGAAAGAATGAGAAATAGACAGACGATTAGAAAAAAAAAAAAAAATGCAAGAGTTAGTTTGAGGCCACGCAGAGCAATTCAAAGGCCTAGAGAAAAGCCAGATTGAATTAGTCAGCTGAGAGAGGAGTTTGAGACAGAATAGCTGAATTGAAAGAGCCAGCTAGATTTAGAAAGAACAAGAAAAGGAGCTTATGCAGTAGCAAGTCTCAGAGGCTGAAATATGCTAGTCCTAGATTAGATTGTATAAACGTTGAAAGCTTCCAAGGCAAGGCCCAGGTTAGCTGATGGAGGGAATAAGCCCCCTAAACATCAATTTCCACAGGAGAATAAAAGAAACTTTTACAGTTATTAAATTCAGCTCACCTTTTTACTAAATAATTACTGGTATTTTTATTACTATAACTTTATTTTGTCTTAAATGATAAACTTTTCATGCATTGTTTTTTCTTTACAGAAAGAAATGTGTAAAACCTTAAATTGGAAATCTCAATAGAGATGAAGCCAGAATTTTACAGATAAGAAAACATCACATAGTTGCCAAGCTAAAAGCAATTAAAACAGTGTATTGTGCTCATGTTTATCCTTTCACAAGCTGGGCTGGGTAATGTCTAGTAACAAAATATTCCATATTCCATAGAAGATGTCATAACACATTTATTCCATGGTTGGCCAGAAAAAAATCCAGCAGGATAAGCTGCCTCTGACATTCTAAAATCATAACACTATTCATCTTGGACCACATTTGTAACCTTAATGTCTTTGTGATTTCTGTTTCAAAAGGATTGCCACCTAACAATCTGTCTTAGAAAACATACTCCTTGTGATTAGACCAACTGCATTCTTCTAAGATTTCCTTGAAGTTGTTATTGATTGGTAATACATTGTATATGCCTGTGTGTGTGTTTGTGTGTGTGTGTGCATGTATATATGTATGTATATATGTATGTATGTATGTATGTATGTGTTTGCCAAGTTAAAATACAATAAGATATAATGCTATCACTCTAAAAATATACAAATATAAGACCTAGAAAATAATATTCTTTTATATTACTATGAAATTGCCAACAGTATTACTGCTCTCTTCACATCAAAGTTATATTGATTATTATCCAGGAAAAGTATTGTAGGTTTTTTTTTTAGTTGTCTAAGATTGTTACTCTGAATTCACTTATTTTATATTTTTGGAAAGAACAGAGTATATGGAGCCTCAATTAGCCATGTGGTTATTTCTGTTATACACTATTCCTTGTAATCTAACTTGCATTTTTCTCCTTGCCTTTAGTTAGTGTGCTGGTTAGTTCTCCTTTGTTAGTTTCTTTCTGTCAACTTGACAAGATCTGGAAAAAGACAACTTCAATTGTGTATTTCTTCCATCATAGTGGCCTCTGAGAATTTCTGCAGACATTTATTCAGGGCATTATTTTGAGTAATGATGGAAGTGGGAGAGCTTAGCTCACTTTGGGTGGTACACCCTGAGTAGTTAATCCAGGGTTGTATAAGAAAATAAACTGAGAAAGTAATAGGAAAAAAAACCTAGAAAGCAACTTTTTTTCATGGTCTCTGCCTCTGCTCTCACACTTAAATCAATATATAGTGGATTGTGATCTAGACATGTAAGCCAAATAAACCCTTTCCTCCCCACCGAAATTGGTCATGGTCATTACTACTGCAAGAAAAAGCCAATTATTAAAATTAGCATATTTACTAATCTCAGTGGCTTTCTTGTTCTGAAGATTTATTACCATGTCATTGAGGGATTAGAGTCTGGCAAGGTCAGTAAAAATTATGCTTTCTCTTGATAACAGAATGTATAGGCCTATAAGAAGCAAATCACCTATACATTCTGCTTTCAACAATATAACAGTGTGTAGTAATAATCATTTCTTCTGTTTCTTTGATTTGTGGATTCATCGGTTTTTTTACCTCTATCTATCTATCATCTATCTATCTATCTATCTATCTATCTATCTATCTATCTATCTATCTATAACTGAATCCTTTTGAATCCTTTTGGAGAGACATGAATAAATCCCTATTATGTGACATATTTATACATATTTATCAGTAACTGTTGAAAATAACTTAATAAAACAATAAGGTTATTGAGGTTATTTTTATGAGAATGTATGTGATTGCTGACAGGAATATGTATGGACAAGTCAAAGTCTTCTGCATCACTGAAAGGATAACCCATCCAACATGGGCAACATTAAGAAAGCCTCTACACTGGAAACCTTTATATTTAGTGGAAGTTGCTCAATATACCATAGAATAGTTCTCCACTGTGGCCCTGTTGAGTTGAGTCTGTTGAGTCTGTCCATGTGTCACGTGATTTCGATTTTCTCTTCCCTTCATTTAGCATTTGTTGCACTGTATAAATATATAGCTTGACCAATGTAAACACACATATTTTCATCAACTGAATTTAAATGGATGTCTTTAGTATGGAATGATCCAATTAGGAGAGAATTGCTTGTCTAATTTGTGGATATTAATTTTTTTTTTAGATCGTGCCTTATAATCCCATTTTAAAATTGTTTTATTCAATGTATTATTACTTAAAGTATAATTATATCACTTTTTCCTCTTCACATTAATCCTTCAACCTCTCCCATATCATCTTATCCCTACAAACTCTTCCATGTTTTCCTTCTCTTCCTCTAAAATTGGTGGGGGGTTTTTGTCTTAATTGTAACACACACACACATGTAGGTACACACACACATAGGAACATATAAAACACATGTGAGTACATACTTATATGAGTGCCTGAGTACAACCTGCTGTACTATGCATTGGATAACCAATACAAATTAGGAAACTTGTTCTTGTGAGATGCTAACTCTCCATCTCTCAGCATTCATTAATTACCTATAGTTTTGTGTATAGGAGTGGAAGAGTAAACACAAACAATAACTAAAACAGTATCATTCAGAAATGTGTTATTGCTTCCTGTGGTGTCTTCAACCCAGGATCTATAATTAACTCATGACTCATTGCAGTCCAGACAGTGGCATGTCCATAGTGAGGGATTAAACAAACAAAAAAAAAAAGATGTTCTACCAGTGCTCTTCTTACAGTTAATCATTTCAGATTATTGTAAACAAAAGAAAAAGAGATTATCATGAGTTGGGACATTTTCATAAATCCATTTATGTGACTATACTTCTCTGTCTTTTATGAGAAATCTGGTATTTATTTCTCACTTAAATTGGAAGCAAACTATAATTCATTACCCACAGATTTATCCAGTATATCTGTCATGTTCACATCTATTTCATTTTTTGGATGATATGTGTATAAATATAAGTAGGACATGTGATATTCTTCCTATAACAGTGGGAGTTGTTTATAAGGTGCCTTGTGTGTGGATACATTAACTTATGAATAGTTTAAATTTACTAAACTAGCCTGTGGTGGTTTGTATATGCTCGGACCATTGAGTGGCACTATTAGGAGGCATAGCCTTGTTGGAGTAGGTATGTCCTTGTTGGTGGAAGTGTGTTTCTGTGGGGGTGGACTTTAAAAGACATTCCTCCTAGCTGCCTAAAAACCACTCCTCTGGCTGCTTTTGGATCAAGATGTGGAACTTTCAGCTCCTCTAGCACCATGCCTGCCTGGATGATGCTAATATGCTTCCTTCCATAACGACATGATAATAGAGTGAATGTCTGAACCTGTAATCCATTCCCAATTAAATGTTGCTTTTTATAATAACTGCCTTCACTATGATGTCTCTTCGCAGTAATGGAAACCCTAACTAATATATTGCTTATATTTGAATTGTTTTAGAAGTTTTAAAATCATCTTCGTATTAAAGAAACCCCATGAAGCTATGGACACAAGTAGTGGTAGAATTTCTGGCGAAGCATAGATGGAAGTACATGCCTATCTACTATATTGATAATGTGTGCCTTCTTGACCTACTGTCTAGTTCAATATCTATGCTTCCAGAATAAACCATAAGTCTATTCCCCACTTGACCCATGCCTTTGTGGATATAACTAAAGCCACCTCACATGCTATTTCCTGCCTGCATGTGATTTAATGAATCACTCTCAAGTGTTGCACCTGAACCAAAGCCCACATTCTAGAGTCTGATTTAGACATGCTCTATAATTTCCTGCTGCAGATGGCATGGCCTTGCTCCAGAAGTATAAAGGCCTACATTTTGATTTAGTGTATTGCTAAAATTTACATATATTACTTTTCTAACTTTTAAAGTACCTAAGTATAAAAGCATGCAGAGCAGCATATTTCTTGTGGCATTATTGCACTAACCTACTCTGGACCTTGTACACTGTTAAGTTTTCCCATGTGCCTGTAAATGCCTGTGAACATTATTCACAGGTTAAAAATAGGCTGCCTAGGCTGTCTTCAAAGCCTGATTTTTTTTTTTTATTTTTCAAGATTGTAATATAACCACATCATCTCCACTTTTGTTTTCCTCCTTCCCATATCCCTTATTCTCTTTCAAGTTCATGGCCTTGTTTTAATTGTTGTTTCATATATACCTATGTAAACACACACAGGAACACACACACAGACACAACAAATCCATGAAATCTTGATAATAGGACTTCTTAACATGACCTAAATCTAAACACCACAAGCACGTTAATATGGAAGTGAGAGGTTTCAAGAGGCCTCAATCTTAGGCAATGGAAATTGCAGGAAAATAAGGAATGCAGAGACCTGGTGAAATACTCTTCCCCAGGGCAGGGCGTACCAATTTGTTAACGGGGTTCTGAATATTAATACAAATAATGGGCTTATTATATGTCTTATTAATAAAAATGAGAAGTGTGCATGTATTCTTTATTTTTCATAGTGTACTATATCGAGCTTGCTCATTTCTGCGGATTATCTTTGCTTGGATTTAAATATCTAAATTAATAGTTACTATGGAAATGTAAAGATTAATGGATGAATATGCTCACTAAGCCCTCATAGAAAATTCTTTAATCTTTTCACTATCATGTTTATTGTATCCTTAAAACCTTGAGAATATTTCAGGTGACTTTATCTCCTAAGAATTTGATTTTCACTCTGTTATTGAATGCTTTGTTACCGTATCTCCTCAAATTGAACAGAATGAAACAGCAGACATTGGTTGTTGTAAAATTCGCTGATTAGGCTCGTCAGCTGTGATGTCCAGGCTGATGAGTGAAGCACCTGCTTCTTAACTGATCATGGTTTACTAATCTCAGGCAGTTAGTAGGAACATTCTCTCCATATTAAGTTTAAGACTGTGAAATGAAGACCTCTCCTCATCTTCTGGCTTTTAACAAGATAATTCACAAATTTTGGCATCTGACTCCTTCAAAAATAAGATCACATCCTACAACTTCCCTTTTCAGATTTGTCAGGGGAAATAGAATGTGTAAGCACAGGAGTACACCAAAGTGTTACACTGTTTCAACCTCAGCATATTCAGCTAAGAGGAAAATCACAGGTACTGTTCACACTCAAAAAGATGGCTGCAGAAGCCTGTGTAGTGATCTGAACAATGTAAATTATGGACAGTATCTTTTTAACCTTTTAATTTTAAATTATAATATAATTACATAATTTTCTCTTTTCCATTTCTTCAATTCTTACCATGTATGCCCATTCCAATTTCTCTCAAATTCATGTCTGCTATTCTCTATATTATATATGTTTGTGTATATGTATGCATGTGTATTTATATGTATATATTCCTAAATAAGTAAATAATACATTCTCAATATTTATAATTTTACTTGTATGCATGTAATTAATGTATTGGATAACCAATTGCGAGACTTTTCCCTGGGAAAACTTTCTTTCACTCTCTCATTCCTTATTGCATATAATCCTTTGTCTACAATTGAAACTGTATGAGATTTCTTCATTCCATGCAACATGTTGGTTTTATACAACTTATTAAGGTTTTAACGTAGGAAAATATGCTTTTGAGACTTCATGGATGTAGCATATCTGACATTTCTATGAAACACAATCTCATAGCAAACTTCCTGTTCTTCTGGCTCTTACACTCTTTACCCTTCCTATTCTGTTATGATCCCTGAGCCTTATGTGCCAGTATTGTGTTATGAACAAATGTATTACTTAGCGATGGCCAACACACATTGACTTGGTCTCTGCATTGTGTCAGTCGTGGTTTTCTACCTTGGTCTTTGTCTGCTTCAAAGAGATGTGTCTTTTGTGAGTTATGAGGCCTATTCTTATCTATGGGTATAAGATGAAATACTTAGAATGTAGTTGGGAATTGTTTTTGTTTAGTAAATTGGTGGATGAAGACTTCAATGTAGTGTCATGGTAACCCATGACTTCAATATCAGTCATTGTTTTCCTCTTACTCAGCAGGATTAAAATCCAATTAGATGTATACAAGTCATTACTGTCCCCTTAGGGTTATCTTGTTATGAAGGCTCTTGATATGGTATATAGGTATCCTAGATGGGTAGAACTATCAGTTGCTTTCCTTCTTGAGAAGTTTGTTTGTTACTATTGTGTACTGTACCAACTAGGTCTTCAGGGAGACTTTAACCATAGATCCTCCAGGGCCTGATAGTCACTATTGTAGCTGTTCACCCTCTGCAGCAAAGTTTTCTCTGAACGCATTGCTTCTTTCCATTCTTCTTTTTGAAATAAAATATGATGCAGTTATTTGCTAACAGAATTGTAGCAAGTATTACAACACTTTATTTCACTGAAAAATAATGTTAACACATATAATATCTAATCTATTATACAGAGAATGGACTGTCATGCTAAGCTAGGATGCAGTTAACTATGTGCACATTGTATGATCTTTGACACATTCCAAGCATCAGGAATGTTTATTTCATTAGTTTTGTTCTTAACTTAGCAGACAAATGTACAGCTTCTACATGAGTATTTTGCATATCTAACTGTTGTATGAACTTTTGTGGAGAAGTCATCAGAAGATTCTATTCACCCCAAATAGAGTGCTAATATCAAACTGAAGAAGTGAATTATATAAGCATATCTTCATTAATCAATGGTTTTTATTATGGTTACTTTAAGGAAAAATTTCTGAGGGATCATTTAAGCCAGCTTTGGCAGCTTAGGATTGATTACACGATTGGAGAAAAGAAATTTTTCTCCCCTCTATGTCTCAGCAATTGTTAACTGTCTACATGTCCTTGGAGAGATGCGTGGTTTTACAAACCACTCCTTGCTCAGGAGAAAAATAAATTGGCCCGAAATATTGATTTTTTTTCAAAGAATTACAGTTACCAAGAGTCCATAGGGCAATGGCCATGTTATTCTCCAAGGACAGAATTGCAAACAACTATCAATAACTGTATTCTACAAACTTTCATAACAGCAACTTGGTGTATTAAAACAAAAACTGATAATATGTACCGCACAATACATTATAAGATTTCAAAGGTGATATGCTGTTTTTAATAAAATCCCAAGAGTTCCATTTTACCAATGAAGTCTTGGGAGGTAGATGCTAGAGTGAAAGCCAGCTAGGTCAGAGAGTCAGAGAAGGCACCCAGCTGACCTTCCTCCACAATCAGTGTCCCAAAAAGCCACTCTCCTCCATGCTGTCTCAAGAACCTGTTAAACTGACTGTTCCTCACTTCTACCTCCTGTGCATCTTTTTATCTGTCCTCCTGACTCCTGACTTTCTAGTTTGTTTGGGTTTTTTCTTCTCCTATTATTATTTCCTAGGTTCACTCTCTGTCAACTACTTGCTTGCTCCACTTAATAAACCCATGGTGGACTTTAATTTTGTTTATAATAAACAGAAAGTGTTTACTGTAATTAAAGGTATAAACTAGGACTGAGGCATAACACAACTAGAAAAAGGATTTTTTCCAGTAAATAACACAATCTCAGGCTTCACAGTGTGATTGAATATCCTCCAACAGCCGTATAAATCTCTAGTCCGCTTTAGCTAATCCTACTGTCTAAGTATCTTCACTCGAGTAAGGACATCATGATTTCTTTAATTTTTGAATGTATTGAAATATGTCTCTTAGTTATTCACAGCTGTAACTAGTCTCTTTTCTTAAGCTCTGTGTAAAAAAGTAATGATTAATAGAACTTTGCATGGAAGTCCTACTAGAATTAATAAACAAATATAAATTTGTGAGTCTCGTCCACCTTCCTAGCTTCTTCTTCACATAGATTTATGTATTAGATAGGACATTATAGATTTAACAGTGGCTTAAGCCGTCCTCTTCTTTGGTATGCCAAGGGTAGTTGATATCCATGGGAGAGATCCCATTTTCTGAGGAGAAGGTGAGGAAAGGGGAGGTCGGGGAGAGGAGGGAAAGAGATGGGAAGGCCGGGCAGTGGTGGCACATGCCTTTAATCCCAGCACTTGGGAGGCAGAGACAGGTGGATTTCTGAGTTCGAGGCCAGCCTGGTCTAAAGAGTGAGTTCCAGGAAAGCTAGGACTATACAGAGAAACTCTGTCTCGAAAAACAACAACAACAACAAAACAAAAACAAAAAACAAAAACAAAAAAAGAAGAAAAAGAAAAAAAAAAGGATGCGAAGGTGAGATCTGGCTGCAAAATAAATAAATAATGTAATCCATTTTTAAAAAGTGATTTTAGACTACAGACTGGGGAAGAGGTTGTACCTTCATTTTCTCAAGCTCTTTAGGGTTCTGATCATTAGCTTTAGATTGCTGCTGTTTCCCTAGCAAATTCAAGGCATTAAAACATCACAACCTTGTTCCTTGAGGGTCCCAAGGTCCAGACTACTGAAGGCAGTTTAATTAGTAGAAAGTAATGTTCCTGCCAGGACTGTTTCCTCGGGGAGATTTAGCAGAATATCTCCTTTCTTGACTTTCACAGCTTTGCTCTGATTCTATTCTATTTGAACAAATATATATATATATATATATATATATATATATATATATATATATTTCTAAAGTTATGTGTGTATTTCTGCATTCTGCAAACACTTGTTCTGCTTCATTCATTTACTATATTGTTCCATCTATTATATTTGGATGATGGGAGATTCATTCACTACACTAAATCATCAAATTTTACTTAATGTTTGGTACCTTTTGTTGAGTTATCATCTATACTTTTTGGGGAATATCTGGATATAACTAGATACTGTAGATGCATAAGGTTAGGAAAGCTCTGATTGCCACACTGGTCTTGGGTAATTGGCATTGTCCTTGCTTCCTTTTGACAAGCTGGTACAGAGCTCTATTATTTCATGTTGTAAGTAGGATGGAGAGGTCACAAACATGTAGGCTGGATAGGTTTCTATGGAGAAGAAGCAAGTTGGAACAGCTCAAAAATAATGAGGTATTTCTATTTTATTATTTGGAATAACAATGTTCTCTGAGTTCTAGTATGAGACATGACCAAGAAAAATATTATCTCCTACTCATTTGAATTTATAAAGTTTTCTTCCAGTGAACTCTTTCTGACATTTTTAGTTCAGTTGGGATACACAACTAAAGCAAATGGGCTTTTGCAGAATTATCAGTGCTTTGCTTGAATTTGCATGGGAAGTTTATATATGTTTTTGACATTTTAGAAACTGAATGCTATGAGGAGAGGTCTACATTTTATACATTTTTAATTTAAATTATGTTTCAAATTCAAGAAAAGTATAAAAACGTCATCCCAATGGGTTAATATGATAGTGATCTTAGTCTTAGAATTGATAATTTCTGTTTTGCAGCTTTCATTCCTTCCATTTTGTTTACCTCGTGAAGATGCAATTTCAAGTTAACACATTAATGACAAGAGGGGGTTAGATTGTTTACTAAGAAAGTGGGCATCATACTCCCTACAGCAGAATGATCTTGGGTATAATCCTATGCTCTTTATGTTGGCAACATTAGTTACTCACTAGAGCCTGCACTTCCCCAGATGTGTTGTAGCAGTACTGCAGTTCTTTTAGGAAGCAGGCCTCGGTACCATGCAGAAAGTAATTGGTTACCTCCGTAAAAAAACATATCATGATGGCACATTTAGGTACATCTCACCTGGCAGATTTTTATTGTAGTTTATAGACTTACTCAGAACTATGAAACTGGGGATAGAAAAAGGAAAAAAAAAACAAAACGAACTGAATGAAGAGGAAGGAGTAAGGTTAGCCCAAATGAAGAATATATGAAAAACTCATACAAAAAATGACCTGTCTTGTAACTTAATTAAATATGTCTACCAGCCAAACAATACACCTTTAACTAACTACGTGATACAGGCTATTGGTGAAGACTCAACATAATTTGACTGCAAGATAAGAGAAACCAAGCTGGAAGCCTCCTGACTATGTTCTAGCTTTCATAATGCTGAGATTCTACAAGAATTGAGAAAAAGATGTCAATAATGTTCTTACCTGATGTAAAGTCTCTGTAAATAAATTTTAAATCTATTTTATAGCTTTAAAGAAAAAGATACTACATGTAACAATAGAAATAAATCACCAAAGACAATAAAATGATGCTTTACTTGCTAGATATTAGGGAGTAAATAATGTTATATTTTGTTGGGACCAAGGAATTAGTTGCTGTTTAATTAACTTGTTATTTCATAGTTTTAAACTTATATTGTTGACTCTAACATTATCTAAATTTAATGGTAGCTTTACAAATGTTCTGATTTAGATTTATTTTTCATGGAAGTTTCAAGAATACTGAACTATCAATGAAGCTTATCTCAATGAAAAAATAATTAACAGAGGATGAAATTTACAAAGAAAGTATGAATTTTTGTGAGTCTAAAAGTAAAAAATAAAATACTTGTTCATATTTTTTATTTATATCACCCTCAACAACGACTATCTCAGGAAAGAAGGTGTTACAGATACTGCCTAAGGCTTGGTACAATACATGAAATATTATTTAATCTTACAGTGTTGATATCAGATTTTAATCATAACTTTTCAGAGATATCACAGACAGAACACAACTTAAACTTTTTTCCTTAAAATTCCTGAATTCACTTGTGTTAAAGAAACATAAATTTTCTTGAAAATCTAATTCCTGGATGATACATAACCTTGTAGCAATTTCTTGGAAAACAAGTACCATTTTATTTGCTCTCTTCAGGCAATAATATAAATATGCCATGTGTTTGATGAGGTACATTTAAAGGTATCTGTGTCAAATCACACTTCTTTATTTAATTTATGTAGTGTTACACTGGCAGAACACTTGGCTTTCCTTCTTTACTTCAGTGCATTATAAAGTCACACTAAATTTATTTATTCCACAGTGTTTTCAGGAATGTCCTTATAGCCTCTGCTTATTGTAATTTTCTTGGCTTGATACCGTTACACATCATCTTTTGCTTTTTTTTTTTTTTTTTTTTTTTTTTTTTTTTTTTTTTTTTTTTTTTTTTTTTTTTGTCTAGAGAAAGAACTTTTCTCTGTCTTAATAACTAAATCTGAGGGCCTCTGCACAACTAAATCTGAGTAACTATGTATGATGGTCTATGTGGTTAGAGACAGGCAAGAAAAGTTACTGATAGAAACAATGTACATTGCTCAGGTGAATTTTTCACTTTAAGAACAAAGAGGCAATTGGTAACAATGTAACAGCACACAGAGCTGTAGCTGGGAACAGTTTCCTAGGCTAAACAGTTCCTTTGAAGGCTCAGAATATGCTTTGGTACAATTATTAAAGAAATTGTGGGGAATCTGATAATAATATTCCTGAATGTGTAGAAATGGTAAAAGTGCATGGATTCTACTATGAGGACTTACAAGTGTCTTTAAAATATTGTTTTAAAAAATATTTTTGGTGAACTGGAGGAGCATAATATGTTGTTCATTGGTCTTAGAAAACATGGCCCAGCATAATATATATCAGCCGTTTACTTAGCTGGACCCATTCTTTCAATAGTGTGGTCTTGTTCTGTGAATTGTGTGCTTTTCAAGAAATGTTTGATTGACCCCTTTCACCAATAACTTTTGTTGATTTCCAAATTACACAGAATTATTGAAAGTCTGAACGCCCATGCACGTGTACTATAATCCATATGGTTTATTAATAAGTGATACAGTAAACATCTTGTCTACAACTAACTGGAAGGAACTTGTATTTTTCGCTGCCTCATTTCTAGCCTCATGGCTTTATCTGATTTTAAATTTACTCACAGCAGGGAAGTGCCATATGTGACTGCCTAAAGGATATCAACCTATATCTGCTTTCTTCTCACACCAGCTACAGGGATCAGTATATAAATTCATAAAATATTGTTATATAGGAACAATTAACGCTATGTAAACCAAGAATAAAAGTAACTAGAATGGTATAGCACACCACAACTGACACTGTAAGTAACAGATGAAGACAGTTTAGATAATGCCAACATAGAAGTTAGCTTTTATTCCTCTAATTAATATTGATGTCAAGCATTTCTTATTGAATATCTTTATACATCAGTAACAAAAGTTCACTCTCACCATCTCTATGTCCTTCTCAGTGCAAAGCAAACAGCAATCACTGGGACTTCCAATTTGGTTTCAGATGAGTGAGACTGTTAGAAATGGTGCACTGGAACACAAACTTCTGTGGCAATTGTTCATCCTTTTGTCTTTTGTTTGTTTTGATCATTAATATTTCTCAAGGATCTTGCACCAAGAGGAAAATAAGGAACACTGAAAACTTCTCATTCACTAAAGATATGTCATAAAAATGAAGTGAGATTACTTTGTATTTAAATTCTGGGTCTTTATGAAATGCAGGAAGAAGACAGTCATCTACTAATTTCCATGTCTCCCTGATTCTTGTAATGATGCCGTCAATAGCATTTCAACTATCAGCTCTAAAATTAAAGCAGAGTAGACCCAAGAATACAATACTGAAGCAATTAAAAGTGAAAAATCGTTGGATCTCAGAATATATTTAATTTTTCCCAAGTCATCAATTATTTTCTAATTTATTATACACAGATCTACTTTATCATGTATCTACTTACAATTTTTAAAAATAATTTTGTTACCTATGTAGCTATTTGCTATAAATTCTCCATATCTATCATTCATGTTCTCTCATACTTTGTATTTTCACTTTTCTCATAGACATCCACTACTTCTAATGTCCTGTGAATAAAAGTATTAATCTATGGATCTACTTTGCCTTCTACTTAGTCTATAGTGAATGAGGGTGCTTTGTAGGTCTTTTTGTTGTTGTTGAATATTTTCTTTATTTAGATTTCAAATGTTATTCCCTTTCCCAGTCACCCCCCAAACCCCCCATCATATCCTCCTTTCTCCTGCTCCTATGAGTGTGCTCACCCACCCAACCACTCCAGCCTCACTGCCCTGGCATTCTGCTACAATGGGGCATTGAACCTTCACAGGACCAAGGGCCTCTCCTCCCATTGATGCCCAACAAGGCCATCCTCTGCTACATATATGGCTGGAACCTTGGTCCCTCCCTGTGTACACTTTGGTTGGTGGTTTAGTCTCTGGGAGCTCTGTAAGGTCTGGTTGGTTGATATTATTGTTCTTCCTATAGAAATGCAAACCCCTTTAGCCCTTTCAGTCCTTTCTCTAACTCCTCCATTGGGGACCCCATTAGGGACCTCATGTAGTTTTCAAATGAGAGCAAATTTCTTTTTTTTCGGAGATAGTTGGCAATGTTCTTGATATACTTTTGGATAATCATATTTGGAGGGTTCCTATTGTCAAAAACAGGGAGAGTACAAACATCCTGCTTACTATCTGGTAATGTATAGAATTCAAATAATGCCTATTTCAAAATATCCATAGTTTTAAAATGATGGAAGCATACTTTAAACTAATATTTTTGGGTATCAATGAGAAAAAGTTATCCCTGAAATCAGAGGCACTTTTCAATAAGAAACTGGTGTTGGTGTTACAAAATCCAGGTAAAGGTGATGTAAATAAAAGAGTTTGCTCATATCTTTCTCAGACCAAATCAATCATATGTTAGAATATAGATTAAAAATAAATGGACTTTACCCTGGAAATTTGTTATTTAATTAACAGTGCTTGTGACTATTGGAACTGAAAATTTCAACAATGTGAGGAATATCCAAAGGGTAACAATATAAAAAAGATGAAGGTACCTTCTGAAGGTGAAGTTGTATTTAGATCTTAAAAAAAACCCAAACAAACAAACAAACAAAAAAAAAAAACCCACAAACACCTTAGAAATTACTGAGTGTGTAAGTGATAGATTATGTAGTACAGATGTACATTTCTTCTTATTCTCTCAACTCATATTAATGGATAATTCTTTATCTATTATAATGAAATGTAGGAAGTTATTTACATTAATTTGGCTATTTCAGGAAGGGGAACCCTTAGAACTGGCTTTCCCTGAAATATATAAGAGGAAAAAGGGCAAGCAAGCATAGCATTTGAAATCTGCTGTGTTGTTAACCGTGAAGGTGAGTGGGTGTTAAGAAGGATCTGGATTGCAGCACAGTTCTAAATAACCTTGATGAGGCCAATTGCAACACAGGATCATCAAGACTAAATCTCCTTTCTGAGCTGTTTTGTGCCTCTGAGAGGTCCAGTTGCATTAGTGTCCCTCTCGCATAATTATCAATTAGGCGCTGTGCACTAAAAAAATCCGAATTCACTATCAATCAGTGGTGATTCCAGAGAAGCAAGGGTGTACCCTGTTAATTCTGTTTTTTTTTTTAGAAGGAAATTCAAAAGGGACAATTTTGTAAGTGCTAATGCCACAGAATGCTTCTTGGCCTATATCTCACATCAAAAGTATTGAAAATCTTTACTTAGAATGTGAGAAGCAAGCAGAAACTAGAAATTATACATTGTTCTTCCTACTTCTGCAATGTTTTGTAACTAAGATAGTCAACAGACTTATGCTTTAGGCTTCTTGTCAATTACAGGAAATTTATATTTATGAAGATACGAACTGTTATTAAAATGTGATATTAAAACCTGATAGACAACATATCCTTTAGTCACACAACAATTTCCCATTGTGCAGAAATTATAGTGTTGTCAAGCGTTCTGACTAAAGCATTTAAAAATGTTCAACTGTAGGGAATGTTGGAAATAGTTTTGTGGTGTCTCACTCGGGCAAGCCCAGCAGAGATGTGCTGTGCTCTGACCCCAGTGGACCCCATTTTTTGGCCTATAGCTCTGTCTGCATTCCCAAGGCCTACTGGAAAAGGGTATAGTCAGGTAGGACCCTGCTCCAAGCCTCTTGCCCCCCAGGTTTTCTTAGGGCACACACAGCAGTGACCAACTATACCCTGCCTTCTACACTCCACTTTCTGGATCACAGATCTGCCTGGATTACTCGAGGCCTGTCATGACCAGGGACAAGCAGGTGTAAAGGCCAGCACAAGAACACAATCAACAAGAGCAGGACAATATGGTGTCACCAGAAGTTACTTTCCCATGTACAGCCAGCTACCCTAACACAGCTGAATCACATGAAAATTACCTCAGATCTGATCTTTTCAAGGTCCTTTAAAGAGGAAACAAAAATACCCTTAAAGAAATACAGGAAAATACAGTCAAACAGGTGAAGGAGGTGACAAAAAAAGCAAAGCAAACCAAAACAAACAAAAACAACAACAACACTGAATATTTAAATATGAAAGTATAAACAATAAAGAAAACACAAACTGAGGAAATGTTAGAGATGAAAAACATAGGTAAGAGAACAGAAACTAAGACAATATTGGACATACAGAACAGACGATTTGAACTTGAAATTTATGTAAGAGAGAGAAACCATTCTTCTTGAACCATTTCAAGTGATTACATTCTGGAAAAAATAAGCCATTTTTGCTTGAAATTATTTTTCTTTTAAAATTTATTTTCACCTGCCAGTGTTTTGAGGCACCAATGACTTAATTCATTGTTAAGACTAGCTTAGAATTAACTATGCAGACAAAGATGGACCCTAATTCATGGATCTTGTTCTGCCACACATCCCATCAAATGTGCAGTTGAGTGATAATTTCAAATAAAATTTTAAATCTATCTGTCTGTCTGTCTGTCTGTCTGTCTGTCTCTATCTATCTATCTATCTATCTATCTATCTAATGATCAAAAAATATTTTTCATTCTTCTTTCATGTATTATATTCAACCACTCTTTTTCCTCCTTCCTCTATTCTCAGTGCCTCTCCCCAACTTTCCCTCTCCCCCAGATCTACTCTTCCTCTGTTTCCCTTCAGAAAATGGTAGGTCTCTCGGGAATATCAACCAAACATGGCATATCAACTCATAATAAGACTAGGTACCTCCTCTCCTTTTAAAGTTAGACAACACATCCAAGTATTAAGAAAACAGTCCTGAAAGCAGTCAAAAAAGACTGCTCCATAACCACTGTTAGGAATCCCTAAATGAAGACATATCTATCCAACCATAACATATGTTTCAGAGGCTCTGGGTCAGAAACATTCAGGCTCCCTGATTGCTGATTCAGTCTCTGTGTGCCCCTATGAGCCCAAATTTGTTGATTAGGTGGGTTTGGGTGTGGTTTCCTTAACTTCTCTGGATCCTGCAAAATAGTTCCTCCCCATCTTTGGCAAGATCCCTGAGATCTACCTAATGTTGAATTGTGTGTCTCTGCATCTGTTTCCATCAGTTGCTGATGAAGCCTCTCTGATGATGATAAGATAGGATCTAGTCTATTGTATAACAGAGTATCATGAATAATTTCATTGACTTTATTTATTTACATTTTTATTTGTTTATTTTGGTGGTCACATTTGGTTCTATTCTAGGATTCTGAGCTATCTCTCTCATGGTTCCGTCCCTCCAGGCAGTATCAAATGTAGGTTCCTTATAGTGGCCTGTGTCTCAAGCTGGACCAGTCTTAAATTGGCCATGCCATAAAATTCTGTGACACCTTTACACAGCATTACTTTCAGGCAGGACAAATTTTAGGTTGAAGCTTTTATGGCTGAATTGGTGTCCCTTTTTCAATCTTTCAACTGGAAGCCTTATGTAGTTATAGAAGACAGATGGCTCAGGCTTGCTTTCCCCCATTAATAATTGAGCATGTCCTCATTTCTACATGACTGAGATTAAAAATATCAATATAAGACCAGTGACCTACGAAGTCATAATGAATAACTTAAATGAAACACAGACATTATATATTTATGAAAAAAACATGATAGGTATAAACTAGTGACAGAGTGGAGTTTAAATGTCTGTATTCTACTGTTCACAGTATATATTATTCATTATTTTGTCTCCATTTTGCTTATTTATTACCTGTTATTTTAAAAAAATACTGTTTTCCTCAGTTCATATCGCATGTCTAGATGGCAGCCAAATTTATATAATCAGATATTGCTTTTTCTGAAATGCTACAGTTCAGAAATGTAAGCCGAAAGACAATTTTTTTTGCTTGAATGTCCTGCAGTGATATGTCATTAATGTCCTAAGTTCTGGCAACATATAGCAGATGTGGTCCATAGTACATTGTGCTTATAAAAATTCTTAAGTTTTAGCCTTTATATGAAGCTAAATATAGGGTCTGCAGCTGCTGTCTTGGGAGGTATTGTATTTGAATTACTTGGCTACCTATGTGTAATGAATGCAAATTTGATATTGACCTAAAGAAAATAAGTGAAGTACCCATTGTACTGAAGCATTTTAATCAAATTTCCTACTTAAGTGATATAGATTTTTCCTTTTAACTTGGAAAAATCTACAAGAATTTGGCTGAAAGTAATAATGTTTTTTCTTCAATTAGAGTAATTAGATTTTTTCCTTTGTCCAATAGTAAAGCTGTGTTATTGATGTGTAAGGAGGTTCATTGTTGAAATCAACCTAGTTAATTTAATATTTACATTAACATATTTACAATTAATACTCACTGTTGAGAGCCCAAGAAAAGGCCTTGTTTTGGTTTTTGGTTGGTTATTTATTTATTTATTTATTTACCTATTCATTTATTTATCTATTTATTCATTTACTTAGTTATTTAGTAAGCTGGTTAAGTAATCGGTTACGTGCTTAGTTAATTAAATGGTTGAAAGCTTGCTCTTCAACTCTAATCAGTTAGGGACTACAGATATTGCAAAAATCATGGGATGCTAAATTGTTAAGCTTTATATAAATAATTTATACTAATGTTATAAAAAAAACCTCCTGCTTATTTATGGACTATAACAAAATTACTGATACTCGGTAGACATGTATCATTTATCAGGAGTCTGATAAATGGAGGGGTCTATCAATTCAAGATGTAAATGATCTTTGGCTAAAGATAGAATTATTAAACTAGCCTTTATCCACATGATGTAATTATCATCTGGGAGTTTACTGACTCTGTCTGCTAACATAAACCTAATTCTAGAGGTAACTAACCTCCAGTACAATCTAATCTAGGCCTAGAATATTTTTGGCCTCTAAGACTTATTGTTGAATAAACTCACTTTCCTGTTCTTTCTGAACTCTGGCTGGCTGGCTCAACTCAGCTGTTCTGGTTCAAACTCTTTTCCAAGCTGACTGATTCAATCTGAATTCTCTTGGCTTCTCCTGAATTATTCTGCTTGTCCTCAAATTAACTCTGACTATCTTTTCTCATCTTCTGGCTCCTTCTCATTCTTTAGATCATTCTGTCTTCACCTCTGTCTAGCTTGTTCTCTCTTCAACCAAACTCTGTAAAATTCTCTCCTCCACTTCTGTGCTGCTTCCTCTTATGTTGATTCTGTTTCTTCTCTGTTCTCATGAGAGTTGGGAACATTTTTTTCTGATTCCTCACTTTGTCTGCCACTCAGTTAGACATCACTTTCAAAATGGGTACTTTCGTTTATAAACTAAATTTACCTTCATTGTTTGGGGTTAAAAATGTGTGCTAAGTGTATGTCTGTATTCCAGCCAGAGGTATTAACAGGTGTGTGCTAAGGGATCAATCACACCACAACTAGAAACAAGTTTTTGTTGGTTTATTAGTTTTTAGTAAATAACATAATCTCAGTGCTCTCAGTGTGATCAAATATCCTGCAACATAGCATGATATATGTATTGATTTCATATATTTCTTAGTATTATTTCACAAGGTAAAAAAATGAAATTCTTAGGGTTTTACATAAGTAAGAATAGAACAGAGAATATCATAAATGTTTAAAATACTTAACAAACATCTGTTAATAATCATTTGGCTCATCCCTGTATTAAGGGTGAGATGCACTTAGTAGCATCATTTCAAAGAGCTGAAGCCAAGGAGACAAATGTTAAATGATGAAACCTTTCACACACACACAAACACAAACCTAACTTTTATGAAGGAATCAAGTTTAATATCATCCCTGGCAGTCCACATGGGACATAAGAAGAGGTGTAACTAAAGGATTCATTACTTCTATTCTCTAGATCTCCTAATTCATAGCAGCCATTTTCTCAGAAGTTACACATTCGGAAAATCCTGAATAAAGGGTCAGCTGTAGAAGTAAATTGGACATCTTTAATGCTATAAATCATATATTTAAAAATCAAACCAAGAAGCATCTACCGATATTCAAAAGACCAAAATAAGAAAAGGTAATAAGAAGAAATGACATCGTGGCCTAGATTGTACGTGGCGTCATAAAGTAGACATCAGGCAAAACTTACTGAAATATTAAATCTAATGTGAATTTTATCAAACAATGGGATTCTTCTCATGTCAAGATTTCAGTCATGAAAATTCTCCTTGTTCATATCAGTAAAGCACCTTTACATGTCAAAGTGGCAAAGCACAAAGAAACGAAAATCTCTAGTATTTTTAGAACTTACATCTTCAGATTGTATTTGGATTTAGTTAGCATTGATTTTCACCAGTTTTTATAAGCATATGAAATGTTCAAGTCAATTTTAAAGGTACCATCAATTGTGTACTACCTTCATTGCAATGATTGTGGTTATAATACTATTTATTTTCTTTGTTTAAAAACTACATTATTATATTTCAAGATTAAAATAACATTATATCATTCTTCTTCCATAGACGTGATCCGTTGTATTTACCCCTTGCCCTCTTTCAAACACATGACTGCTCTTGATTCTGTTGTTCATATATATTTTTGAATATATAAATACCTTAAATATCTGTTTTCAAAACTGACCATTTGTTATTGGATAAACAATTAATGCCCTCTTCTATGAGAAAGACTGTTTCCTCACTTCCCAGCATTTCTTCCCAACTTTCCAGAGTTCTTAACTCTAAGTAAAGAGCTGTATTCTGTCTTAATATAAAGAAATTTCTTTACATCATTAGAAGATATTTTATGACATGGTAAAGATACAGAGAATATTTATGTTTTAATAAGTACAGTCCTTGGGATGATTATTATCTCTCTGCCTTTAGGTTAACTGAATTTTATATTAGGACAATAAAAAGATTATTTTTTCATGGTTTTTAATTATGCTTATCCCACATGCATATGCTATGTTAACATTTATATAATCTATTATATTACTCTAGTTTCTAAGAAGAGACTGGCAAAAGTAAAGTGCCAGCTTTCCTAATATATATGTTAAATTAGATATTAATGTTTTTGGAGGTTGTTTTAGGTAGTTCCCCTAGGCAAGCTCGGAGAATACTGTGGAAGATGGGGAGGAAAGACTTAAACAGCCAGAGATCAAGGGCACCACTAAGCCCTACAGCATCAACTAACTTCATCTGAGAGGGACTCACAGACATTGAACCACCAACCAGAGAGCATGTACTGGACAGATCTAGGTTCTCTACACATATGTAACAGATGCATAGCTTGGTCCTCATGTGGGATGTCTAACAGTAGAAGCATGAACTGTCACTGACACAGTTGGCTACCTTTGGATCTGTTTCCTTAACTGGACTGCCTTGTCTAGCCTCAATAAGAATATACACTTAGTCCTATTACAACTTGATATGCCAAGGTGGTTAGATATCCATGGCATTTCTTCACTTCTCTGATGAGAAAGGGAGCATGGCATAGGGGAAGAGGAAGTGATGGGGGGGGTAATGAGAGAAGCTGAGGGAGGGGAAGCTATGATAGGGTTGTAAAATAAATAAATAAACTCATTTATAAAAAAGAAATACAAAGTCAGACAGCAGGATATGATTCATTTCCACTTTTATTCCAAAACTAATTAGGGAAATATGGCTGTCTGTCTCTGCAAAACCCAATGGTCAACTAAAAACTAGAACTGTAGAAACATACTTTTATTTTTCCCTTTGCTAATGTATAGTCATACATTTCACTTTGTGAAAAACAAATCAAATGCCCTAGACGTAGCCTTCTATCTCAATGACTATTTGTTACCTGATTGTCTAAAACACTAAAATTGGTGCTCAATTAGAAGATAATTACATATCGGATTTGAAAGCATCCCTTAAGAGACAGCTATTACTGCTTGGTTTGAGATGATTGAATAAATAAAACAAAATGCTCTGGAATTAGTATATTGTTGACAAGTAGACTCCTGAGAGTTTGCAATAATTACCATAGAACTGCACACTTCTCTATGTGTATTGCTTTGCAGAGGACAACTCTCTCCGTTTTTCTAACTTAAAATAGTTTAATTTAGTTTTTAATCCATTTGAAATGTGACTTTATAATCAAAAAAATATTGTCTCAGAACTTGCGTATGATTGTAAAGAAGACATATACCTTCTGCAGATTTTCTTAGAAATCTAAACAAGCATTCCTCTGTTGAAAAGCAATAAAGTCGATTCATTAATTTAGTTATGGTAAACAGCGTGATAATAAAGTTAATACAAAATAAGTCTGTGATAATGTTTACTTAGAATTTTTAAGATGAATGCCTAATAGTTGTATAAGATTCATAGTGAATAAATTTCATTTGTGTTTAGGAAAATCTATACTGATTTCTATGGAGGATGCACTTGTTAACATTTATACTATCAGTTTATAAGAGTTTCATTTTTTATTATATCTTCCTGGCTTCATTTTTTTCTTAATAATTGCCATTCTGATTGGGATAAAGTGAAATGTCAATTTTCTTTATTTGTATAGTCTGATGCCTGGTCCCTTTTCTGCCTGGTGACTTTCATCAGCCGTTTTACTCTTTCTTTTGAGAAATATTTGCCATATATTACTGTAATGTTTGATAATAAGAAAGAACAGACTGTTGGATAAACAATTGAATGCTGTTTTGGGGGAAAGGCTATTTATCCCACTCTCAGTATTTCTTAGTTACATATAGTTCTTTGTGTAGAATTAATGCCTCCTGGGCTTTCTTTCCATCCACTTTACTGGGTTTAGTGTCACCCTCCTGGTTCAGGTCATGTTTAGGCAATAATATTGGTAAAATTTGAATAGTGAGATTCAGACATTACTAACAGACACAATCTTAGTTGCCTCCACAACTGCATTTTGAGAGAATGTAGTCCTTTGTCATGGTTAACATCTGTTGCAAAGAGAATATTTGTGAAGATGTGTGAGAACTACTTGCATTTGTGGGTAAAGAATAAATATTTAGAATGTAGTTGTATCCTGGTTTAGTAAAGTGATGGTTATAGTTTCTTCTCCAAGATTCATAACTTTCTTAATTCTGCATACTTCTCTAGGTTTCAAGTTCCATAGGTGCCTTTACTCTTGTTGAGCAGATCATATGTCTATGTCTAATTAGAGGGCTCTTACTTTCAAGGTGTGTGTCCTACTTCTGTGACCTTAGGGACATCATGTCATGTAGCTTGCTATGTGTATTATGGTATCATAACTGGGTAAGATTGTTGGTCGCTTCCCTTCTGTGGGCATAATTTTTGCACACTGTGTAAAGTTTACCCATGTAGTATTCAATTTCTGATTTATCTGACCTAATAACTTGTTTCAAATAGAAATTTTTATTATACCAAGATTTCCTAGCTCAAGATTGTTTAAACAATTATTCCTATTTTTCTCTGCCTTGACAATAAATGCTGATCACTCAATGGCTAGGTGGAATAGTGAATAGGTCATGAAATCCCCTTAACTGAAGAAGGAGAGGGAGAGAAAGGAAGATTCAGATCAGTGATGAGGATGGAGGATTTGAAGACATAAGGGAAGGTTCTAGAGAGAGATTATAGAACCATACTGAAGGTAAAAGAACCAGATAAATAGTAATATATGGGATGAGGCTTGGCAGTAGACAGATATTAATATAGAAGGATAAGGTAGATCATTTAACAGCTCAGCTATTGAGATGCAGTTTTAAATGAATCTTGGTTACTCTGTGTGGTTATTGAGAATTAGCATAATGTGAAAAAATATAGCCACCAAATTAATTTACTGCTTACATTTATACTAAATTGTAGAAGTTATGTCCAGTTCTTCCTCCTATACTCTCAGAAATAAGATTCATTCCAAAAATTTTGGCCATATAGCTATGGATCCCAGGAAGACATGAGGAGGCAGATGAGATACATGGTACCTGTGCACAGAATGTAGGTAGATACTTGGGTTATTATAGTTATGATCTAGTAAGAATAGAGCCTAGCTATATGGCCAACCTATATTTAAATATATTTTGAGTCTGTGTCTTATTTCTGAGAACATGTAACTGGAGGGAAGAGGAAGACATAACTTCTATACCCTTCCAATAGTCAGCCCACTAAATATGCATGCTGTCAGTGTTCAACACAGGGGTTCTAGAATTTTTGTATAGGATAATTCCAGTTGGTGTCAGATTGTTAAGTGTGGAAGACATTCAAGGGTTGTGACTCAGAACTCATCTTGGTACCATTCATTACATTTAGGTTCATTCACCATAGGAAATGCAGTACAATTTAATGGCTTTACTCTTTCTCTTGCACAAGGCTTTGTCATTCTTTGCACGACTCTTTTTATTTATTTAGTCTTTAATCTCTTCTTAGAGCCCAAACTTTATCACTTTATCCCCCTCCTGGTTCACCCCTGACTCTTCCATGTCCCATACCTCCTCCCTCCTGTCTCCAGGAGGATGTCCCTGACTCCTACACCACCAGACCTCCCCACTCTCTAGGCCTTAAGTCTCTCCGGGATTAGGTGAATCTTTTCTGACTGAACCCAGACCTGGCAGTCTTCTGCTGTATGTTTGTCGGAGGCTTCATATGCTGGTCCAGTGTTTGAGAGATCTTGGGGGTCCAGGTTAGTTAAGACTGCTGGTCTTCCTTTAGAGTCGCCCTCTTCCTCAGCTTCTCCCAGCTTTTCCCTAATTGAACCACAGGGGTAACCACATTCTGTCCATTGGTTGGGTGTAAATATCTGCATCTGACTCTTTCTGCTGCTTTTTCGGTCTTTCAGAGGGCAGTTATGATAGACTCCTTTTGTGAGCATACTATAGCATCAGTAATAGTGTCAGACCTATTGAGCTGGATCCCACTTTGGGCCTGTCGCTAGACCTCCTTTTCCTCAGGCTCTTCTCCATTTTTGTCCCTGTAGTTCTTTCAGTCAGGCACAAATATGGATCAGAGTTTTTGACTCTGGGATGGCAATCCCACCTCTCCACTTGATGTCCTGTTGAAAGACAGTGCATGACTCTTACAATAGAATAAATTTGTAAACTGCCCAATCTGGAGATTTTAAAGCTGTGAGTCAATTGAATTGTTTTTTTTTTTCCCCAGCCTGAAGTATTCGGTTGCAGCTACATAAATTGAATACTAATCACATACATGGACTGGATGAACTCTGCTCCTCTTAGCATTAGTCCTTTCGAAAGTTACTTTGACAAGTAAGTGTGGCTATTTTATTAAAGAATAATCTCGCCACTGTGGTTTTCATTGTTAGCTTTAAATCTTTGCTTAAATGGTGATTTGTTTTCTATTCTTCTGTGTAAAACAGCAGGCACACTTATTTCTGACTATAAGCTCAAAGCTGCCTTAGAGTTTGTTTATGAGTCAGTCCAATCATATGTGGCTTACTCTTATTTGTGTTTACCTTGAAGATATTTTATCATTCAGTGGGGAGCATTTCTCTGAACATTCTGCTGGCCCTGCTTTGTTTTACTGGTTCAGTTTTGTGATATTCTTCTTTGGAATGTATCCTTGTGAATTTATTCTTAATGTGTCTCTTCTGTTTTACTGACAGATGCTTCTGGCCAATTTGTGGGTGATGACATTCTGAAGAAATACAACTAGAAAGGCTTATCTGTGTTTCACTAGGCAGCTTTGAATTGAAAAAAAAATCAACATTCATGTAAAAGAAAATCTTAGTGCTGGTTGTTTATACTGCACCCGAGGGAAAACTTGAAAAAAAAAATGACTATTGCACAAATCTTCGGAAAATATGGATGCATTGTTCTTGCCATTCTTGGGATGTTTTTCAGCACTTCCTCCAGCCTTTGTAAACACACACCTTAATTTTCATCAAACTTGTCCTAAACTTCACCAAATGGAAATGGCAGCTCACAATATTTTCTTATTAACAGAAAACGTCACAACTTGAATATTTTCTGCCTAAAATGTGAGGCATCATTTAAACACTGCTCACGTGTAAAGCGTCTAGCATGAATCTAGATGTAAGATCTGCTCAGTAAACCTAAACTGTTCCACAATTTCTTTAGCAGTGCTATTCTCAAAACTAAAGACCTTGACTTGCTTAACTGAAATCTGGATTGGAAATATCAGTATCTCCTTTTCCTCCCTCTATTTTCATTTGGGTTAACAATTCCAACACATTCTACCTGAAGGAATTAGTAACAAAGCAATGGAAGCCAAGGATGATGTCTGTTACATGTTCTTATTTCTTTTAATGATTTGCTGAATTGCCTGCATATCATTTTTATTTTAAAAAATCACATGTATTATTTGAAAGAAAAGTATGGATTATGATAATTTATAGCCTACTCCTGAATTAAGTATTTATGAGTTGACCACAGAAAATAGTATCATTCATGTTAAATGTCACAGAACTGAGTTTATCTTAAGAATGGTAATAGATCACTAAACAGAACATTTCCTACTGAAAGGATGGACAAGTATGGTAAGGAAGTATCTTCTCCATTAACAATGAAACAAGCCAAGACACTAGTAAAAAAAAAAAAAAGATGTGGTTAATATATATATATTTTCTTATATTTGGTTTATTCATTCTCATGTTATCCATTTCAAACCCAGCTCTGCTGTCTATACAGTCTTCAGGAAATCAAAAGTAATTTATTTTTACAAGGTGCTGAATGAACATGTTAAGAGGTTGAGAAAGTAAATATATGGTATTTTACTATCTTAAGTAATATAGATATCCTACTATATTAGGAGAAGACACAGACTCATTAACCTAAGTATGCAGTTCCAATTGGACCACATTTTGCATATAAGCATTCTTCCTTTTCTGTCTGTTATTTTAAAAGCTCAAGTTGCATGACAGTGAAAGAGTATGGAGCGACCTCTATTAACCAGAAAGTATAAAGTTTTCATTACTACTCCTTAGGCACAGATTATTAATGCCATAATGACACTGAAGACTATTAAATGCAAATTTGCAAAGCTCTAAGGGTCTTTATTAAGATAAGCAACATTTTATTGAGTCAATTCACTTGCTATTTTAATGAAAATCTGCCTAAATAAATCTCACTGGAAAGCACCACAGATGTTGTGTCATGTATTCTGGGAACTCAGCAGCTAAATTTGGCAGGGAAGAGTAAGGTTAACCTGGAAAGCGATGCTGGGATGCCAGAGGAGTATAGCATAGCCTTCAGAGAGCTTCAAGTCACTCCCTTTCATTTTCTGTAGTTGAGATCAAGTGCCATACAAATCAATTAATTATCTTTTGAAACAAAATGGCATGTGCTTTCTAAGTAAATGAAAAATGTTTGTTTATTCTTCTAAAGAAGATACTTGTCTTTATATGTGCACCATTGAAATTCAAGACAACCTAAGAGAAAGACAAAAGAAAAAAAGAAAAATTAGAAAGAGGTGGAAACAGAAAGGCAGAACAGTGATAAATGAACAGCAAGAAAAGGCAGAAGAGTTATGTGTATGAAACCAGCTATTTAATCACATTAAGCACACTGATGCAACACTCAGGTCTCTGAGGTTCCCATCCTAGAATTTGCCATGGTGGATTTGCAATAACTTCAAAAAAAAATCACCTTACAATTTAAAGTTCCGATACATCATTGGACATTTGAGGTTCTCAGTCAACTGGTATGACATTCTGACTTATCTTAAAGGGAGGAAATCACAACTGCCTGAAGGTGATTCTACCTATTATACAAGAGTTGCCTTGCTGTCTCATAACTAATGGTGTCCAGCAAGGTCTCACGGAGGATGACCCTTGAAAGTTCCATCAACTTTTCTATCATTTGCATAAGATATTCAAGCGAATTTTGAAAATTCTGGTGCAATAGACGTTACTAGATTTAGCAAATATGCATACATTTTCTGCATTTATTGTCTTTATTTCAGTATACATAGAATTTTAATTTCTACTCAATGAAAATGAGTATTAGTATGATTATTAACTTTATTTGTCAAGTTAAAACAAACTAAAATCGTACGGGAAGGCTAGGGAAAAGAGTGTGTATTTTGACTATGTACATATATCTATGGTTATATAGAAAGAGTATGATCTAAACTTAATTCATGTGGGTGTCTTTTGTGGATCTGACATAAAGCTTGCATTATGTTATTTGGGTTTCAGGTAGGACACTGAAGGTCCCTACCCCCAGTTGGTATCGACTAGTAAATAAAGTTGCTACATGCCAATGGCTGAGTTAGAAGATAGTGTCAGGATTTTAGGATTTAGTGGGTAAAGAGACCAAGAGAGGAAGAAACACAGGATCATCATGCCAGAAAGCAGAAGGATCAGGCTGGAGAGCTGTGGAACAGAGAATGTATAATCATGTAACAGCTGGTGAAGAAAGGCCCCAAGTCCCCCCTACCCCCACCTCTTCCTTTCTCACTTCTTTCCTCTGCTACACATCAGAATTCTCTATCAGATGACATCTGCCCTGTGTGTCTTGAGGAGCAAAGCAAACTAACCAAAGGTTTTGAAAAATATCCGAAAAAAGTATGTATACTTTTTTATGTTTTACACACTTATGTTTTCCTTTCTGATATCTGCTTAATATTATACTCTGTTTTCATTCCACTAAGAACCATGTCTTTGCTGGTGTGTAAGTGTTCTTTGTGTGGTAAAGCCATTTCTTATAGCAGGTGCTCAATAGTTTCCAGTTTGGCTTGGTCTTTTAACTGTGTTTTTTGGTTTTCGTAGGCCTGGAATTTTTTTAAACTGCTTTTCTTGTTGTGGTGGTAATTGTTAGAGGTCTGTTTTTCTTTACATTTGAAAGGTTTTCTGTCCTTTGGTATTTTCATTCAAATGTTTCCATTCTTTCTTTCATATTAAGTATTTATTTTCTTTACATGTGGTATGAAATAATTTGTCAAACTGAATTTGTTATAGTAAATATCTAAAATAAAATGCTATTTTCTTTAAAGCCTTTCCACTTGTTCTAACAACGTTAGTTAAATTATAGTTAAATTTAAGTGGGAAAACTAATTTTGAGGATAGTTTCAGAACCTTCTAGTGGGTATTTAATAAACATCATTCACATATTATATCATCTTGCTAATTATACCCCAAAATGCCCTTAAGGCTGACTAAGAAATCAAAGTTAATATGTTGTTATTGATTTATTCTAAATTGTTGCATAGTTTTTATATGTGTTAATCTACATATGCATATATTAAAATGAATATCATTGTCAGAGTCTAGAAAGTATATTATTTAGTTTAAATTTCCATAAACTAGGCATTTGAATTATCAACTGTCATTTCCTTCCCATTTATAGATTCTAGAATATTCAAGAATTAGGAAGCAGCAAGGCAGTTAGTAGGGTAGGCGGTTTGTAAGGCAGGCACTCTACCCCATGGCAAAGATTTGTGTGCAGAAGTAAGATTTCTTATGTCTTTCCTCCATAGGAGGCTATTCCATGATGCAGGCAAAACCTCACAAACTCATTATTTCTCTGGAGACCCATGTCATTGGAAATCGCAGATTGACTATAAAGATTATGGAGGAAACACAAATGCAGTAAGAAAAATATGTTAGTGGAGAACATATTTATGCTTCTGTGTTTTAATTCATAAGTGATACTCTGGTGAGGTGCCACACATCTTAGTAAATTAACTTATACTTATGCCTTTCATACCAGTTCCTGAAACCAGAGTGGTGCTATAAATTTGAAGCTAAGTCCCACAGAGTATTATGGTTTTTCTTTTCCTATTTGTCATGGTAGTGATATTAGCTCTGAAGATGGAAAAAATAGTTTTTGTTGCTGTTGAAGTAAATTCAGAGAAATCAGATTGTGGCTGATGTAATTTAGATGTTCGGCAGTAGGGGATTTTCTGATAGCAAAATCTAATATATGTAGCTACCAAAATGTAAGGCCTAACTCAAGAGATGACCTGCACCAGGGAATTTATTTTACAATGTGGTGGTGTTGACACCAAGTTTAAAATTGATTTTTTCCCTTCTGGAAGTTTTTCCCCCTCTTTCTTTTTATTAGAAGTGACAAAATTTTATGCTTAACTTCAGTTATTAGTGAACTTGTATAAAAGAAAACTCCTTTGTTTTCTGTTCCAGAACTGACTCTTGACTGAATCAAGGTCTCCATAATTATATATATATATATATTCTTACACGTGTTGAATTTATGTCATTTTCTTCCTCTATCTTCTCTCTCCAACATCTCCTGTATTCCATATACTATCTCTCATATTTATGACCTCTTATCCCTTAACTATTTTAATATATAGACATGTGCATGTACTACACACACACACACACACACACACACACACACCCTGTTAGCCCCTTAGATTTAGATACACTATTAGGTAGGTCATCCCTGTAGCAAACTGATCCTCCTTCTATGGTTTCCTTTAGTGGCCTCTAAGAACATGATAATAATAATTTATTTATGTATAAACTGTACACTTCAGAAAGGAAGACTTGAAAGAATTGAGCTGTATGAAAACCTGATAACCTGATTCTCTTTATACTATATCTCATAATATTAAAATGTGCTACGCTAGCTGCCAAACTGTTAAATCAATCGGTAGTCCTCCCTAGATGTAATGGTTATGAATTATAACTACATCCAGGAGTCCATGATATCTCCCTAGAGATGCAGTTATGGCACTTTTAAGTTGGAAGGTAGTCAACAGCCATCTAGCTGCACTTAAGTCCAGCTCAATAGAAGGAGTGCATGCCTGGCATTATTTTCATTTTCTTAATCATTGATTCAGTTCCAATTTGTTAATATGTAATGTGTGAAGGGGAACAATAATAGGAACCTTATTTATTTATTATTTATTATTATAAATAATTTACTTATTTATTATTTGCTTTACTGATTGGTACCCTGCTCTGCCTGAGTATGCTTTTGTCTACACATTCTATGTAAAATACACCCTGAAACCTAGGAAACAATATTATCTCATCTCATTTCACATCATTCCAGATGTAAAACTAAATAGAGACACCTGTCTCTCCAGCTCATGTCTTGAACTTAAACAGACTATATACTACCTGCTATATACACTTTGTTGCCTCCAGGATTTTTGCGATTTCTCATTTTCGTATGTCACAGCACTGTCTAAGTGCTTGTTAGTTTCAGTTTGCAGTAAGAAACTTCCAAACCCCTCTTGTATTAAAAGAGAAAAACAACAATCCAAAAACTGTGTAATGTGAACATTCTTAGAAGCACAAGAATCCCACTCCTACTTTAAACTTACCTAAAATAAAGGATGGACATGAGCATGGGCAGCTAGGAATTTTCTTGTCTTGTTAAACTTTAGATGCATTTGTAGCTTCCTCTAATAACACATTCTGTGAGTCAATTTGATGGAGATTTTGTGAAACTTGACACAACATAATGAGAGCAAACTTGGCTTACATATTCCTTCTCACCTACCCTATGTAGACAGCAGTCCATGACAGTTACAGAGAGCACTAAGAACATGCTGATAACTACATAATTTGACTTTTAATTCCCACTGAAACAGTCTGCTCCCTGCTGCTAATCTCTGTCCTTCCAGTATTACCTTTTCCCATGCACCCATACATTTCTCAGCAATCTATAATGAATTTGTCCTTTTCCTCAGACACACACACACACACACACACACACACACACTCACTCACTCACACATACACACACACAAACACATACACAGACACACAGAAACACACACAGAAACACACACACATACACAGACACAAACACATACACAGACACACAGAAACACACACAGAAACACACACACATACACAGACACAAACACATACACAGACACACAGAAACACACACAGAAACACACACACATACACAGACACAAACACATACACAGACACACAGAAACACAGACATGAATACATACACACTCAAATATAAAGGCTGTATACAGGATGAATTGTATTTGTCCTTCTGATTCTGCTTATTTCATTTAGCATCAAGATCTCACGTTGAATCTCTTTTCATGAAAATACCATCATTCATTTTACTTCATGGCTGAGTAAAATTTTGTGTGCATATATGCCACATTTTTATTTTAAATTGATTATTAATTATTTTAAAATGTTGTAAATATATGTACTGTGTTTTTGTTGATCATATCCATTTCTCAGTAACACCTCCAACTTCCCAAGAATACCCTCACCATATCGCTCTTAAAAATCTACATCCTATTTTTATATTTGTTTGTTTGTTTATTTATATTACATCCGCACTTCACTTTCTCCTCCCTCCTCTACTCCCAGTCCTTCCCTCTCACCTCCCTTCTCCCCATTTCTCATCCACTTCTCCTTGACTTCTCTTCAGAAGATGAAAGATTTTCCTATGAATATCAACCACCGATGGCTTATCAAATTAAAGTAACACTAGTTACCCTTCTCCTATTAAGTCTGGGCAAGACAACCTACTAGGAGAAAAGGGTCCCAAAGCAGACATCAGAATCAGAGTGCACTTTGGGATCTATCTGACTCTACATAAAAAGGTAAAATCTGGGCTCTTCTTATACTTGTATTAGTATTTGCATAACTTTAGACATATTTCATCAAGAATTGCTTCTTTTTTATTCTGTCTAATACTATTCTTGTGCATTATATTTTATTGTAGTAGTAAATACAGATGTATATATAATTGGTATATGAATTTCCTTTTTATTAGCTCAAAATTTTAACAAAAATCTGTCACATCTTATGCTATCATAAAATTAAAATATCTGCCGGGCTGTGGTGGCGCACGCCTTTAATCCCAGCACTTGGGAGGCAGAGACAGGCGGATTTCTGAGTTCGAGGCCAGCCTGGTCTACCAAGTGAGTTCCAGGACAGCCAAGGCTATATAGAGAAACCCTGTCTCGAAAAAACCAAAAAAAAAAAATAAATAAATAAATAAAATAAAATAAAATAAAATATCTAACATTCTAATCAGTATTTGAATTTGGATTCAGATTTTTTTCTATTTATCTTCTACACACTTTCCTTAATAGTCACTGTGTTCGAATCTTTTAAAAGCGTGACTGCTCTCAAGACAGTATTTTTCACTTATTGAAGGAGTAAACATATTTTTAATCCCATGCTTAAACACCTTTTAAAGACTACAGTCCTATTTCCACAGGCTTCATCTGCATATCTATCCCAGTCTATTGCATTTTTATCAGTCCCAACCAGACATTGAGACCCATGATGTTTGTTTTTAGTATAAGCTCAGCACTATAAGAACATCAGTCACTAGGTGTGTGCAATCGTGTATTAGAACTAAACTGATCATAGTCTTATCCCAACATGCTAATGACCTTGCTGATTGGAAAGCCAAGTCTTTAACGGAGTTTCTAAAAGTCAGTGATATTTTAGCACCAAGTTATCATCTGTTTTCCATGTCATGGACCTTGCCCAATATTCTACACACCTAATATTTAATTTCTCCTTTGTTTCAGCTCCAAGTAATTTTCTAGACCCTATTTATCAAGCGTATCCATATTCATTATTTGTTTTTTTTTAATTTTCATGAAAAGTTTCCATCTTACTTTATTAATTTATGTGATGTCCATTTTTGTCTGTTTCCACTTTTATAGCTTGTATTTCTCTCCAATAGAACGTAATATATTTTTGAATGTTTTTTATTGGTATTGTGTATTGCTTTGTGATTAAACACTATGTTATTAGTTATAATCAAACTTTAGTATCAAACCAATTTGTACTATTAATTTCTGTCAATCATAATTAAAATAAAATAGATAATATTATTGTGTTTTTACCCAGAAATCTCAAAATGTTGCATTTTAATCATATAATCAACATAGTAATTATGGGGCTTTAAAAAAGGTTTTCAAATTTATTTTTAAAGTGAAGTATATTTTATAGTTTGTCAGCACCTCAGTGTTAAGTCATCATATTCCAAGTGTTTCTTGGGGCCACGTGGCTGCTGACTATGTTGTTGAATCTTGTTGTTGTAAGGTCTTCAATAAAAGATATCATATTTGTCATTTTATCCCTAGATTTCAGCAACAATTAGATGAAAAAAGTAACAATTTAGAGAGAGAGAGGTTCATGACAGCTGCTACAAGAAGAAAGAAACAGTAGGAAAAATAGAATGTATATTTTAAGTTCAAATACATAAACTATATTATAAAAATATACAACAAAGTTATTATATATTCTAGTTACTTTAATAATCATTATGTTTTCATCTTCACAATAAAAAAGAGAGAGAGAAAGTGTTTTAACATTATAGAATTATAGTTAAGGTTAATTGTTCCATAGCTTTTCATCATTAATTTCTTGACTAGTAACCAAGTTGCTTCTGTAGTGCTAATATAACTGAAGAATAAACAATACCTTATATATAACTTTCTCTTTTGTTCCAATTCTAGAAGGTTAAAATTTACATGAAGGTAGAGACCACCTCTAGCCACCCTTCTCCCTTCTTCGCAGCATCTGTATATCCCCTGCCAGAGATTTCCTACCAGGGTTACCACAGTGGGTTGTTGTTGTTGTTGCTGATGATGTTGTTTCTTTCTTTCTTTCTTTCTTTCTTTCTTTCTTTCTTTCTTTCTTTCTTTCTTTCTTTCTTTCCTTCTTTCCTTCTTTCCTTCTTTCCTTCTTTCTTTCTTCTTCCTTTTTTTATTTTTTAATGTTTTTATTTTCATTTTTGACAATTGACATTTGCTTTCTCCTTGGGAACATCTTCCAAACAGCAAGCACTCCCTTTATGCCAAGTTGCTTTGAAAATTCAGCCATTCTTTAGTCAGCTCATTTGTTTCCTTTCAGAAGTGATAAGGACAACCAAACAAGTTCCGGTGCCTTCCACAGCATTAGCAAGTTATTGCTCATAACTGTCTTAACCTTACTGCTTTAAATAGCTTCTGAGCGTCTCTAAACAGACTTCTTCCTGGATGATGGAGACTAAAGAATAATAATATTTGTGGTAACCTTAATGGTGTTCTGCTTTTCTTACCCAACCTCTAGGTAAGATTTCACTTCTTTTACCACTATTGGTTTGTTTGTTTGCTTGTTTGGCACACATTACTGTTAATTTTCCATTTCTGTTTTTATGCTCATCACTGCTATCTCTTAGATACTGGCATTTCCTCATCTGTATTTTGGGTTGTTTTTGTCATTGTTGTTATTGATGTTGTTAGCTGTTTATTCTATATTCTAACTCTGGTTTGTACATTTGATTGCTCTAATAAGAAACTTCACTTTATTTGACATGTTTTTTTTTTTTTTTTAATTTCAGTATTACATAATAAATTACATTCAGTGACACTATATAGTTTCATTTACTTCATTTTGTAACCACAAGTGTAATGTCTGTGGAATTTTCATCCTCAGCTTTTCTCCTGAGAATTCTTTTATGATCTTGCTCCCAATTTTGCAAACTATTCTTTGAACACAGGAAAGAATATCCTCTGTGAAGAAATCCAATCTGCTCTTTTGCTATCTATTGTCCAACTCATTGATGAAGAAATTTGGAAGATCAAGTGAAACCCCTTTCTGCAGTCACCCACCTCTTAACTTCTATGGACTATGTTAGAAGAAGCTTGAATTTACAGTCTACTTGGTCATATCCTATCCTGCAGGGCCTTCATGGAACATTTCTAAAGCTCTTCCTCCTTGAAGAATACCATGTGTGGTTTATGAAGGATGTAATTGGATATGAGCATGAGGACTTGGTAACTCACACATGTGTGTCAAGAATTTCAGCATGCACTGGAGTTGGGGTTGAGCAGAGGAGAGTAGAAATCAGGGCACAAAGAACATCTCTGTCAGATACTAATTGTGAAATTGTCATCCTTTAAGTTTTATAAGATATAAAGTCAAGGTAGCTTAACTCATATACTAACAATTTCTTCTTTAGATTTCTTAATGTTAAGTATTAGGTTAAATATGTAAAAAGCCTTACTAGTACTTTTCTGCCCTCCAAGTTTCTATACAGAGCCAGAGATCTACAACACAGACTTTTCTACTTCCATTCATATTGTTAATCACTGTCTTTTTTACTTTCCATTATTTTCTCTATAATAGCTGTTTGAATGTAGAATGGTTATACCTGAGGTATTTTCAAATATTTTCCTCAGCTTATTAAGGTTGCTAGAATAATAAATTCTGTTTTGTGAATTTCAGCCAGCTTAAACTTCTGATAATCAATGTTAGGTTTGTGCTAAAAATTCTATTGTTACACTTATGAAGATTTTTCATTTGTTCAGCTGTTTCAAAATATCATCACTCTTTATGTAGGTAGTAAGTCTTGGCCTTCTAGTCTTTAAAAGTTTCCCTTCAAAAAAGACAAATACATCAAAAACTCATAGATATCTAATTATATAGGCTCTCATGTATCCTTTAGTATTTTCATCTTATTATAAAGAATGGTAAGTATATTTTAATGCATGTCCTTGGTTCTTAACTTATATTAATGCATAACTTAGATTTATGCATGTCTATCATCTTAAAGACATATCCACCATGTTTTTTTCTTTCTTCACTGTGTATTTAATTTCTTTCCTTTCTTATTTCTTTCCTTCATTTTTATTCCTTTTGTCTCTTTGTGTACTGCAGTCAAATTGCTCTCACTAGCAACAGGAAAAAATCAAATCACCACTATACCCTTACTCTTTGGAGTAAAACTGATTTTTTTTATACTCACATAAACTTTGCAAAAATTTGACTGATTACTACTATTACTTTTTCACTGTATACTGATGTAGTACCACATTCAAGAAGCAGCTCTTGTAGGCTATTTTAGATAGTCATCAATGCCTTGATAAGCACCAAGTCTTACTAAATATTAAGAAACCTCTAGGTAAGATTTCACTTCTTTTACCACTATTGGTTTGTTTGTTTGCTTGTTTGGCACACATTACTGTTAATTTTCCATTTCTGTTTTTATGCTCATCACTGCTATCTCTTAGATACTGGCATTTCCTCATCTGTATTTTGGGTTGTTTTTGTCATTGTTGTTATTGATGTTGTTAGCTGTTTATTCTATATTCTAACTCTGGTTTGTACATTTGATTGCTCTAATAAGAAACTTCACTTTATTTGACATGTTTTTTTTTTAAATTTCAGTATTACATAATAAATTACATTCAGTGACACTATATAGTTTCATTTACTTCATTTTGTAACCACAAGTGTAATGTCTGTGGAATTTTCATTTAGTATTTTCATCTTATTATAAAGAATGGTAAGTATATTTTAATGCATGTCCTTGGTTCTTAACTTATATTAATGCATAACTTAGATTTATGCATGTCTATCACCTTAAAGACATATCCACCATGTTTTTTTCTTTCTTCACTGTGTATTTAATTTCTTTCCTTTCTTATTTCTTTCCTTCATTTTTATTCCTTTTGTCTCTTTGTGTACTGCAGTCAAATTGCTCTCACTAGCAACAGGAAAAAATCAAATCACCACTATACCCTTACTCTTTGGAGTAAAACTGATTTTTTTTATACTCACATAAACTTCGCAAAAATTTGACTGATTACTACTATTACTTTTTCACTGTATACTGATGTAGTACCACATTCAAGAAGCAGCTCTTGTAGGCTATTTTAGATAGTCATCAATGCCTTGATAAGCGCCAAGTCTTACTAAATATTAAGAAAGTTCTTAAACTGTTGATCACATTTGTCATTCCTGATAGACTGTGCTTTTATACTTATGCTTCTTCTCTTAGTTCATGGGTCCTTTGACGTTCCTGACAGGGGCCATATATTCACATGTCTTCAGGAGAAGCATTTGTAAAGAAAGCATCGCAGAATGATGCTTTGTCCATGTTCTTGCTCTGTATCCCCTTCCTGCTACTTTTCCTTTTGCTTTTCTATATTTCTTCCTTTCCTCCTCCTTCTGTTCCTTTCTCTCCTCTACTTGCCTAAAATTTTCAAATGATAAAATCCATCCAACACACATGACATATAGCCATTGTGTTAGTTTCTCAGTCTTGTAACCAAAAAGAGGTATAGGAGGAACAGTTCATTTGGGCTTGATCATGGATCATGTGGGCTTCAGTCAATGGGATATAGGCTGCCTTCTGTTTGTTCCAAGGAGGCATGTTTGAACAATCAAGGAGGAGAAAAAGCCCTTTTTTTGGCTTACAGAAGCTGACAAGAATTGAGAAACAGAAAGACACTGACAGTGAGACAGACTCTATAGAAAATATTAGCCCCAAAGTATAGAGCCCCAAGGTTCCATTTCTTCTAACTGGTTCTTGCCTTTTTGAGTTTCTAAATATCCATCAAATTATGATTCCCAGAGCCCTTATGCTACAACTACTCCTCAAATTTTTATTGTCTGTCAACCAAACAATTGTTTACATTTGCCTACAAAACAAAGTTTTTTGACTCCCAGACCTGACATTTAAAGCATGTCTGTATTCCTACTCCCTCTCTTTTATTCCCCAGATTCAGACGTCTCAATCTGTTAAATTCAAGATGTGCCAAGAATTAGATTTCTTGATAACTGTTTCCTTTGTGCCTCTACATTTTCTCTAGTAATCATCAATTTTTTGATCCATTTCTTTGATCTTGTACACTTGATGAGTCAGACTCATTTTTCACTTTCACCCAGAAGACTATGGATGGAGACTTATTTGACTTTTCTAAATAGACATGAGACAATCTGTCATGGTCCAATAATGCTGTGTCCAATTCCATTTTAGTAGTCATTACAATGTACTTCAGAGCAATTTGTCTGGTAAAAGTCAAATGCAATTGACTCAATTTCAAATGATAAAGTAGAGGAATAAGAAAACAAAGCTAAAACAAATAGAACAGCCATCTTGACATTATTATAGGTCTACATTGAAAAGAAACGGAATTACATTTTTTTTTTTTTTTTACTTATCTCAGGTAACATTGTTGATTCCATAAACTTTGTTTTGTATAGTTGATTCCATTGCATAATATATACTCCCTGTGTGATCTGTATGCTACTACTCATGACAAGACTCTGCTAACTACTTCAGGAGATCTCAATAGTCACACAGTAAGTAAAGTAAGCTACCATTAACAAAGATGACTTTTATCATACCAGCACAAGGAAAAAAATAGAGACAGACAGACAGACATAAGCAGAGAGAAAAAGACAAAAGACCTATATCTAGTTATGCATATAGATAAGTGTGTACCTGTATGTGTGCATGCCTGTGTGTATATGTATGCATGTGTGTTTGTATGTGTGTATGCGTGTATGTGTTTGTCTGTGTGTGCTCAGAAATTTGTGTATACACGTGGCTCTTCACATAATACCTATATATGCAGGTGTGTATGAACTAATTGAAGAAGAAAATGTCATGAATTTGAAATGGAGAAGGTAAGACTTGAGAGGAATTTAGAAGGAAGGAGAAGAGGCATGACAGAGAAGCTGTACTCAAGTAGGAAGCTCTCAACATAAGATCATTTAAATTAATAAACACTAAAACAAAAACAAGAGACATTAAGTACACATGTATTAAAAACTTTTCAAAAACTAACTTTATAAAGAATGCTCATTTTTATAACTAATCTTAGAAGAATTATTTGTAAATAAAATATATAAGGAATTTCTGAAGATGTGAAGCAAAAGAAATATAACATTAAAATGAAAGTGTTAGTGCATGTGTTAAGTCTCTTTTAATTGCTAAGTTAAAATTACTTTTGTGTTTTTCTACTGTATTTATTGTAAGTTGCACTGATTGTACACTTTCTAATTGTGGTAGTGTGTTGAAACCTGACATGTCTGTTACAGAGGTCTATCAAGCAGATTTGTCTTATTGCCCTAAGTATTACAGAACCTTAGTTTTCTGAAAAAAAAAAAACTTGCAAGTACTGGAAAATGTGAGTTAGGCTTTAAGCAGCAGCAAGAGTGTAGTGGGCTTAATTATTGTTGGTATAACAGCTTTAATTACATTAATTGCTAGCACCACTGCTTCTAAAATTGCTTTGACACAAGAAGTTAAGACAGCTACTTTTGTTAATCATTTAACAAAAAAATAAAAGTTTCTAATGTGTTAAGTACACAAGAGGATATAGATAGGCCTTTGGAACATCAGACTGATGCTCCTTTCCTATTCAAATTATTGGAAGGAGGTTCAGAGTTTAAAAGTAAGGAGGCATCTTGACTGTCGTGCCAAGTACCAATGGAGTTGTGTTACTTCTAAAATATCTGCTCCACAGATATTTACTAAGCAATGTTAATTGTTACTCTATTCGTAATAGCCAGGAATTAAAAATAGTCTTGATATTCGTATTTAGTGAATGGATAATGAACATGTGATCGATCGTTTACTCAATGGAAAAGTATACAACTTTAAAGAAAAATGAAATCATGAACTTTGCAATTATATGGATTTACCAAGTAAATATGAATTGAACTAGAACCAGAAAGATGAATGTCCCTTATTCTCTCATTCATGATTCTTGGTTCTAAATTTTCTGATGAGAATAAAAACATGAATTAATCATAAAAATAATGAAAATTTAATGAGGCCATAGGTAAGGAAAGGGATTAGGAGAGGGCTAGAAGTATAAAAATGATATGAAGTGTGAAAATAATAAACAAGGAATGACTGAGTGTAGGAAGAAAGGGAAGGAGTGAAGAGGATCAAGTAAAACCAAAATTTTTGATAATGCCTCAAAGAGTAATATTACTTTAACTATAAATATGTACTAGATTAAATTAGATAGATGACATATAGATAGATAGTAGATAGTAGATAGATTATAAAATGTGATAGAAGTAGATAGATCAGTAGTTAGATAGGCAGACAGACAGATCATGATAGAATGATAGATGAAATATATCATCTAGATAGATAATAGATGATTGATTAAAAATATAGATAGATAGATAGATAGATAGAGATAGAAAGACAGATAGATGGATATATAGATAAAAAGAAAAATCCTCAGTAGAAGCTATAATAAATCTATTAAATGTTTCTTTAGGATAGTTCAAGTGACTACAAAACAATATAGATTATAGATATATCCTTGCTGCCTTTCAGTAATTTGGAAAGGGTTATGTGCATTCTTAGAACAAAGAAGTCAGATCATTGGAGCTGGATTTGCCCCAAGTCTCTTTATTTCTGTCTGCCTTTTATAGTTTCATAAAACACTAGGCAAGCTGCATGGAAAGGCATGCATAAATGTGGAATAAGTGAAAGTTACATGCTGGTGGCAACTGAAATTTAAATGAACTTAAGGCCCGTTGAACATAACAGAAGGAAAAACAGTCCTAATTCTAGAACCCTAGCCATTTTCCTGGCTGACCTGAGGTCTTGGGCCTTAGACAAGAAACTACTATTACCATTTGGTAGGTCTATGTGATTTTTTTTTTTTAGTGATTTCTAAATCTTATCTTTGTACTCAGCTAAATGGTGCCCCTACCCCTTATCAAACAAGCTTCTCTTTACTGCCAATAGAGTCAATCACAGAAAAACCACAATCGGACAGATCATGGAAAGATTAACCCAAATGAAATATTTACATCACAGTTCATATACCTATGCCTCAGGGAACATCTTGGAAGAGCAAGTGGGATGATTATAAGAACTAGAATATTAGAAAGTCTGTTAAAAATTGTCTTTCACAGAAATGCCTATATAAAAGAAGATTGAACAACAGCAAGATCAATGGCTATGCGAACATGGCAGTGGGGAGAATTTCACCTTCTAACACCACTAGACAAAGAACTACAGGCAAGTGATAGGATCTGGAAAAAGGACATGTATCCTTTCAAGGATGAGTACCTTTATTGGTTTGGTTGCCCAGTGCAGAGTAAAGAGTGACCAAGCCCTTAAAGCATGTACACACATACAAACAAAACAGCCAAACAAACAGAATTGAAGTCATCAATTTGTGCTTGTTGTGTGTATGTGTGTGTGCTTGTTTGTGTGTGTATTTGAGCACAGCAAGCATGTGTGTGCATGTGTAAGCCAATAGTAATACAATAATAATTCAAAGAAAAAGAAATTATTTATTGTAAAGGAGAATTTTGAAATTTTGTTTATAATAATATTTTTGTTTTAATCCCAGTTGTGGAGATATGAGGTTGCTTTGGACTGATTACAGCAGCTATGATTTGCATCATGCTCTGGCAGAGGCAGAGCCTTGCCAATTGCAGATAGTTTCTGAAATTATTTGACTTTGAAGTTCTGGGAACTTGTCAGAGGGTATATAGATATATTAGTGCTACAGCCTTGAGATAGGGGTGTTGGTTTAGAAATGATGTTTGCAAGTTGTTAGTATTGATGTTCAAAGCAGAAACAAAAGGAAAAAATATTAGAATCAGAAATCCCTACCTGTCTCACTCCCATCTATCCCATTTATGCCTATCTATTTATAGGGGTTGAAACCTGGGGGGTAGAAGATGGCAAAAGGAAGAACTGACAAGAATAGCAAAACCACCTACATGCTATCAACGTGAGATTGGGAGAAAATCGGATGAGTTCAAGGAAAGGTAGCTGGGAAGGAAGAAGGAGGAAGGAGAGGGAGAGGGTGTGATATAATTCTATTTCAATTAAAACATTAAATTTTAAATAAATTCATTGCTGAATAAAATAAGGAATCGGGTTGAAGACAGTTTGGGAAAGAAGCAGAAAATTAGAATTATAAAAATACAGACGTAGAAGTAACGGTCGGCCATTACCTCAAAAGGGTTGATATTGCGCATGTGCCATGCCCAACTTCTCATCAATTAAGAAGACTTAGACCTCTTCAGAAAAGGCATAAAATTTACTGGAAGCCATAGAATTAGCTGAGGTGTTCCAGTGATAGAAATTGCTAGATTTCTTTCTCCTAGGACATAACAGAAAACTTTTAAACTAAGGTGTTTCATAAGAAAAACAATTTTCAGCATACAATATGTAGGGTCTTATATGTTGACCCTGGAATTCTGTATCTTGTGAACTTCGGGACCTAAATGACCAGAAGACTCTGAGCACCAGGCATAAAGGAAGCCATCTGCATAGCAGAATTGGTCCCTAGAGCGAGCCTATTGCAGAAACCTGACAAGAGGAGAAAAATTATCTTTGAGAAAATGTCTTTCTTCTTTCCATCCTTTTAGCATCCTCAACTGATATCCTTAACAGAAGCCAGCTGGCTCTGAAACAATAGTGGGCTCATTTCCGCTACTGACATGGTCAGTGAAGTATAGATTTGGCTTTCACAGACAATAAGTTGATTACTGGCCAAGGAACTGGATGTGCAGAGAGAAATGCTAGGCTGGAAAAACAGAATGCATTTGAATGTATGGTTCAAGATTTAAAATGTTGCTATCTTTCTGAATTCAAACTTGAATAGAATTTGACCTTTCTTACCTTGAAAAATGACCTAACATATATGTACAAATATATGAGTAGAGTACTAAGTTACAATTTGTTGCATTGTGTGAGTATACAAACAATCTCTAAAGGACAGCACGTTCTGTAGGAAGTGAAGGATCTGAAGTTACTAAGTTCTCTATTTTTAATATCATATTTTAGTTCATGTAAACAAGTGCTTGAATGAACATGACTAGTGAATATTACTTCTTAAGAAAATAATGTGTCCAATATTCAATATCTTTCAATAACACTATTCAGATCATGATTAAGTAAAAACAACCACTGATGTTACAAGTATTGTGGGCTCAAATACATCAAAGGGTTTTAACTACTCAGGATTAAGTTCCCTGAAAATGTTTTCTGGTTGTTCAGAAGAACCAAATGTCATCGTTGAGGTACCAGGGTTCGTGAGTGTGTCCTTAGATGAGTATCTTCTTTCAGAAAAGGCTGGTGAGTGATCTTAGTCCTGTATTGCTCTCTGCAAATACACTGTAAAGGCTACTGCAAATGACTTCAATTGATGAAGCAACTGCTTAGTTTTGGAAAGATTTATTTTCCACAGAGTAAACTAGACTATTGGATCGAACATAAAAAGAATGATTTCATCCAAAATATTATTGTATCTCAGTGTAGCATTGGTGAAGAAAGAAATGACATCTGTAGCATTATGGCATATTGAGGATAATTTCATTTTGCTCCATTGATTTGGCGATTTTGAGACTAATTCCACATAGTATGAAATGATTAGTTCTTGAAACCATTTGTCATCTTTGTCAGGTTGAAAGTATAGTATTAATGACATTTTTAAAATTTTTAATCAGTAAGTTGAATATGATTTTTAGCCAGGCTTATCAGAATTCTATTCTGGATGAGAGCACAGCAATTGATTGTCTAATGCTAACTTCTCAGCCCTGAAAACATACAAATAACATACTGACTAAGCAGGCTATACTTAAGGATGTATTTACATAATGTACATATATTTATGTAATGACAGCTAATGGAAAGGGAGGACATAAATTTGATTTAACATTTTCTTTGGCTGATGTAATTATATATTGTCTCATCTTCAATGCCTGGGATTTTAATATATTTCCTGTGTTCTGTTCATGAGTTTTGCCTCTGAGGTGCCTGTTTGAGTTCCTAAATTTTGCATTTCCAGTTTTATCTCATTTTGGGTATTCTTTAGTGATTCTCCTTCCACGTTTATGTCTTCAGTGTTTTCCTCATTCCACTCCTCTGTTTATGTATTTTTATTCCTCATCCCATTAATAATCTTTTAAGGAACTTGAATATAATCATAATAGATATTTTGAAGACTTTGTCTTGGGATTCACATATACTGAGTTTCTCAGGACCTACTCTTGAAGGATTTGTAGGCTTTACTTGAGACGTATTGATGTAGCTATAACTGATTGTATTTTTATGCAGGCATCTGGATTTGGGATGGCTGTAATTCTAGGTGTTGATACCTGGTCTTGTCTGTGTTGTGTGACTGTTCTATTCCTTGGTTTCTGTTGCCCTCTCTGGACCTCTCTGGACTCTCCGGAGAGTGTGATGGATCTGGGTTTCCCCTAGGGAGCCTAAGCATGGCTGCTGGGGTCCTGCATAGACTGGGCTCCTAGGTATTGGGAGTTGAAATTAAAGAATAAGGAAGATCTGATAGGGTGTGAGTTAAAAGTGTTCATAGTAAGGAGAAAGGCTGAATCTACCAAGAGAGCCTCTGAAGAATCGCCATGAAATAGAAGAAAGGGAAAGTGGGCCATGGCAGATGTTCTGCTACAGGGTTAGTGTTGAGACAGAAGGACTGGAATTGGAGGACATCAGAGAGAGTGAAGATTAACAATTTATTTCCATGGCTGATGTGGTGTCTTCAGGGAGAGGGTTGCTGTGTATGAGGAAGACTTCAGGGAATGATCTGTATTATCTCCTGAGAATGGGAGCCTATCAGACACCATGATTTGAAGTGGAGTATATAGGAAGGTTTGGGTAAAGGAAAGAGAAAGGAGAAATGCTGTTGCTATATCATAATATCAAAAATATATAAAATTAAACAAAAAATTGTTTTCTTAAAAATCACTTCATATGTAAACACCAATGGGGATAATAAGAATGGGGGAAATTATTAAACTAAAGGGAAATCTTTACACAGACCAGAAACTCTTCAGCCTGCTCAACACAGCTCCTTTTTCAATTAGCTATTTTTTAAACCTTATATTCTGGTTTTCAAATGACCAAAGAGATGTGCCAAATGACTGAAATAAGCACCATTTTCATGAATTTCTGGCTCATAGAATAGAGTTTTGGACATCATGCAAAAACATTTTCAATAGATTTTATGTTTAGATTGGCCAAAAATAAAGATGTGAATTTTCATATGTTGCATCTTTTCAGGAGACAAAAATCAAAAGGAGATTTTCTATACACCTCTAAACAATTTTAACACCAATACCATTCCCCAAAAAATCTGCCAATGGCAAAACAACCTTTAGAAGCCCAGCTCTTTTTGGTATTAGGTATCAATTTTTATCTGCTTCTGTTGTTGTAACACATACACATAAGCAACTATTTAGTGAACCTTTAGATATATTATCCTATGATTTTTGTTTTGTACTATTAAATTAAAAAAGAAAATATCAATCTCCACTCAGATTATATACATGTATGTATGTGTATGTTTATACAAGAAATGAATTGTATAGTTTTTCATATCAGTGTATTTTACACAAACACACAGATAACATCATTAACTCATATTCAGATCATGCTTGCCCTCCTATATGTAAGAAACACATTGGAAACTCAAACTATGTTACCCCACAATCTTCTAACCTGAAAGTCAACTTTTCATTTCTACCCCTTTGGTTGTACATACATATGTGGAAAACACAACATAGATAACTGAAACAAGTTTTAGATAATGCAGGATACTTATAATGCATAGATGCAATTGCATTTTAGTCTCGGATAATCTACTGAGACTTGTGATTAGAAGAACAAACTCTAAAGTCTGATATTTAAAATATTTGCAATTTCAAAACAGAGAAGAATTACAGTGTTACAATATCAGGATTTCAAAAATGTCTTGAAATGTGAGAGAAATGGATAAAACTTAGGTGATGAGGAAAATTAGCCAGGTTAATCTTTCTTACTTGAGAAACAGGAAAACACACAAATATTTAACAGAAACCGCAAAAACACAGAGAAGAAAGTATGTGCTGGTTAAAACAAAACAAAACAAAACAAAAACTAATATGACAGTTTCTTGACAGCAAAATCAGAGGAAGCAGAAGTGAGTTAAGCTAATAGCATGAGTCATTGTGCACCACACTGCCAAGAGAAGTCATTTTCATCGGGCTATATTGATAGACACACAGAATAAGAAAAGTGATGTGAGAACAAAATCAGCAAAGTGACAGCTCTGCCTGTCCTTGGGTAGAATCTCGGTGTGTTCAGTTATAATCACTGACGTTTAGAGAGATATTGATAAAGAGGATGACATTCAGAGCAGGAGCACGGCATCGAGAAGGGGATTGACAGCGTGACAGATGAAGCCTCCTTACAGGAATTGCAGATATTGAATCTGCAGATGAGAAGGCTCCAGGGGAAGTAGAGAGCTCCTCTCAAACAGACCAAGAGCTTTCATGTGTGAGAAGCCTTAGATTGCCTGTTGATGGCCCTGCAGTTTAAAGCGGGAAGGAAAAGTGGAAACTCCAAAGAGCCTAATTTTAGCTAGATGTAGAGTAGGGTTTTTCTTCCACTCACAGCTGTCCACTCACCTCAGGCAGTCCCCGTGCAGTCTGAACCTCAGGCCATAATGGTTTCCACATCACTGACAGTGATCAGCACATCCTGGACAAACAGGCATCTGACATTGTTTTTTAAAAAATGTTATGGAAGATCAGATGGTAACTGGTTCAGATGCTCGGGAAAAGTGCCTATCTCTCATTCCTATGAGAGTCTGTACAAAGTACACTTTTATCTTTCTGAGTTATGACCATAGATATTAATCCCAGCAACTGTCTATCTTAAATAGTGAGGAATTTTTATTGGTTTTGTTTATAAATTTAATTTATAAAATTACAATATTTTTATTTAGCAGTTACAGAAAAATGGATATTTGTAAATATAGACACCTATGTACATTTTCTTACATGCCATGCTAATTTATTTCACAATCTCTTGAAAATCTACATAGAGATTAAAACTACATAGAGAAAGGCATACATATCTTGACAGAGCAAGTGTCAGCAAACATAAATATCAAAATAATTTCAATGATTACACATACATACACAAACACACACAAATATGTATGCCCAGTCATAGAACAACCCAAATCTGTAGTAGAAAGGAAAGTCACTGACCTTTTCTTCTCAGGACTAAAACCTGAGATGGAAGGCTCTCATTAATCCAGGAAGAGTCTGAAGGAGTGAAATGACATCGTTATGAGTTCATTATTTGACTTTTGTTGCACGCATTGACTTACTGCCTATAGGAGCTCATACCTGTTAAATGATGTGCTACAGCTTCTCCTAGTGTGGTTCATACATTCAGTCGGCTGTACTTGACTGCTGTCCTTTGTGGTGTTATTTGATACTTCTTCCCACAGCAACTCCTTCCTGCATGTAAGTAGCATATAGGTCTCTGCCACCCACTTCTCAATGAGGCTCCTCTCAAAAACAGCACAATGGCTATACATGAAAAATGTAAGTTGAGCAAAGCCTTCTCTTCACTCTTTTTGATACTGTTAATTTATTATTCACCAAGAAAAACAGTTTAGTGGATTTCTATTAATCGTTTATGTTGACGAACGAGGTGAAATTTTTCGATTATGGAAAATCCTTACTACACCTTAATAGTTTATCTTCCAGGTATATGAGGACAGTCTTTCTGAATGTTTCTTGTCAAATAAAATTCTCATTCATGAATAGCATTAAATTTTGGTTTTAGAAGGAACAAAATTAGTTTATCATCTTTTCTTCCTCTTCTTTTTCCTCTTCCCCTGTAGTTTCTCCTCCCCATTTTTTCTCCTCCTTCTTCTCTTCCTCTTCCTCCTCCTTCTTTCTTTTTCCCCTCCTCTTTCTACTTTTAGCAGTTTTGAAACTGTATTTAAATTCCATTTCTCCCTTCTCTTTCTTCCCTCCAAATCTTCCCACAGATCTTTAAATGTATTACACCCATTCAGCTCTTGCATGAATATGCACATAAATATAACCTGCTGAGTCCATATGTTACATGTGTGTATGTTTCCAGTGCTGATCATTTAGCATTGGACAATTGGGCTTTGTTTCTGACTCCCAGCTTTACTCGATTGCTTGTAACTTTTGTGTAGAGGTCGGATCTTGTGAACTCTGAATTCTTTCTGGTGTTACTTGACATATCCTTTGATGTCCTCTTTGTTCAGCTTATGTTTGTTCAGGTATTTTGCTGACACATTGGGGTGTAGTTTTTCATGTTGTTAGGGGATAGCATGTCATAGCAGCCTTCCTGCTTCATAGCTCTTATAATTATTCTGACTCCCTTTTTTTTTTTTTGTAAAATATCTGCCCCTGAGCTGTAGGAATATGTTGTTTCTGTATTCACTGGGACTTGCCTCCCCGCAACTCTGTAAATTGATTGGTTGTAATTTTTTGTAATAGTCTACATCTATTGGAGAGATGGTTTGTTGATTAAGGTGAAGATTTAAGACCATGCAATAAGAGGAATACTAGTGAAATCATAGTTATTGGAGGAGAATATAAAAGCACTAATTGCTTCTTAAAGCAGCAAAGCTGTTTGAAGGACACTGAAAATGAAGAATGAATATTGCTATTTATCTACCTTCTGTGATTCTTCAAATTTTCATTTCTCTGTGTATCATTCTCTGTTTCAGGTTATCTCTGTCTCTGTCTTTCTGTCTGTCTTTGCCTTCCTTTAGTTCTCTTTCTCTTTTTCTTTCTGTGTGTGTGTGTGTGTGTGTGTGTGTGTGTGTGTGTGTGTGTGTGTGTTCTTCTGAGCTGTTAGCTTACTCATTCATGCTTAAATTTGAGTTTAATTTAGGAGGTCATGAGTCATTGAAGCATCTTCTGAAATAATATAGAACCCTGACACTACTGTGTTTATGTTTTTAAATTTCTAAGTATTTAATCTTTAATATATATTATATATAAATTAAAAATAAATGAACACTTTTACAAGCATGTAAGTAGATGACAACATATATGTCTTGAATTTGAGACTAACCTTGCTTGATTTCAAACAAAGGTGAAATTTAACTAGGCCTATTTCCTTATATATAAACCTATAGGTTTATACTTAGTAAATTTCCAAGAGTATATGCTTCAAAGTCTATTTAGAATTTTTGTTTGATTTTGGTATTGCCTACTTCTGCATTTACTATTAATGTATCCTCCAGTTTTCAATTTTATATTGCAAGATCCCTGAGTAACTACTTGCTTAAACAAACTCATTAAAATTTTATCATAGCTTAGTTGATATTTTAACAGTACAAATATTCCATTTACCTATTATATTTACTGAAACATTTATAATTCAGTAAAAATATTGACTGAAATTTAAAAATTTTACATCTAGAATGCTAAAAAGTGGGGCATGTTATGATTCTGTCCCACTGTAATGATTTCTTTAAAATGCATGCCAGGAAAATAAAATATACATCTAACTGAATCCTTTTTATCTGGTTTATAAATTTAATGAGTATGACTTATATGCAAAAGAGGGTTTAGCTATAAAAATAAAAGAAAAAATAAAGACCAAACGACTTTATACTGTAAACATACATTTAGAGGATTCCACTTCAGTTAATTTTTGACATTAGTTACTAAATGGTTAGTGCATATTTTAATTATAGGTTAAAAAAAGTTCTATGACCTGGTTTCAAAATCTTTGTGAATTGTATCACGTGATGAGTCACAAAACTTATTACCACAGGACATGGGATGTTAGCTTTCATGAGTTTTTATTTGGAGATATACGTAATAATCATTTCTAATGGCCAAAGGATAGAATTGAAGATCAAGTCAAGTGAGAATAGTTTATATCTGCATTAAATTGGATCTTTTTCTTGTATATTTTATGACATAAATGCTGCGACTTGCTAGCAAATCATGAAGATAAACTACAAAATAAGAGGTAGATAAATTAAAAGACCTGTTTATTCTTTCTTTCCTTTTCTAGTTCTTAGTTGTCAGTCTTATGAAACTAGAAAACTCTACAGTATTTTCATCTCCTATTTATGAAAATAAAATGAATTATGGAAACCAGTATAACATCAATATTAAAGGAAGATGGAGTTTGTGAAACTGACCTAGGTAGTACCTCCCTTACAACCTTAAATACTGTAAGTTTGCCCTAAAAGTCTCGACACATAATGAACTCTGCCTCAGTGTCTGTTAAAACATTGGAATTAAACTCAAAAGTAGCTTAATAAGTATACTGAGTCAATCTAATATCTGAAGCTCCAGCAAATTGCAGGCTGAAATCTTGTCAAAATATGATTACATAAAACCAATCCTAATTTCTGCCACTTAGGGCATTTCTGAACATCAGTTTCTTTATGTTGGCTACTAAAATTCCCTTGTCAGTATACTGGAGTGAAGCATACTAATCTTATTTTGGACCAGTATACTACTTTATAAATGAACCATTTTCTTGTTGAAGTAGGATTTTCTTCACTGAAGTGCTGTTCTATTTTCGCCTCAAAATTATACATTCTTTTATTTCTTATTATGATCTGAAATGTTCTGTATTATAATCATGTAACAAAGATAACTTTGATAACACCGAAATTAGTTTCTTAGTAATAAAATTAAGAAACATACAAAATGGAAAATCTTTATTTCAAAATTTACTGTTCAATAACAAATTATATAACTATTGTATACTGACAAGAGAGTTCATACAGGTTAGAAAGAATAGGGAGATATCACGTATGATTGTTCTTTTCAGGAAACAGAAGGGCTGGGGAAAACTCAGTGAAAAGCAGTACTTGCCACAAAAGGCTCACTACATAAATGGCTTCAGGCCCCTTGACAGAGTAGCACAATCTCTTCTAAGTCCTGTTCATCCATGAAGGGAGATGGGGGCAGGGAAACTTTTCACAACTCACAGGCTAATACTTATTACTCAATAAACTGTGAAAATGCTCTTGTATCTAAGGAGGCAAAAAGGCCAGCCAGCGCTGTGGTATATATGTGCCACAAACTACAAACCGATATTCTCTCTCCCTCTCCGTCTCTCCCTCTCTCTCTGTCTCTCTGTCTCTCTGTCTCTCTGTCTCTCTCTCTCTGCCTCTATCTATCTATCTATCTATCTATCTATCTATCTATCTATCTCTATCTCTCAGACACATACACACACACTCACAAGTGAATAATTAATTAATTAATTAAAAGAGAAATATACTATTAGAATATTAGTAGGGCAATTCATTGAATAACATCTATTCATTTGATTCTACTTAAAATACATATTTTCTTTATTTTTTCCTTTTTCTCTGATCCCTCCCATGAATTTTCGAGTCACTCCCACTTAACTGTTGGCCTTTTATCTTGATTATTTTCACATATGCATACAAAATAATGACTATATTAATACCATACACTGAGATGGTTTATCATAGCATATGTGTGGATTTGGACAACTACTTAGAGGAAACATTCTGAAGACATTCTTTTTTCTCTTTCAGCAAACTTAGTTGTCTGCAGTTGTTTCTCTCAGGGTGGGAAGCCGTGAGAATCCCTCCTTTTGGCGCTCTTTCTATTGATAGTATCACTTCTCAGCTTTTGCTTAAACAGGTATAAATTTCAGGTGTCATGGTTTATTTTCCTTTTAATTGCAGGGATAAAAATGTCTCATATTAGGCTTTCTAGGCTTGAGATTCATATACTCTCCTATCCAATTCCACAAAATAAATTAATCTTAGCTGCAAGAGTTTTGTCGTAGATATATTTATAAGACTAGACTCATCATGATCATTTGATCTGTGCATTATGGACTGCCTTTCTCTTTTCTTTTTGTAAGGGTCTATTTGCTGTAATAAGAAACTGTTTTGATAACTGATGAATATATTCCTATCAGAGGTAATAAGAGTAAGACTTAGACTGTCCCTACAACTTAGTTAAAGTAATAGAATTTCTTCTTTGTTCCATGAAATCCCTACCACTTGATGGTTGGCCAGGTGTCTGGTACAAGGCATGATTTTCCTCCTATTTAGTGGACATAAGTCTAATTATATGGCTGTTGGTTATTAGAGTTATGATATTTGTTCTGCTGCTGTACCTTTAGGACATCTTATCATGCTGTAGATTGATTGCAGTATGTGGGTGTCAAATTTGGATACAGGTAATAGTTGTTTCCTTATCTAGAAATGTGTATAGTGCAAAGTTCTGGAACTATGTAAGCAAATTGTTATGGCAAAGATATTCATGTTAGATTAAGATAAAATTTTCCTTTATTTACAGAATGGAGTATCTTCATCATTTGGGAATGATCTATAATCTATCTGAGCTAACCAAGTTTATTAGCAGTGCCCTATACTGATACTTATGTCACTTGAAATACCATGACAGCAACTTGAGTAGAAGTTTATCCTACCTATTTCTGGATCTTTTGTTATATAGCTTTTGTTGGGACCATTATTGGGAACACTATGAAGTACATTGTCAGCTCAAGTGGCATACTATACATATACATACACATATACATATATATGCATATATATGCAATATATTATATATGCTATATACTAATAAGTATAATGTTATATATTATACATAATATATGATTATATACTATATATTTTTATACCATACATATAAAATATACTATACATTGGATATATTACATATGCATAATACATATATGTGTTATATAACATTTATTCTATGTTATTTTTATGTTATATAATATATGTGTGTATATATATATATATATATATATACCAGATTTGTATACATATTAGAATTCAGAAAAGAAACATCCTTGGTATACTTTGTTTCTCCATCCATCATCATTTGTACATAATTAATTCAACCCTCTGAAATTTTGGCCACCCTCCCAGGTTTTCCTCCACATGTTTTGCCTACTTAGATGTACTTCCCTAGAGCTCTGAAAAACATCTTTGAAGCTGGGGTAGGCTTAAAAGAGACAGAAGCTATTTACATTATGATTTTGAATTAGAACTGGAAGCAGTAAAATCTTGGATAAATTCTGAAGTATGGCATTAATGGATAAATTCTGAAGTATGGCATTAAATTTCCTGAAGCATTAACAGATGTAATACAGGGCTACTTATTTTAGCAATTATATGATATGAATTGAAGTTATAAGGAGAAAGTTGCATATATGTTCAAGATCATACAAGGCTTTATTCAAACAATCTCCTGAAAGGATTCAGGGTCAGAGCCAAAATGAGAGTCGGATATTTTAAGTATCCTAAAAAAGAATTTGATTGGCCAACTCTGTATCTAACATTATTGTGACTTTCATGTTAGATCCTTTAGAAATGCTCTAATTTAATGGACTTTAATGCCTACCAACCTCAGATATAGAAAGATAAATAGCATCTAAAGCCTATAGATAATATATATGGATTTGCTTTATTTTAACATTCTGCTCCAATAAACATATTTGTCAAATCCTGACTTTTAGCCGGGCAGTGGTGGTGCACGCCTTTAATCCCAGCACTTGGGAGGCAGAAGCAGGCAGATTTCTGAGTTCGAGGCCAGCTTGGTCTACAGAGTGAGTTCCAGGACAGCCAGGGCTACACAGAGAACCCTGTCTCGAAAAACCAAAAAATAAATAAATAAATAAATAAATAAATAAATCTATCTCACTTTTAGCTTTGTTCTGTGGCTATAAAAAGTTCCACAAATCCATTTCCCCATTGTAACTTGTCAGTTGAGGTGACCTGAATCTATGTTCCTGGGTAATGGTCACAGAATTGTTTCAGAATAAAACTCTTACTTATTTTGAATTAATTGCCCTTTTCTGCCAACAAAAATTTAAATGTATGCCAATTTCTTGAGAAAAAACTTAAATATCTAGATAAGAAGAGGAAGATTAAAATAAAGTCTTGCACTGTAGGATGAATTTCCAAATTTCTGAAGTTTAAAATTTGTATAAATATTTATAGACTTCATATGATAATAAAGTCATATTTAAGATGTTGTGATTGAACTGACCTTTTAATCAATGTTCTTTGACAGTTGGCTTAATACATTTCAATATTTTTATAGTATTTAAATTGTATTTGTCATATATTGGTAGACCTCATTTTACATGAATAGAATTTTCAAGAAGATATAGTAATAATACTTTATTATTTTATGGAATGTCAAAATATGATTTTATACCACATCAAATTATAATTATTATAATCCATTAACGTCCTTATAGCTCAATTTTGTCAATGTAAATTTTTCATCTAAGCTTTCTAATTTGATGACTTTAAACCACATTATTTTGAAAAAGCTTAGAGAAGTATTAATTTGTTTTTCTAGATCAACTTAGTTTTAAGGCAATTTGGTACAGAGTAGTATATTTATTAATAATCAGATTTATTTTGGACAATTTTATAAATGTACTAATTGCATTCTCATTATGCTAGGGTACATTCTTTCTTATCTCTACCTTAGCCCAATGAATCTCCACTTTTCTATAAAAATCTTTTTCTGATGTTCTGCTAATTTTCTTTTGCCTTGTGAAGCACTGACTTTAATCTGTACTATCCGTGTGAACATGAATGTACAAGTATTATTGAAGACTGTTGGGCTTATCTGTGGCTGCACAGCTGAAGACATTGATTCTCCTCATTCAATAGCCATCAGTCAATAATTTCCTTAAGAGTTATAAGCTCAAAGAACCTCATCTGAATCCATGATTGACATTAGATCAAAGCATTTTGTCCAAATTTGGGACAGGTGTACTTCTTGAAGTAGATAGGAATTAACAAAGACTCTCAACTTATCCATGTGTGGAAAATAAAAGAATGTTGAGTGCTCATCTCTAAATAAAACATATATTGAATGACCACACACATACATACACACACACACACACACACACACACACACAGAGAGAGAGAGAGAGAGAGAGAGAGAGAGAGAGAGAGAGAAAACAACAACAAAATTAGGGCCAATAAAACTGAGATCAAGTACATTAAGATAGATATGGTTGTCTATGAGTTAGAATGATTAACTTCTCCTAGAGAGTGTTTACATAACTTCTTGTATAGCATAGTGTAACAATTTATTTACTGTTCATCTCCTGAAACCTTTATTCTGTGGACAGAGGAGAAAGTTCTCATATGTAAACTCTTTAGCTATTATTTTTAGAAACATATTTTAAAATCACCAGGCATATATCCAAATATTTTAACTGTTTGCCATAATATAACAGTACATTTATGTGGAGATACAGAATATTAAATGTGAGCAGACTATGAAAGCAATTATAATAGCAAGAAGGTGTTTCTATGGCATAAATTTGATGTTATTCTTACTGTCAATGAAAAACTAAAAGTAACGATACAAACAAAATATGTATTGCTTAAGCAGTAGAAATAAAATGATCAATTAAATGGCATATTTTAAATATATGGAAAGTGAAGCTAAATGATGACAACTTTTAATATAAAAGTATTTTTGCATGTGGAAGGGGTAGAAATAGATTTAGCAGTTGGACCTTATTAGAATTGGAAATTAGAACCAAAAGATATGAAAGAAAGTCATGCTTCTGTATGTAAAGTGGGAGCTCCTGTTAAGTAACATGGAGAGAAACTATTTCTGCTTACATTCATGAGTAGGAGTTCATAAACACTAAGTATATAATATTTCACTAGGGCAATATTTGTCAAGATTTAACGAGCACCTTTCTGTCACCTGAGACATATTCATGGTATCACTTAAGGTAACTTTGAGCATATTACAGTCCCCTGTCTTCTAAGTATTTATTACCAATACTTTGTTTTAGATTTTTCCATTAAGAAAGAGTTATAGTGTGTTCTTCCCTGGGGGAGAAAAAAATACAACACATATATACAAATATACATATACATACACATGTACATATAATTAATTTAAAAATGAGGCCACTGTTTTTCAAAAGATCAAGGATAGTTATATACTAGAGTTTTCAGGGAGAAAAGTGATATATTTTAAATTACATAATAATCTCCAAAGTAAAAAATTATTTAAAAATATTTTAGAAAGCTAGAATTGTATACAGTTTTTAAATTTATCTTGAGTTATACTCAGTCTCTTTAGTTGGATTACTTAACTTTACATCTAAGAGAAATCTTATTATTCTTTAACAGTGTTGGGAGCTGACTTTTAGCAGAAAGCAGCTATCAACTTTGCAGCCATCTCAAGCCATATACCCTGACAAGAGACTTGTTTTTCAACAGCCTACAACAGCTGAGCACAGTCTGATAAACATCTTGTTTATCCCACATATCTTGTTTTGCTGTTTAGTGACCGCAGCAGCATGGTGCATGTGGTAATGTGTCCTCAGCTGTGTTCCCCTGCTTGTGCTTATAAATACCCAGGATTTTCTTGCAATAAGAGAGGAGATAATAAGAGAGGAGGAGACAATAAGAAGGAGACAATAAGAGTGAGACAATAAGAGAGAGACAATAAGCAGGTGACAATAAATGAGACAATAAAGGAGACTTGATCAGAGCCTCTGTCTTTTCCCCATTCTTCGTGTCTCTTCCCCTTCTTCCCCCACACTCTCTCTTGACCAGAGCACCTAGCCCCAAAGCATGGGGTTGTGTGGAGATGTCAACAAAGTGGTGCCAAGTATGAGACTGTGTGGGCCTCAACAATATGGCTCCCAAGTGTGGGGCAGAGTGGTCCCCAACAAAGTGACGCTTAACTTTGGAGCTCCAGTAAGAGGGATACAGTGAAGGACACCGCAGGAATTGGAAGCGGGCATCCTCACTCCTGCACTGGAGAACTTGTCGGAGCTGGTTTGGCAGTGGCGCTCAAGACTTGAGAAAGCAAGAACAAGAAATGAGACTTGGTAGCACATTCTGGTTTGTCTCCATTCTTCTCGTCTCTTCCCCTTCTTTCTCCACTCTCTCTCTCTCTTGACCAGAGCACTTAGCCCCAAGCATGGGGCAGTGAGGACAGCAACATAGTGGCAACAAAATGTGGGGCAGAGTGGGCCTCAACATAACAGAACACTTCTCAGGTTATAAATACAGATATATATGCAAAGTATACTAGCTTGTTTATACATCAAGACCAAGAAACTGAGAGGATAACATGTAATGTTATTTTCATATTAAATATTTCATACTAGAGCTTGCTGATTTTAAATCGATAGATTGATTGAGGATATCTAAAGTAATTAATATTGCCGTAATGTTCAAGATGTCTAAAAATGTTATACAGAAAATGAATTTTGGGGAATTCATCTGAAACAAAATTTTACTGTAGTTTTTGTATAAATCTTTATAATTATAGTCTTCTGACATTCTTATTATTATTCAGTCATGGTTAATGTTTATTATAGAATTATAAACGTGGGATGGCTAGAGGACTTGAGGTAACTTGAAAGAAAATCAATGCAAACAGAGCTCTTTTCTACCAAGCATCTTACTTTTTTACAAAATAAAAATATATAAATCCTAGTAGGGAATAAAATAGAAGCTCTTATTCTTTAAGGTGCTAGAAACCAGATATTCACACACACACATACACACACACACACACACACACACACACACACACACAGACACACTCCTCCATTGCAGAATTTCCATCTGTTGGAATGTTAAACTGTCACCACCTGGCTTCTCTATAAGATCATTGCTCCCACAGTAAATGTCACAATTTCCATTTCAAAACCATTTTCAGCTGTCTCATTCTGTAGCTGAGAAATAATAAATCACCTGTTACTGTGGTCAAAATACATCCCCTAGCACTGTGGTAATGACTGGAGAAAATAGGCCAAGAAACAATCATGGTGGATTAGTTACTGTCTACAAAATTGTTTCTATGTGACAAAAAAGATGGAAGGGTGTTATCAAATAGAGAATTAGCACCACTTAGTTTTCATTTCCATAGCAAACATGTTGATGTCAATTCTGATGCCTGCGAAAGTGACTCAGCATCACTAGTTGTCATTGTACGACTGCATTTACCACAGGATTTCCAATGTGAAGTTATCTATGCTTTACAGGATGTTACCTTTCACAAACCACATTTAAGAAGAGTAATACCTGTAACAGGAGAGTTAAGTCCTAAGGGCTTAGCTTATCATGTTATCTATGGATTATTTTATGTTTCAAATTTCATCTGAAATGGTTTTTTGTTGTGGTGGTTATTTTACTTTTACTTTTTTTTTTTTTTTTTTTTTTTGATTAGTACAAAGACCCACCTCCTCCTACCAAGTCTCAGATATCTCTGTGGGAGAGGGCATAAAAACATTATAAGACCCAGAGTTGGTGTGTGACTACAAGGAAACCATATTTTATGAAGACAGCAGGTCAGGACAATTGAATATAAAAACTCGTAGGGGTTGTGACAGTGTGTTTAAGTCCTGTGGAATCTTAAGACAGACCAAATGCCAACATGCACAGCAGAGGTAGAAATTAATTCCCACCTATACGTAATAAATTATTGATAGTTGATAGTCTCAGAGAGGGAGTCAGTCAATTTTTGTTAAGACAGTGTCCTTGGGGCAAATTGACCAGGCTCCAATGAAAGACAATACATTTAAAAAATAAAAGGGAATCACAAACTGTGTTTGATGGCTTAAAAATGTGTAAAAGTTGCATACTCTATACTATTTGATGTGAATCTTGGAGTGGTGGCAACAAGGTGAATATAATCAATTTACATTGTATGAAATTTTCAAAGAATTAAAGATGAGAAAAAGGAAAAATAGGCTGGAAAGATGGCTCAGCCATTAAAGGCTAGGCTCACAACAAAATAAATATAAGAGAAAAAAGAAAAATAAACAAGTTCAAGGTATTTTAAAGATACAACTAATAAATAAGTGTATTTTTGTGAACCAAGCAGAAAGATGACTAGAACATATCTTCAGAGTTATTTTGTTTAATAGTCTATACACAACGTGCTATATACCTTCACACATACTTAGACAAGAGTAGGTACTAGATTATGTATAAGATGTTACTTTGGTTGGTTTTGAATTCTTAAAAACAAACAATTACATAAGGCAGTTTCTTTACAATTATTAGGATTCATGCTGTACTATGATCTAGTGTTACAAATGGAGAAAAATATAATCAACTAAGTATTGGTTTTGCAGTTATCAATATTGTATAGCCTTTGATTTCCTATAAAGCAGTTTTAAAAAGTATTTTATATGTTGCTCTAACCCTCATATTGCTTTCTACAGGGTTAATTAAATATCCTAAATTGCTTTTATTATTTTGTCTAGAATGCACTGTATTTCTACATTTAATAATGTCAAGACTTTTCACTGTAGGGTTTACGTTTGATTTTGCCATACAATAGACAACTCCTAAGGCAACCTATAATTTCAGTACATTAGGTTAATGGATCGCAGCTGTTGCAAGCAGTGGGCATGTCATGTTTTGATAATGAAATCTGGTAACACATGCAATATAAAAAGAAAATTACTTTATATTTAGCTAAAATAAATGGTTGTTTTTATTTCAATAAATTCATGGTTTTTGTTTTTTTGAGTTTTTCTCTTTTAACTTTTCTATGTACACATTATTTATTGTAGACAGCCAATCAAAACTTCAGAGTCTTAACTTCCAATAGATATGAATAGTTTCACTTTGAAATATTTTTAAAAGTTACAGGAAAAATTATAATCTGTATTAGAAGTCATACTTAATAAATGCTTTTAATTGCCTTATTATGAACCTCTATGTTTATAAATACATTATGATGACTAGTCTTTTCTTATTACTTCATTTGTTATTATTGATTTTGCTTCTCAATAAGATTTCATGCTCTTAAACTTTTGAAATGCTCCAGTAGGGTTTGTTTGATGACTAGAAGAATAAAATTTGCTTTCTGGCAAGACATCCAGGGTTGATTACTCTAATTTCTCTAAGTGTAATTTCAATTCTTACTTATGATTTCAGAGGGCATCAATTTTGCAAATACATATACTCAATTTTTTCAGGGTATCAATCACATCAGGAACATGGATACCTGAGCTCTGAGCAGAACCTTCCCATTTTTGTGAAAGAATGATATGGAAGTTAAAAATAAAAGTTACCTTTGTAGAATTCAGTGTAATTCCATTGAGAATTTTAGATACTTACATTAAAAATTTACATTGGGAGACAGAGATGGCTCAGTGCATGAAGGTGCCTGTATCTCCCCACCCCCACTCCAACACATATTACCCTTTCCATAAAGACATTGAGGTCCTAGAGTGAATTGTCTTCTTTGTTTGTTTTGTTTTGTTGTCTTTTGTTTGTTTTATATATAGGGTGTGAGCAAGATATTAATAATTAAAGGATGAAGGCCACTGTAAAGTTGGTACATAAATGCATCATTATGGTAAATTATGATTTTTATCTTAATATAATGAGTTGACCTAATTTTGTTTAGTTAAACTCACTACTAAGATTACTCTGTTTATTCTACTTCTGTTTTTTTCAAAATATGAAATGTTCATAGAACATAAAATGCATAAATGAAATGAAAATGACCTTTGTACCTTGGTGACATTACCAACATTTATGGTGTATGGTGAACAGATGGCTTCACAAGAAATTCTGGAAAGAAGGGAAATTTACACTAATAATAGAAATGCATCTTAATTATATATAAGACCTAAAGAAAATAGTTTCATTAATATTTTACAAGCTTCTGTGCCCACACAGTCATAGATGGCCTGCCAAATTATTGAATGTATACTAATTAACTGTGTATTGAGTGTACACATACATACACATACACATATTAATTTTTAAAATAATTAATAGTAAGAAAGAATCCAACGGTACAGAATAATCAACACTTGTTCCCATATTTAAAATGTACTTTTGTATTGCTTTTGGATGTTTTCTAACCTGTTAGTTTAAATAAACGTTAGTTGTGAAATACAATAAAACACAGAAATACACATGAACTCTACTTTAAAACTGAGCCATTATCCACTCTTATTATTCTATTCCTATGCTTTCCTCCAGGAGATACCTAACAGTTTTGATCTTTATTTTGCATCGAATTTGACCAATTTCACATCCTTATCTATCACTGTATCTTCTAAAATAGTGTTTTAAAATGTGTGCATGTGTGTGTTGTGTGTAAGTGTATTAATACAAACAGTACTAAGTAACTCTTATCTTTGTGTACTTAATTTTCAAAAATCAGCATCTTGTGTCAAGTGTATATCCATCTTCTATGAACTGAGACTCATTTTCAGTGCTATAGATCTGTAGTTAAAATAAGGCTGGGGAACCGCAAGTTTCCTCATGCCAGGCTGTGTGTAGTTGGCTGGGAACGCTCTGGGTTCCTCCAGCGGGAAGTTAGGCCCCCGGCTGCTGCTGTGACTCTGCGGCCCCAACAATATTCGAGAAAGTCCATGGGTTTCCAAAACGGGTTTATTGGCACTATGGATGGATCTGTATGCACGCCCCACCTAAAACTCAGGGCAGTCCAGAGTTAAATAGCAATGAGAAGAGAGGGGGAGGGGCTGGGGAGAAATGCTAGGAATGCTTAATTGGCTCCACCCTCTGGCCTTCAGGTACTTCATTGGTATGTAAATCTCTCTAGGGCCTGAGGCCTGTTAATCACTCCCTGTACCTGTGCCCTGCTTGACTGAAGGGTGTAGGTTGAATGGAGATAGACCTCTTGTCTACAGCCCGACATAGATGAATGGACTCCAAGGTTATCTGCCAATTCTCGTGTGCATAGGATGATTTCATGTGAGAAGGCAAACATATTTTTAATGACGTAAAACTTACCTTTTCATTTTGTTGAAATTGCTATTAGTCTGCTTGGATAGCAGTCGTTTCAGCACAAATCAATTCATACACTGTTACAAGTAATCAGATTTATCACTGTTAAGAACTTTCCATTTATTTTTTTTAAATGACTTTACTGAAACAACAATAATAAACACTTTTATTAATAATTTAGCTTTTTATAAAATATTGATTACTATATTGTTGTTATCAATGTTATATAACATTGATACATATCATAAAATATCAATATATAGCATATAATATAATATCAATATTATATCTGTTGAAGCCTGTTTTGTAACAATTATATGGTCAGTTTTGGAGAAGGTATCATGAGGTTCTGAGAAAAACGTATATTCTTTTGTTTTAGGATGAAATGTTCTATAAATATCTGTTACATTTATTTGGTTCATAACTTCTCATAGTTTTACTGTGTCTCTGTTTAGTTTCCGTTTCCATGATAAGAGTCTGGTGTTGAAGTTTCCCACTATTATTGTGTGAGGTGCAATAAGGTTTTTTTTTTTTTTTTTTTTGAGCTTTCATAAGGTTTCTTTTATGAATGTGGGTGCCTTTGCATTTGGAGCATAGATATTCAGAATTGACAGTTTATCTTGGTAGATTTTTTTTTCTTTGATGAGTATGATGAAATGTTCTTACTTATCTTTTTTGATAACTTTTGCTTGAAAGTCAATTTTATTCAATATTAGAATGGCTATTCCAGCTTGTTTCTGGGGACCATTTGCTTGGAAAATTGTTTTCTAGCCTTTTACTCTGAGGTAGTGTCTGTCTTTGTCACAGAGGTGTGTTTCCTGTCTTCAGCAAAATGTTGGATCCTGTTTACATATCCAGTCTGTTAGTCCATGCCTTATTATTGGGAAATTGAATCCATTGATGTTAAGAGATATTAAGGAAAAGTTATTGTTGCTTCCTGTTATTTTTGTTGTTAGAGTTGGAATTATGCTATCTTCATTTGGGTTTGTTGATAGATTACTTTCTTGTTTTTTCTAGGGTGTATTTTCCCTCCCTGTGTTGGAGTTTTCCATCTATTATCCTTTGTAGGGCTGGATTTGTGGAAAGATATTGTGTAAATTTGGTTTTGTCATGTAATAATTTGTTTTTTTCCATCTATGCTAATTGAAAGTTTTCCTGGGTATAGTAGTCTGGGCTGGCATTTGTGTTCTCTTAGGGTCTGTATGACATCTGCCTAGGACATCTGGCTTTTATAGTCTCTGGTGAGAAGTCCGGTGTAATTCTGATAGGTTTTCTTTTGTATGTCACTTGACCTTTGTCCCTTATTGCTTTTAATATTCTTTCTTTGTTTTGTGCATTTGATGATTTAATTATTATGTGACTGGAGTAATTTCTTTTCTTGTCTAGTCCATATGGAGTTCTGCAAGCCTCTTATATGTTCTTGGACATCTCTTTCTTTAGGTTAGGGAAGTTTGCTTCTATAATCTTTATTCTCTTCTACATCTATTATCCTTAGGTTTGGTCTTCTCATTATGTCCTAGAATTCCTGGATGTTTTGGGTTATGATTTTTTTTTTTTTTTTTTTTTTTTTTTTTTTTTTTTTTTTTTTTTGCATTTTGCAGTTACTTTTTAGTATCTTCGGCACATGAGATTTTCTCTTCTGTCTCTTGTATTCTCTTGGTGATGCTTGCATCTATGACTCCTGATCTATTAGGTTTTCTATCTCCAGGGAAGTCTCCCTTTGTGATTTCTTTATTGTTTCTATTTCCATTTTTGGATCCTAGATGGTCTTGTTCAGTTGCTTCTCCTGTTTGGTTGTGTTTTCCTATAATTCTTTAAGGAATTTTTGTGTTTCTTCTTTAAGGGCTTCTAGCTGTTTACCTGTGTTCTGTATTTTTTAAGGGAATTATTTATGTCCTTCTTAACATTCTCTATCATCATCATGAGAAGTGATTTTAGATCTGAATCTTGCTTTTCCATTGTGATGGTGTAAATAGAACTTGCTATGGTGGGAGAATTGGGTTCTGAGGAAGTTCAGGCTTATAGAAGCCTGTCTCCTGAGAGGGTTTTCCAGAGTCTGACACATACAGAGGCCAACCATTGGATTGAGCAAGGGGTTCCCAGTGGGGTCCCCAATGGAAGAGTTAGAGAAAGGACTGAAGGAGCTGAAGGGGTTTGTAACCCCATAAAAACAATAATATCAACCAACCAGACCTCCCAAAGCTCCCAGGGATTAAACCACTAACCAAGGAGTACACATGGAAGGATCCTTGGCTCATATCTAACAGAGGATAGCCTTCTCTAGCACCAGTAGGAGAAGAGATCCTTGGTCCTCTGAAGGCTCAATGTCCCAGTGTAGGGGAATTCGAGTGTGAGGAGGTGGAAAAGGGTGGGTGGATAGGGGAACACCCTCATAAAAGCAGGGGAAGGCGGATGGGATAAAGGGTTTGGGGAGTGGGGACTGGGAAAGAGGATAACATTTGAAATTTAAATGAAGAAAATATCCAAAAGAAAAGCTAAAATAAAGATATACCACCAAAAATCAGTAAGTTATTATTTTAGAGACAAACATTTCTTTACTATAGAAACAACCACCCCTGAAGACCAAGTGTGGATGCCTTGGTCCTACTTAGAAGGAGTAACAAAAATACTCAAGGGAACAAATATGGAGACAAAGTGTGGGACAGAAACTGAAGGAGGGGTCATCTAGAGACTGTTCCACCTGGGTATCCATCTCATGTGCAGTCACCAAAGGTAGACACTGATGTGGATGGCAGGAAGTGCATGCTGGCAAGAGCCTGATATAGCTGTCTCCTTAGAGGTCTGCCAGAGTCTGACACATTCAGAGGCAGATGCTCATAGCTAACCACTGATCTGATTAAGGGTTTCCAAATGGGAAAGTTAGAGAGAAGACTTAAGGAGCAGAAAGGTTTGTGGTCCCATGAGGAGAGCAACCATACCAACCAATCAGAGCTCCCCAGGGTCTAAACCACCAGCCTGGGAGCACATTGGGAGGGACCCATTACTCCATCTGTACATGTAGGGGAGGATGGCCTTGTCTGGCATAGGTGGGAGAGAAGATCCTTGGTCCCATGAAGGCTAAACACCTAGTGGGGGGGGGAATTGGAGGGTGGGAAGGTGGGAGTCAGGGGGTAGGTGGGGGCGCATCCTCATAGAAGCATGAGGAGGGGGGATGGGATAGGAAGTTCCTGGGTGGTGGGGGCAATGGGGGTAAGGAGATAAAATCTGAAATGTAAATATAATATCCAATAAAAATAAATGAAAAAAGAAAGAATGAAAGAAAGAAAGAAAGAAAGAAGGAAAGAACCAAATTTTAATCATGTACAAACTTGATGCAGTTTGAAAGAAATTAAAACAAAATTCTGTTAGAGAGTTTAAAAATATCAATATTATATAGTATTGACAACTAATACTAATACTTTTATTGATAAATTTGCTGCAAACTATCAAAGATGATGATTTTTAAATGCAGTTTGTTCAAATTTATATCTTGTGTGTGAAGATGTATAGCAACTTAACCAGGTGGCACAATTGATTTGTTGGTATTGAGGCTAAATGTTTTGTTATTAGATGTAGTCTCCACTTAAAACTGTGAATGGCAATTTGTAGTTTCTCAGTTTGGAAATTTTCCAAGCACAGTATTAAAATTAAAAATGTAAATATGTCATTCAAATAAGTACTATTGATTTGTTTTTATAAAATACATTTATTGCTTTTTTTGTGTGAGTTTCACTTCAATGCCTTCTTCTACTTGTCTCCCTGTCCATGTGTGTCTGCCCTCTGCCCATGCAACACCACCTTTCCCCTTGTCAAAAAAATAAGGAATAAAAAAATAAATAAAATAAAAAGCATAGAAAATATCTCCTCCTAGAAGCAAGCTTCTCTGTGTTACAGTGTGTCACACAGTGTATCTTTTGTCCATTATTTTCAAATGTTCATTTCAGTGGGTCATTGGTCTAGTTCGATGCCCCTGGCTATATACTATCAGTACAGGATTCTCAGCAGGACTCTTTTGGTTATCCAGATTTTCCTATATCATGGAGATCCTGCAGCTTTGGATCAGCAAGATTGGCTCTTTCATATACTCCAGCAGTTCACAGATGAGCTAGATTTGAAGTGGGCTACCCCAAAGCCCTGGATCTGGGGCTGGGGCTGGGGCTGGGGCTGGGGCTGGGGCTGGGGCTGGGGCTGGGGCTGGGGCTGGGGCTGGGGCTGGGGCTGGGGCTGGGGCTGGGGCTGGGGCTGGGGCTGGGGCTGGGGCTGGGGCTAGAGCTGATAGCTATTTAGGCTGCCGGCTCTCCAGTTACCCATGCCACCAGTGCAAGCTTTCAAGAACTACACCTGTTAACTCATATAATGCTGTAGCCACCATGGACTAGGTTCAGCTCTTCTACTCACATGTTTTTGGGGCCAACTCACCAGTTCTTACTGTGCTACTCACTTGAGGTGCAGGACCCACATTTTCAAGTGCTGCAACTGACTAAGGGCTCAGTCATCTCTCCAGTTCTAGCACATCATGGCTGGGAGACCTGTACCTTCATCATCAGTGCTGCTCTGCCAAGGACTGCAACCAATCAGGATCAGGGCTGTGGTGGCCAGTTCACCTGTGCTTTGGACTTCACGGCGAGCTTTCCTGACTACCACAGGTGCTAAGGGAGCACATTACCCCTGAACCCAAGCCATCTCAAGGCAAAGGAATGGTGGAACCAGCTCACCTATGATTGTTCCAGGGTTAGCTCTAATACACTGCCCAGGTGATGTACAGGGCCTGTTCTTCTGGATGCTGCAGCTGGTAGAGGATGGGACCAATTCTCCATGCTCATGATGCCGGGGCTAGCTCTTCCAACTGCCACAGGAATGAGAGGGAGGGATCACCTCCACAGTTATACCACTTCTTAGCATATGAGTGGCCACAGACCAGTTCTCCTGCTCTCATGCCCTTTTGAGGTTTCACCAACACTACTACCACAATGGCTAGTTTTACTCTACTGTCCTGAGAGAATTGAAGGGCCTTCCCTTCTGACTGCTGCCACCAGTGAGGATACAGGGTAGTTCCACACAGTCCTTGGTCATCTACATATTCTCAGGTGGGTGCCCAGACCAGGGATATCTGTATGGTCTTTAGTGGTAATAGACTCATGGAAATTTGCGGGAATGATGGCTTGTGTGTGGGCACAGGTGTAGGTTCCTGAATTTTGTTGGGCAGTTGTGATTCCCATGGCTCCAGAGAGACTGGAGTGCTGGAATCTCAAGTGAGTTTACTCCATGTGGCATCAGTGGGCACTATGGCCCCGCCTGGCAGGGGGAGTTCTCACTCAGTCTGAAGTTGGGTGGGGGACAGGGCTCTCCAGTGGACCAGGAGGCAGGTATCTCCATTTTGGGGCTCCCAGATGCCACTAGGGGGCAGAGGAACAGAGACTGTAGGTGTGTGGGTAGAACTGGCCGCACCCAAGAGAAGAGGGAGAGAGAGGGTAGCCTGGAGCACACCATGGGAAGTAGTCATTTTGCTCAGCGTCTTGGCTAGCTTGCTTGAAGAGGTGGGCCTCCACCGTGGAATTATATGGCAGGTCCCAAAAGACAGGAGGGAGTTCATGATTCCAAAAGCTTTATTTTCATAGTGGGATGTAGATGGTCTGGTAGTACCCCAACTTAGGTCAGGGCAGACATGACTTAAATAGGGAAGGATGAGAGTCTGGGAAAGAATACTTAATTAGCTACACCCTTTGGCCTTTTGGTATCTCATTAATATGGAAATCTCTTGAGGCTGAAGCCTATAGTCATGCCCTCTACCTGTGGAGGGGTTGGTAGGGCATTGCCTATCAGTGCCTGAAAGGCACTGATCAATAGAGATCTTCACCATGTGTCAGGAGCCTGGATTCTGAGAGTACATCGAAATATATGCTATCCCTTGCAGGCATGGACACCCGTTAGGTCTCAAGGCTATTTCCAGCCAATGCGTCTAACAAAAATCAAGCCATTCTTTCACGGCCCCAGAGTAATTGACACAAACCGTTGCTGCATGGACCCTGACCAAAACATGGCTCTTGTTGGCAGCACAGGATGAGACTTTGCCATGGCCTCAGGTGGCAGGGTTGGCTACTCATAACAGTACTTTTGTTGGCTTCTGTCTGACTGCCATGTGGTACCTACTCTTAATGTTTTATCATTGGAAATTTTCCTCTTCTTTAAACAAAGGGCTATTTGTTGGTAAGGTAAAGACCATTACATTTAGTTGTAAATTTTTTTTCTTGATAAAACATTAAAATATTTTTGATAGATAATATGAGATGTCAAATTAGGTGATAATGAAAAAAAAGGTATACCACCTGAATGATGAATACATAAAGTAGTAACACCTTTTCATGTTTTCTACAGCAGAATTTTAACAAAATTGAAAGTCTTGCATTATTTATTTATTTTCAGTTTGAGACAATCTCATGCCATAGCAAAGTATATCCTGGAATAAGGAAGGCATTTTACTCTATTTTACTAATATGGCAAAAAACCCACTTTGTATAATAAGCAAAAAATGATTTTTAGTCCTTAGCATTTTTAATAAATTCCTTTTTGCTTTTTGAAAATATTCAAAAGTTTCCCAAAATTCCTCTTATGATCATGACTTACATGATTTATTGATGTGCCTAGACATCACAGCATATAAGTAAAATTTAAGAATATCAATATGTCCCCCAAACAAATCTAAACCTGATCGTATATATAAGAAACCTATTGATTCTTTTATTAAAATTTCAAATTTTATTTTATTTTTTTGAGAAATTCATATATATGAAGATTGTATCTATTATAATTATGCCATTCCTTTCACTTCTCTTTTTGTGCATTCTGGTTGAAAACTTATGATACCAACTTTAATTATTATTTCTACATACATATACATGTATTGTATAAGCACACGTGTATGTATAACCTATTGTACTGACTCATTTTAATAGGCTTAACATTCTCATCGCTCTAGGAAGGTCTTCCCTTGTTTTTCAATTTTTTTATTTCAACAAACTGGAGGGGTTCAAAAGCATTACATGTGTTTCCTCTTAGAATTAACACAAGCATTTTCTATGATAAATATAGGTGCAGTATCACTTTACATAGGTCATATACATATACAGCCTTATAAAGATAATGGTAACTTGTTTACCAACTGGTAACGCAGACTCATATTATATCATTAATATATATGTGACCTTCTCTAAGACCTGAAGAAAAGTAGATGTGGTAACAGTAGACCATGGCCAATAACTCATGTATATCTTACTGAGCAGTGTTAATCTTGGAGCATGCATTTCTAGGGTGAATAATGACTTCAAGTTCATGTAGAACTATTGACTTTTTCACATATGTTTTATAACTTACCTGATGGTCTGTTTTACTCATTTAAAATAATTGTATTAAATTTAATATGCGTATTTCTGTAGTTTAGGCATAATTTTCTTGGTAAATAATTTGTTTATGGTAAATAATATGTACATGTATATTTTAAAGGTTTTAATGTCCTTTTACTACTTTTATACTTTTAATGATTTACATATTTAAAGAGATTCTTTATCTCCTTTAGATTGCTTATCTACTTCTTGTACTTACTCTACAAGAACTAATAAAAGTCATGGTACACATAATTCTAAAGATGTCCTAAGATTGTTGTTCTCTAATTTTTATCCTTGAGCATTAGATGCACTATATTAAACTCAATGAATTCAAACACAGTAGTTGAAACCACCACATGAATATTCACAGCCTTGTTACAATGTATTTATTTGAGTTAAATATATGTTCGGGTTATTTCTCAATCAACTATATAAAAATACTTTGAATTTATCCAATGGGTAAGATAAATGAAATAAAGTATGGTTGTTAAAAAGAAATATAGACGTTATAACTTAAAATTAATGAGAATAAAAATTGATTCTGTAGAAAGAATCTGGCCTACTACTTCCCAATTAGTTACATGCTCAATGTTTGTGAAACTAACTCACTCTGTGAGTTCTATTTAGGAATTCCTTAATAAATATATTACTATTTATTCTGCCTTCTGTATTATTGAAGAATCTTATAAATAGAGAGAGAATCATAGAAGCCTAATTGATTAAATGTTCACTCGAATTTATGAGTTTGATTAGGCAGTGAGCAGTTTGCATACAAATTATCTCTCATGGCTTAGGTTTCTTTAAAGAATCTCCATAAATATTGCAAATGAATATTGACATATCAATATTGCAGCATTTTGCTAACACATTATCTGACTGCAAGAGAAATAAGAAAAGTCATTTATAATGAAAAGGGGATCCAATTTCACACAACAGACAGAGAGAGGGAGAGGGAGGGGGGAGGAAAGAGGGGGACAGAGATGGGGAGATGGAGGGGAAGGGTGGGGGGGATGGAGAGGGGTAGAGGGAGAGGGCTCACTCTCTGGCCACTGAGTTTAATCTTTGGCCATGATTCATGTACTATAGTCAGAGAGAAGAGTATAGAGGCTAGAGAGAATGAGTATTGCCTATTGCTATGCTTGTCTATATCATTGCCAGTCCATAACAAGACAAATTCAACAATAGCAAAACTCAGAAAGGGATATCTCAAAAGTAAACGACCAAACACAGAGCTTCAACAGCAATCTTACAATCAGATGACAAGAAAGAGAAAGCTATCTTACCCTCAAAGGGATTATTTTTCTTATACAAGCCATTCATCCTAATGAGATATTTTCTTTCAAGTGCACTATAGAGGTGTCAGTAGTGTGACTACTTTTGCACAACTGCTGCTATTTCTAGTCTTGGCTCTGTTTTGAGTCTTCCTTTCTTTTGTGTGGGTATTGTACTTACCACATTTAAAATATATTTCATAATTGTCCTCTGAGAATTTCACCCAGCATATTTTAATCATTTTCACCCTGTCTGAAAATATTTTTTTATATTCATCACCACTTCCATATGCACCCAATTTTGTATATTTTTTTCCAAATTCTCTAAGACTAATTTATGATGCTAAGCAGAATTTGGTGTGGTCTTCTATTGAAAAGTGGCTCACTTAGCAATGGGGTATATTCCAGTTGGAAAATCATTCCTGTTCCCTAGGACTTAACAACTGCCAATGGTGCCAAAGCTTTGGGTGGACTTGTGTGCATAGCTCCTTTCTTGCTGGAACTTGGTCTGATGTGAACTTGCACATATTTTGTACATGATGTTACAATTACTCTGTGTTTATATGTGCCACTCTTCTGTTGTGTCAAGAAGACAGTGTGGCTTACTGTTTTCTGTTCTGAGAAAGTGATACAAAATATGCCAGCCTGAATATTTTACCAACTTTTCCATACCACAGAATTCTATTAACATAAATGCAAGCACTGATGTGTCCGGAATATCTAAGCAGTCAAAAATAAATGCACTTAGAAATCTGTTGTTTACAAAGTTAAAATAGCTTTTGTAGAATAGCAGATTTTTCATTAACCTTGTTTTTTTAATGAATTTATTTTTAATTCACCTTACATTCTGAGCACAAGCCCTCTGCCTCCTCTCTTCCCAGTTCTACCCTTAAAAGTCTCTCCCCCTCCATCTCCCTTCCTTTATCCTCAGAGAAGGAGAGCTGCTTTTGAGTACCACCCTATCCTAGATAATATAGTCCAAGCAGGTCTAGGTGCTGTCCTCTCCAAGTGAAGCTTAACCAGACATTTCAAGAGGGAATAACAGGATGCAATGGCAGGGAACAGAGTCTGAGACAGCCCCAGTTCCACTTGTTAGGAGACCTACATGAACACCAAAGCACACATTTGCTACAAATGTGTAGGGGTCTGAATCCGGTTCCTGCGTGCTCCCAGGTGGTGGCCCAAGCTCTGTGAGCCGCCATGGTCCCAAGTTGTTTGATGCTGTGAGTCTTCTTGTAGTAGTAGCCTTGATCCCTCTGACTTGCTCACTTCTATCCTCAACTCTTCCACAAGACTCCTTGGGGTCTAACTAATATTTGGCTGTGGATTTCTGCATCTGCCTCCACTTGCTGCTGGATGAAGCCACTTAGGACTTACTGATGCTATGTTCCTGTCAGCAAGTATAGCAGAGTATCATTAATAGTGTCAGCTGTTGTCTTTTTCACATGGAATGGGTCTCAAAGAAGGGCAGTCATTTGTTGGGTAGTCCCTCAGTTTTTGCTCCACTTCCCTCAGTTTTTGCTCCACTTTTATCCCTGCATATCCTGTAGGCAAGAAAAATTTTGGGTTGAAGGTTTTGTGATTGGATTGATGTCCCCCTAATTCCTCTGGAAATCATGCCTGGCTATAGAAGGTCACCATTTCAGTACATGTATCTCCCTCTGGGAGGAATCTAAGCTTATGTCACATCCCATAGACTCCCTGTATCCTCTCCCATCACAGGCCTATATCTAGTAATCAGAGATGCCACTACCCCAATTTCCATCCGCAGTCCCCAGCGTCTCTGAACCCCTTCGCTTCACACCTGATCACTATCCCTATTTGTCTCCTCACCTCTTCTCCTACTCAGTTCTTTATTATACAGTTTCTTTCAGTTTATGGATTGTAACATGGCTATCCTGTATTTTATGGCTAATGCCACTTATAGGTAAATACATATCATACATGTCTTTCTGGCCCTGGGTTACCTCACTCAGGATGATATTTTCAAGTTGCATACATTCGCCTGTAGAATTGATGATGTTTTTCTTGTTAATAGGTGAATAATATTCAATTGTGTGGATATACCACATTTTCTTTATCCATTCTTCAATGTCAGAAGCCACTAGGAAAGACTAAAGCATGGAGATAAGTTTTCTGGAGATGGCCCACCATTTTGCATGGCCTTCAGTGGGTGAGCTGTCAGATTCAAGGTCACAACAGACCTAATTCTCAGATTGCTTCTTACTGATAATATACCTTTCCTGTCACTATTATTACATAGCCTAATAATTCCAGGGCATTAACTCATCCTATTGAGATTTCCTATAGACCAACATGAGGATGGACTCTCATGTAATAATGTTATATAGACAAATTGATGATTTCACAATTTCTGATAATGGTATTATAGAAATCTTAAATTTTTATAAGTTATCTCAAGGGCCCTATAGAAGAAAGCTGCAAATAGAGCTTCATAAGCCTTCACATATTATGGGCTAATTGGACTTTAAACAAATTTGTGATCAAGGAAAAACGTTTCATTCTAAGTGTGATGGTTTGTATATGCTTGGCCAAGGGAGTGGTACTATTAGAAAGTGTGGTCATATTGGAGCATGTATGGCGTTGTTAGAGTAGATGTGTCACTGTGGTTGTGGAAAATAAGACCTTCATCCTAGCTGCCCGGAAGCCAATATTCTGCTATCAGCCTTCAGATAAAGACATAAAACTCTCAGCACTACCTGCACTATGCCTGCCTGGATGCTGCCATGCTCCTGCCTTGATGATAATGGACTGAACCTCGGAACCTATAAGCCAGCCACAATTAAATGTTCTCCTTACAAGAGTTGCCTTGGTCATGGTGTCTGTTCACAGCAGTAAAACCCTAACTAAGACAGAAGTTAGTACCAGGGATTGGGGTATTGCTGCAATAGGCCTGACCATGCTTTTGTTTGGAAGAATGTGGATTTGGGCACCTTGAATTTGGAAAAAACTGGAATGCTTTAAGTGGGGTTTAATGGGCTATCCTAGTAGGAATAAGGAAGACTTTGTTTCTGAGGGTGATTTCAACTGTGGAAGCTTGCTTCTAGACGTTTCAGAGGAGAAAAATTTTTAGTTGGTGGCTGAGAGAACATTCTTGTGATATTTTGGTGAAAATGTGGCTGCTTTTTGACATGCCATTGTCCACAGAATCTGCCTGAGACTAAGGTAAAGAGACTCAGATTAGTTGCATTGACAAAGGAAGTCTCAGTAATGCCCATCATAGACTTTGTTCTCTGGTTAGGTCTCATGAAGAACATTTTGAACAAGCATAGCAAGCTAAGAAAGAAAAAAATATAAAATATATGGCTTGGGTACTAAAAGGGAACCAAGAAGTGAAATGTAGATAAATCCTGTGTTCAAGGTATTAATTTGAATTAAGAGAGTAGTGACCTTGGGGCAAGATGCTCCCTTCAGCTAAATTTTGGTTTAGGCATGATAGTACAAACCTTTAATCCCAGAGGGCAAAGACAAGCAGATTTCTGAGTTCAGGGCCAGCTTAGAACACAGCAGATTCTAGGTAAAGAAAAACTTAATCCAGGCATGGTGGTACACACATTTTATCCCAGTACTTAGGAGACAGGCCTCCACAGCCAAGCATAGGCAGTGAAGGAGTTGGAAAATAGAAAGCCAATGATAATGTAACAGAACAAGGGGATCATATTCCAGCCACAGCAGTCAGCAGAACTTGGCAGCTTTAGGCATGTAGCTCTTTCTTTAGAGTCCACAATAGAAAGGACTACTAGGACAATTGACGCTGGTTAGCAGGAGCTAAGAAACTAGTGGTGATTAAGAAAAGACCAGCATCAGTGAGGTGAAATCTTCTGAGAAGTGTTTCTGAGAGCACAAAAAAATCTGTGATCCAGAGATAGCCATGGTTGTACCTTACCTCGTGCTGCAATGGACTTGGTAATGTTTAAGAGTCTCCCAGGTGGTACTGGTTTAGAAGGCATGAGGGCATCAAGAAAAGCAGCTGAGGCTTGGCACTGTGACAGGCTGTGGAGGCCATTGGTGATGGTTCAGCCCTGTTGCACTTGACAGCCCAGGACTGAAGGGGTCATGCAAAGGAGTTGAGGCTTGGCACTAGTGAAGAAATCCTATGAGAGGCTATTAGTGAAACCTAGTTGCAGCAGGAGACTCCAGTACTGGAGATGCCAGTACCATGGGATAATCACCAAGAACAGAAGCATTGTAGAGTGAAAAATTATAAAGGCCATTTTATGAAATATGTATAGATTTCTTTGCCCTTAGACCTGGGCAGAAAAATGCAGGTCCCAGACCTCGGAACTGTCAGGCCTTCATACCCGAGGACACTTGCTGGATAATTACATTCCTCAAGCCTCAAGCAGTAGGCCCACCTATGGGTGGGAGAGGCCCAAGGCAGGAAGGCATTCCTGACCACAGATAAAAGATGCAAGCCACCTAGGTGGGGCTATAGCAGGAAGAAGTAAAGATAGTTAATCTGAAATAGTTGGTAATGGCAGGATAGGACACAATGACATGATAAAAACCACATTTTTGAGAAGAATGCAGGGTGATTTCCACATGACACTAACCATTCAGGGTGGGTTTCTCTGGAATGTTTCATTATTCTTATGTTATGTATCCTTGGCAACCCCTCACCCTCTCCCCACTCCCCTGGTTTGTGGTTTTTCCCTTTAAAACCCTCCACGGACTGGATGTTGGGGTCGAACCCCACTCCTGCGTGAGTGCATGGTGAGACCACTGGCTGCCAGGTTTCTTCCCTAATAAACCTCTGCTGATTACATCCAGATATGGTTTCTTGTGATCTTTGGGCGGTCGTGATTTCCTGAGACTTGAGGAAGGGTCTCCCGAGTATGGGGGTCTTCAGCATCAGTGATCAACCTGAGTGTAGAGTGCCACAGAGAGCAGAGCTGGAGAATCGACACCAGCCCTTTTAGGGAACCCAGAAGATCATGTGTGGATCTCAGACATTGAAAGAAGCTGTTAACATTGAAGTTGCCTTGGAGACCCTAAGATGTTAGAGATGCCAGAGCCATGGGCTATCTGCTGAGGAAAGCTGCTAACAAGGAGTGGAACCAGCCCAGGAGAAAGAAGTTGTTGCATTCAATAAAGATGAAAAAGAATTTGGAGATATGAAGACTACTTTGACATCAGACATAGAGATGCAGAGTCTGGAGTTTGCCCTGCTTGTTTCCTGTCTTGATTTGGGGATTACAGTTAAGTGATTGGATGAGTCCCAAAAGAAACATTAAACTTTGAACTTAAATTATGATGACTTTTGAAGTTAGGCTGAATGTATTTTGTATTATGCTATATTTAGGTATGGCCCCCATAGACTCATGTTTGAACAAGCCTATAGGAGCCAGGGAGTGGAATATGATGGCTTGTATAATGCTTGGCCCAGGAAGTGGTACTATTATAAGATGTGGCCCTGTTGGAGCAAGTGTGGCCTTATTGAAGTAGGTGTGTCCCGGTGCATATGGGAAATATGACCCTCTTCCTAGCTTCCTGGAAGCCAATATTTTGCTAGCAGCCTTTAAATGAAGATGTAGAACTCTCAGGTCTGCCTGCTCCATACCTGCCTGGATGCTGTCATGCTCCTGCCTTGATGATAATGGACTGACCCTCTGAACCTGTAAGGCAGCCCCAATTAAATGTTCTTACAAGAGTTGCTTTGGTCATGGTGTTTTTTTTTTTTCCCCACAGCAATAAAACTCTAAATAAGTCACTAAGTCAGATGTCACTAAGTCAGTTGAAGCCACAGATGTTTACTGGGATAAAACAAGGCAATGTTAAACTGTTGCTTTGAATTTAAGAGCTTGTAGATTGAAACAGCAGCTTTGAACTTGCCATCAGCATCCTTTTGTCACTCCCCTTTATTATAACATTTCATCCAGGAAGTAATTTTATAAAGAGATTTTTGTCTAAAGCAGTTTAAAATAGCAAGAGAGAAGTGGAGAGCCTGGTGCTCTTACCTATCTACCAAATGTACGTGTGTGGCATTTGGGATTCAACCCTATCCACTAAATGTGTATATGTCTGTCTATATGTATATATATATGTGTAGGTATGTAAGTATGCATGAACACTCATGTAATTGGTAAGAGAGGTGATCAAGCCAAGCCAAAATACAAGAGTCTGTGTGTGTCTATGTGTGTGCTTGAATTCTCCCCGTTTCCTTCTTTCTCCCTGGCTCACAAAGAGGTAAGGAATTCAAAGTCTCAGGTCTATTTAGCAAGGGGGCCACAAATCTGAGAACAAAGAATCCCAGTACCTACTTTTTCTTTTTGTCTCCTGCTGCTAACAGTAGGAGTCAATTGCCAGAAACCAGGTGCTTTTAGCTACAAAATAGCAAGAGAGAGTTAAATTTCCATAGGGCATCAGTTTTTGACCCTCAGAATAGTAAGAGAGTTACAAGGCCAGAGATCTTCAATATTTTGCTTTTGTCCAATGCTGTGTCCCACCTCAGGCTGCTCCCTGACACTTCAGTTGGGTATCTAGGTTGTTTCCAGTTTCTGGCTACTATGAATAAAGATGTTATTAACACTGATGAACAAGTGACTGTGTGGTATAGTGGGGTATCTTCTGAGTATATGCCCAGGGTATAGAGCTGGATCATGAGGTACAGCTATTCCTAGTCCTCTGAGAAACTGCCAAATTGATTTCCAAAGTGGTTGCAAACGTTTGCTCTCACACCAGCAATGGAGGAGTGTTTTCTTTGCTCCACATTCTCACTGATATATTTTGTCCCTTTAGTTTTTGACTTTAGCAAGTCTGTTGGGTGTAAAATGGAATCTCAGGGTTTTTTGTTTGTTTGTTTTGTTTACCTTTTTACTGATGACCAATGATGATGAACATTTCTTCACGTGCTTCTCAGCCATCCAAAATTTCTCTGTTGAGCACTCTTTGTTTAGCTCTGTGTCCCATTTATTAATTAGGTTATTGGATTGTTGGTTTCTTTCTTTTATTTTTTTCCATTTTTTATTAGATATTTTATTTACACTTCAGATGCCATCCCCTTTCCCCATCCCCCCCCCTTAGAAAATCCCTATCCCATCCCCCCTTTTCCTTTTTGCATTTATACATTTTTAAAAACAATATTAATCATAGGCTTTATAAGTTTGGTATTGTTCAATCAGAGGTGTAACCTGCTACCCAACTTAGATATATCAACTATCTTTGACTGGTGGAGATACATGAACATCTGCCTCCCTGTCTCCCCCCTCTTTCTCTCTTTCATCACCTAGCTTCTCCTCTCCTTCTCCTCCTCTCCTTCTCCTCCTCTTCTTACTCCTCCTCTTCTCCTTACTCTTCCCACCTTAGCTCCTCCTACATATCACCCTTCCTGTTAAAATGAAACTTTTCTCTCAAAATACAATTAGAGCATAAATATGCCGATTTGTACCAGTGAGGTATAAGATGGTCCTAATACCCAGTCCATCGTTTTGTTGACTAACCAGCACCTCTGTCATCTATCCTAACTAACATTTAGTTCTGAAACTGGCTTTAGGATGACAGGGTGTGATCAAGTCTCTCTTATTGAAGGGAATTCTGAGGTATTTATATACACAAGCAGGAGAACACAGGTGAAAACACTTTACCACATGCACCATACAGCTGAGGTCACTAAACAGCAAAACAAGCTATGTGGGATAAACAATATATTTATCAGAGTGTGCTTCAGCTGTTATAGGCTTTTGACAACCAAGTCTTTCATCAGGGTATATGGTTCCAGATGGCTGCAAAGTTGATCTAGCCGCTTTCTATTAAAGTCGGCTCCCAACAGGTTCCCCTTTTTAAATTTTTTTCCAAAAGGAAGGCTGGGAAAACTTAAGGAAACCGTGCCTGTCCTAGGTTGGAACAAAGGACCCCAGCCTCACTTAAGATGGTGAGGCCTCCCTTATTTTAGGGGCAAGGGTCTCGATATGCTCTCTTACCCGTCATTGGCTATCCGGCTTAACACATAAGTTAGGGGTTAATCCTCGACAGTCTTGATGACAGAGGTTTCAGAGCCCCCTACTTCTAGCCTGTAATATTGGACCTGTATGGGTTTCATTTGTTATCTGTTGTCGTACCAAAGCCATCAGTTTGTTGAACAGCATGAACCCAAGAGACAAGAGACTTAATATCTAAACTGTTGATATAAAAGCAACACTCTTTAAGGCAACACACAACTTCCCCTGTTGGAGAAGTAAAAGTTCTAAGCCTTGTACCCACAAATTTTCAATAGAAGAAATTATACCAATGAATTCCTTGAATTTTGCATCAGCTTAGTAACAATTATACAGATTAAGACAGCCTAATATTAACCACCTCAGTCCCCAAGTCCAGGGAATTGGGGCGACGACTCTTCATTAACTTTTTCAAGCTGAACATGGGCATTGAGATATTAGAAGAGGGATGAGGGGAAGGGTAAATTGATAAGCATCTGAAGTCTGTCTTAACTGCATCCAGCTGGAAGTCCAGGGCATCAGTGAACATGCAGGTGATAAGAAGATTCATTCACCAAGGCTGTGTATTCTGTAATATACAAATCTCAAAACAAGTTTTAATATCAAGATAATTATTTTGTTTGATTCTCTGGAATCTAGTGTTCTGGAGGCCTACCTCTGTCTTGTCTGATCCATATAATTCTGGAAGACATAACTACTACCTTAATGACCTCATCAGAAAACTCATAGAAAAACCTTTTTTTCCAAATTAGCCTTTCCTTAAGCCAGTAACCAGAAAAACCTTTAAATTGAGTTTTTATCCAGAAAAATATAACTATATAACTCAGAATCACACCCATTTTGAAAGTTAAATCAATTAACATTATTATTTTGCTTAGCTCTCTGTCTAGAGCAGCCTTCTATTTATTTCTCGCGTCTTTAAAGCCTTTTTCATCTGTTTTTACTCACTTATTTCTTGCCCCATTTTCGTTACTATAACCTTTATTTATTTATCTGTTTGGCTCTCTTGACTCAGAGCAGCCTGTAATTTACTCCTTGCATCTTTAAAACCTTTTTCATCTGTTTCTGCTTACTTATTTCTTGCCCCATTTTTGTTACTATAACCTTTATCTATCTGTTTGGCTCTCTTGACTCAGAGCAGCCTGCAATTTACTCCTTACATCTTTAAAACTTTTTTCATCTGTTTCTGCTTATTTTTTGCCCCATTTTTGTTACTATGCAATCACCTTTGTTTCACTTTCGAATTCAGCCAGCTCTATCAGTCGACTGGTTCTCCAGCGCAGGGTGTCTTCCACTGTATCCTGCTTACTGGAGCCCGACGTTGGACGCCACAAATGTCGCGGCTCATACTCTGCCTCAACACTTTGGGGCTAAGTGCTCTGGTCAAGAGAGAGAGTGGAGCTCTTGGGGCAGGAGACGCGAAGAATGGAGACAAGACAGAGATTCTGATCAAGTCTCTTTTTTATCAAGTCTCTCTTATTGAGTCTCTTACCAAGTCTCTAGTCTCCTTTATTGAGTCTCTTCTATTGGAGGGAATTCTGGGGTATTTATATACACAAGCAGGAGAACACAGGTGAAAACACTTTACCACATGCACCATACAGCTGAGGTCACTAAACAACAAAACAAGCTATGTGGGATAAACAATATATTTATCAGAGTGTGCTTCAGCTGTTATAGGCTTTTGACAACCAAGTCTTTCATCAGGGTATATGGTTCCAGATGGCTGCAAAGTTGATCTAGCCGCTTTCTATTAAAGTCGGCTCCCAACAGTTATGTATGTATATATCATATCATCGGCAAAGAGTAATACTTTGACTTCTTCCTTTCCAAATTGTATCAGCTTGATCTCCGTTAGTTGTCTTATTTCTCTAGTTAGAACTTCAAGTACTATATTGAATACATAAGGAGAGAATAGGGAACCATGTCTTGTCCCTTATTTTAGTGGAATTCCCTTAAGTTTCTCTCTAATTTTAAATTTGATATTGAGTATTGGCTTTATATATATTATTAAGTCTATATATTAATATTATAATATTAATATATATATATATATATATATATAATTATATAATAAAAGTATATTGCTTTTATTATGTTTAGGTATGTGCCCTATATCGCTGATCTCTCTAAGACTTTCAACATAAAGTGGTGTAACTATGGTTTATAATCCACAAACACGTTGAAGGATCATCACTTAACAAAGTTTTTCTATGAATTTGTGATTCATATTTTTGTCCAGGAAAAATGAGGAACTAATCAAGAGAACAAAAAACAACAATATAAATTTATGCATGCCTAAAGGAAATGTCACATTATTTTATTAATTCCATTGCTAAAGCTGCTAAATATAAAATAGTGCCATTCAATAAATCAAAAAAAGTATTTGGAATGGGCTTTGGCATTCCAGTCTGCACTAATTTTTGGACCTAGTGTACTCATTTTAAAGCATGTGCACAAATGGATACACACACCACAACACATATATTTTAACTGTTATTAATGTTAGGTAGGACTGTAGATCTGACCTAATTTTAGATTAAGAAAAGTTCTTCTAAAAATTTATTTCCTGATTTTTCTAATACCAAGTTAATAATATTTTTCATACTGTGTCTTTGATAGTAACATTTAAACCAGCTTAGGAATATGATAAACAAATATTCTGTAAACTATATGGTTGATGAGGATTGTATATATTTCTATGAGGACTAGGAATATGTCAGCATGAAAAATGTAATAGAATTTTTTGAGGTTTTACTTTAATTGCCACATGATTCCTCTCCTTTTCTTGTTTCAAAAACTTCCTTTTCATATTCTCTTTCAAATCATGGCCTTTTTTCTAGCAATTGGTATTGCATGTTTATATTTATTTGTTTATACACTTCTGGGGAAATCACTATCCCTGACCTCAAGCTGTACTACAGAGGAATAGTAATAAAAACTGCATGGTATTTTTACAGAGACAGGCAGGAAGATCAATTGAATAGAATTCAAGACCAAGAAATGAAACCACATGCCTACACCTACAGTCACTTGGTTTTTGACAAAGGAGCTAAAACCATGCAGTGGAAAAAGGGCAGCATTTTCAACAAATGGTGCTGGTTCAACTGGAGGTCAGCATGTAGAAAAATGCAAATTGATCCATTCTCATCTCCTTGTACAAAGCTCAAGTTCAAGTGGATAAAGGACCTTCACATAAAACCAGATACACTGAAACTAATAGAAGAGAAGGTAGAGAAGAACCTTGAATACTTGGGCACAGGGGAAAAGTTCCTGAACAGAACACCAATGGCTTATGCTCTAAGATCAAGAATTGACAAATGGGACTTCATAAAATTGCAAAGTTTCTGTAAGGCAAAGGACACTGTCAATAGAACAAAACGGTAACCAACAGATTGGGAAAAATCTTCACCAATCCCACATCGTATAGAGGGCTAATATCCAATATATACAAAGAATTCAAGAAATTAGACTCCAGACAACCAAATAACCCTATTAAAATATGGGGTACAGAGCTAAAAAAAAATTCTCAACTGAGGAAACTCAAATGGCTGAGGAGCACCTAAAGAAATGTTCAGCATCCTTAGTCATCAGGGCAATGCAAATCAAAACAACCCTGAGATTCTACTTCACACCAGTCAGAATGGCCAAGATCAAAAACTCAGGTGATAGTAGATGCTGGCGAGGATGTGGATAAAGAGGAACACTCCTCCATTGTTGGTGGGATTGCAAGATGATGCAACCACTTTGGAAGTCAGTCTGGCCATTCCTCAGAAAATTGGACATAGCACTACCTGAGGACTCAGCTATAACATTCCTGGGCATATACCCGGAATATGCTCCAACATATAACAAAGCAATGTATTTTTTGAGTTCCAACTCAATAGTATATATGTGTGTGTGTGTGTGTTTTAAATATAACACTTAAACATAATAATTAATATTTTAAGTATATTTACATATATTACATATACTTTATATAGTTTAAATGTAATTATATTTTAAAACTTTTTGTATATATACATGTAACTTTTAAATATGAGAAAGAAATGATCCATTGTAAGATCTTAACATGTTTTGGTCATAATTTTCATCTTTATATATTTCTAGATACTCTCACATTTATGTAAGCTTGATAGTAGTATATATGGATACAAATAAATGCAACCTGTCATTCCTTCATCAAAACAAACAAAAGTTCTTGATTTAAAGATAGTTGTTTGGGCATGAGTGTATCTAATTTTCTGTAATAAAATCCATCTTGATCCATCCATTGTAAAACACTGCAGAGGAGGGGAAACAGCTAGTAACACAAAATGATTTATCTATGTATGCAAACTCAATTTTTTATTTAAAAATCATAAGAGAATGTTAGATTTATAGTGTATTTTGATAAAATATAAAGGATAGTTATCACATTGCTGATCAAATTTAATATAAGCAATGTAAGAAGCAAAACACAAAGATTTCATATATGGTTAAAACTTGTTTTTGCTGAATATTTTGACCAAGTTTTCCTAATAAGTATCTACCATTGGCATCATTCTTGTTCCACACAGCTCCATAAACCAGGCAACATAGATTGCCTGATCAGATACCCAAAATGTCATTCAGGTGAACTCTCTTAGCATACTAATCAATGTATCCTTGCTGTAGAAAATACACAATGTGAGCAATTCTAAAAAAGGATGAACTTAAAATACTTACAAAGTACACATACATCAGTCAAAATGTAATTCAAAACAACTGGAGTTTTCTATATTGAAATACATTTTCACAAAATATTTATTTCATATGTCTATATTTATGTGCATCTAAAATATAAATTTTATGGTTATATATAAACTATATGAACATATATTTAAATATCTTATGGCATATAAATATCTTGTGATATAGAGTATAAAAATCATGGGTCACTAAAATTTTTTTAACTTCATATTTCAATAAACCTTTGATAATTCAAATAAATTTAAAGCTTCCACTTTGTTGCCTTTAAAAGCTCTTTAGAATCCACTTAACTCTTGTAACATAATTTAGACCAGCAATTTTCTCCCAAAAGTGTGATTGGCCTATAGATAAATTGCTATTTTATTTTCAGTAGATAATTTCAACTCATTGCCAAGAAATCTATTTCCCTTAATGCTACAGGTCCTGATTGTTTTCTAACAATTGGCATATATGGTGGCATTGTGTCTACACTATATACAAGGCAAACAAAGCTTTGCCCAGCGTGGTTGTAAAATATTAACTTACTGCTTTCAATAGATCTCTGTTGCCTTCCTTTGGGTCTACTATAAGTCAAAATGTGCTGAGAACATAAAGGTGTGTTTTTCTGTTCCTGGGTCTTTGTTCACTTTCTCCATTATGAGCGAGTCTATAATTTTCAAAGTATTTTATAGTCTCTCCTTGGGGGATAGTTCAGTACACATCTACTGTGTTATCAAAACTTAATGCTATGAACTGAAATCACAATTTCCATGGTAGTATTATTTCTACTTAAAGGAATCAAGAAAAATTAATATATTTTCTGTTTTTCCTCAACATCATATTTGTCTTAAGTTTGTTTATTACAAGTCAGCTGTTTTATGTATATCGCTTTTTATTAATTTAATATTTTAATATTCGTCTGATTAATACTATGAAGTTACAGATAGACTTTGAACAGTAAAGGGACTTGTTCATTGCCAATGAGTTTTGTGTTGCTGATGAAGAACTGAAACTTGTTGGATGCCAATGATAGACAGCAGTGCTTTACTATACCAGGGACCATGGCACCATTCTATTATAAGCTAACTCTTGAATACCTTTTCATTTGTTTAATACTATTATATGTAGAAATAAACTTTTAAAGTATATGTGTGTTGTGTGTGTTTGTGTGTATGTGTAAACATGAGGCAAAGAAACAGATATAGAGAAATTTTGTTATGATTTATGGTGTAAGTGGAAAGATTAAACTCTGTCAGAAAACAAAAGATGTAAAGAATCATTTTTAATTGTAAAACTGACATAATATACAGAATTAGAATTGTGATAAATTTCTTCTAAATTAGTGGTTTCACTGCCAACAGTAAGATATTTTTTGTATTCTTCAATGATTGGCAGGTATCTCTAAAAAAACTGTACAATGATAGTAGCAACCTTCCTACCTTATTATAAAACAAATTTATATTTTATATTCATATATGTTTATCACCTATGTATTATATGTTTATATGTTATTAATACATGTATGTTTTATATTATATGTTTGTTACATTTGTATATAACATGCATAAATATAAAAGAAATATGTAATATACATGTACATCAATCATACAGGCCCAGGCACACAGTTTGTTAAAAGAAAATCTGAAACAATCTTAACAAAATCATATGAGCAGGGCCAGTGTTCTGGAAGAAAGATAATTAGGAATATGCTGTCACATGTGTGATATACATCAATGCAGAGAAAAGAGTGTGATATATAGAGATTTCTTTATTGTCCTTGAGTCAACCATTCTTGGTCCTGAATGTCACGAAATTTTTATAAGCATACGAAGGTTTATATTTAACTCAGAATAGCATGATAATGCAAAAGTTACTTTATTCTCTTGATTGTTTATTATCTTATCTTGTGCAGAAATAACAGTTATATGTGTCTAACACAATTCTGATTGCAGCATCTCTTTGTCAAAACACAACATTTCTTTGTTAAAGCTCTTTGATGGCTTCCAACATAATTCTATTAAAAATCAGTTTTTTTATGCTGTTGAATAGTTTGTTGCCAGAAAGAGCTCTAGCAAAAGAGTTAGCTGAAGAGTGCATCAGTGTAGGCTAGAGTGGAAGCAAATGCACTTCGGAACTTTTCGCTTGAAGATTCAGGAAATACGGGTTTACTCGAATAGATATTGGTTATAAGAACATCCATGTCTTCTATGACTTGCTAATCAAGAAATTTGCTATGCTTGGTTATGGCTCTCAATTTCTTAGTCTAAAAACGTAGGGTAAATGGAAGAAACCAGGGTCGACAGGATCGCTTACACTGTATAGAGTTATTGCTAAAGAGGTCCACTAAGTGGTTAATAAAGACGCAGGCCCAGAGAACTTTATTTTAAAGCATTTATGTATAAGAAAGAGGTGAAATATCTCTAAGGAATGATAAAGAGAAGTCCCTTCATGCCTTGGAGCCCCAGAGATGTGAAGTGGTAGCTGTGTGTTTTGAGATGGGAGGAGTCCTGTGAATGCAGACTCAGCCCTTGTTCAGGTAGATGGACTAATGATGGATACACAGAGGAACAGAAGAGATAAAGGGGAATGCCTTCATCTTACTTTTGAAATGATTTTTAAAAATGCATTCAGGAAGCCATCTGAGTAAGGATTTGAAACTATGGTAACTGAATTCAGCCACGGACAGAATTAGGGTACCAAGACATTTCTTCTAACCTCTGCAATATTTTAAACCCAGTTCCGTGAAAAAAAAAAAAAAAATCCAAAGACTAGACATAGGGCCTGGAGAAGAATGAACAAATCTGGGAGACATTTCTCTGGGTATCTGCAAGGGAGTTTATGTAATGATTGGTAGGATCAGTAGATAAAGTGTAGATTTATGTTAAATGGAGCAGCCACAAGGTCATAAATAGTTATTGTTTGATGACCTTCCTTTCACCTATACATTCAGATTCATTACTTATATATTTTGCTTCTACCTATGGTTATACATTGTTTAATACAATATATATGTTGTGGTACTTGAATTAAACCTACAACCCAGCAGCTCTTTAGCAATTAGCAATCTCTATTATTTGACAATATTTCTGAAGTATGTGATGTACTATGGGGGATTTCTACCATTAGAGTGGTGGAGCATCTAAAGGAAAGAGTAAGAAAATTCCTCAGGCCTGATGGTGAGTGATTCCCCCATCAGTTGCAGAATAGGGTTTATTTTTGTACTTAAGTCTATACACAATCCTAACCTCATAATTTTGCTGACCTTTTCATTTTGAAGGAGGCAAGTTTGAGTTTCTTTTCTTTGAAACCAAATGAGTTGGTTTCTAATCTGTCCGTACATTGAAGACTGCTTTTGACCCTTTCATTGTGATCATTATAGTACAATGTAATATCTCACCATGGGGTCTGTGAGCTAATGTTTGTATATTTTGTTTGTTTAACTTAGTTCTTTTTTGCTCATTTGTTCTTGTGACTGTCCTGGTAGCTTCAATAATATCAGAGGAGTGAGTAATTAGGTTAACGTTCAGTTCTCATATTTCTTTGGTACTTCTGTAGTAGGATAGCTTTCTCTCTCTCTCTCTCTCTCTCTCTCTCTCTCTCTCTCTCTCTCTCTCTCTGTGTGTGTGTGTGTGTGTGTGTGTGTGTGTGTGTGTGTGTGTGTGATTATGGGAGAGTACCGTTCTTGGTAAACATCTAATATCATTTGTATTACAAATATATGTGGCCATTTCTTTCAGCTTTCCAACCAAAATATCCAAATTAGATTTCCATGACAATGAGATTTGAAACAAAGCCCACATATATATCTTATTTCATTCAATCATTCCAATAATGCTAGAAAAAAAATTCTCTTCTTATTTTGCTGATAAAGCAATGAAAGCAAGCAAATGATTAGTAAATTCTTCAACCTGACAAAGAATTAAGATGTGAATTCAGATTTTATGGTACCAAACCTTAGTAGAATATTTTCTATATTATGTCAAACTACACCTTTAAAGACAAGAAAGAAATGACATCATAGTTATTCAGAACAATTGTTCTTGAACCAGTGTTATAATCACTACTTTGGTAAAGCTGCAAATGTACAGTTTTTCTGATTATTCTGTTCTATCTCTATTTAAAAAATTAAAAGCTGGCAATGAAAAAATGCCACCAGGATGAATAAATATTCTAATTAGTATCCTGGTGGTTAAAAAATATAATTTGTCTAAACTTGTAAATTGCTTGGTAAATGTCATTCTGATATTGAACAGTGTAATTTCAATGAAGGGATGTTAACTTATAAATATATGGTAGAATCTTTATTTAGATTATCCAACTAACAGTGTATTTGATCATTTCTACCCCCAACCTTTATTTTCTTCTTGGAGCATAAACTAGCTTTTCACTTCTTTTTCTTTTTACAAAAATTAACAACCCAACAATGCATATATACTGTAAACCTGTGCTTTGTTTATGGACCCATCCATTGGCAAATGGAAAACCTACCATCCATGAGTCACACCATCAGTGAATAGAGACATATAACACTGATTAAAATTGTGTATCTGTATATGATACACATACACACACACACACACACACAATTATACATTACATCAAGGATTCTTCTCCCAAGCTAGCTATGAAAGGCTTGTTAAGTAATCAAGAAACTAACTGAACCCTTTCTGTAGAAATCCAAGTGTGGTGCTTGGCTTAGAATGCTCTGGTATGTTTGTAAGATCATGGAGACAATAAGAATGTGGACCCTTTAATTTTGTATCTGTTATCAAACTCACCAAGGGACACTGACATTTCACAATCAATTTAAATCGTCAGTGCTTAGGATCATTGGTTTCTACATTTCAAGCCTCTTTAAAAATTGGAAATGTTCTTCTCAACACTTGTTATTTTTTGAGGCATTCTTTTGTTTGTGTGTGTGCTCCTGTGTACAGAACTATATGCAATGTGTATGTAAACATAAGTTTGTATTGCATGTATTTGAGTTCATATAGAAGTTGACACTAGCATCTTCCTTGAACACATTCCATCTTACATTACAGGATCTATCACTAAATGGAGTACTTACCTGGTATGTAGACTGGATGCCCAACAAGTCCTGGCAATCTCACCCTTTTCTATCCCTATGCCCAGTCTTAGGATTATAGGTGGCACCAATTAAGCCCAGGTGGGGGTGCAGAAACTCAAGTTCTAGTACTTATGAGACAGACATTTTACTGACTGAGCGATCATCACAGCCCACAATAGTTTTAGCATTTTATAAATGTATTTTAATAGAGAACAAGTGAAATGACATCACTGGTAAACCGTGTCTACTTTCCCTACTTGTTGGGGAGGGCAGGGAGCGTGGGGCATGTGTGTAAAGCCTATATCACTGAATTCCAAAGGAAAATGAGAAAATTTGTATCAGGCATTTATTGTGTGAACAGGAGAACCCAGTGCTGCAGACACTGACATGCTCTATGTACCAATACAGCTAAAAATCAGTTTTGTTAAGAAACTTGTTTTATTTGAGCATTACTAAATAGATTCAGACAGTCACAGGAAGAAAACAGTATACTCTGTTTTGGGTACTTTAAGGACCGTCAGATATTATGTATCATATAACAACAGAAATTATTTATTTTTCTTCTGGAAACTGGAAAAACAAGGCAGCAGTTAGAAAATCTGAGGTGTCATGAGGGTCATATTGTCTTCATTCATGGCCACTTCTGTGTTCTCACATGGCAGAATGAGAAGTGTCTCTTTGGTCTGCTTCCATGGGGGCTTTAATTCTGATTATTGAAACAGCCGCTTCAAAAGTACCAGCCTCCAAATGCCAGTGTCCTTACACACATATATGTGTGTAAGGATACACACACACACACACACACACACACACACACACACACATGCCCAACCTTAGGATTAGATCATGAAAGAAACTAAAATACAAAGTTAACTCAATTCTAAATGCATAAATATGAGACTATAAGTGCTCATATAAAAAAGACAAAGCCAGACTATGAGGGAATTGAGTACCCTTTGTAGCATTCAGTTCATTGTTAAATTTCTGACATAAGTTTGTATGTGACCTACTCCCCTTATGTACCTAACTTACATCTACTGCAATTTATCCTTTGTTGTCTATTCTGACTCCATTGACCTAATTTCCCATCAACAAATGTGGCAACTGCTTTTGGTCTCCCTCTGGAGTTGCTGGATTAATCCATCTTTTGTCCAAATTACTATATTGTGACTGAAATACATCCTAAAGTAAACTAAAATCATCATCATTATCATTGCTGTGGAGCTACAGAACTTTGTACATTTAGTGTGTACAGTCTCATTAACTCAATAATATGCAAACATTACTATAACATCAGTATAAACAAGGTAAAGAGCATAAAATAATCCTTAAGGTTTTCACATGCCCATTTTGTTTGTTTGTTTGTTTGACCTCTTTTTACCTGACGATTTAACCCTCAACATGAGTTTACATTTGGTCAGCATTATATTGTTAACTCTGAGCATCAAAGTTTACACATAATCTCTAGAACTTATTCATCTTGTGTAAAGAAGATGCCATGAAAAGCAATTTGTAATGGAGCATTGAGTTCATTTTGGTCAATAAAACCACTACAGCATTCTCTGCTTCTTCAAGATTTTTAAAATTATCCTGTTGAAGGAAAACCATTCAGTATTTATCCATGTGCAAGTATATTATCTCTATAAATAGATAAGCATCTTTATAAAACATAAGGTCTCTTACCCATATGGTAGGTCTATGAATTGAAATACTTCTTTCTCCTTAAAAATTGCAAGGTGCAGTTGATCTGCAAAGACCAGGGAGAATTTGGGGAAGGGAAAGTGATGAAAATATATTGTAGAAAATTCTTAAATAAAATGAGAACAAAGTGGTGATCAGGGAAGGGGAGATAATTCGCAAAGAAAATATTTGTAATACTTTTGAATATAAATTCAGTAATAAGAATCGCTTATCCATATGGTAGGTCTACATTTAATTTTTTCAGAGAGCTACAGATGGGTTTCCATAGTAATTGTTTACATATGTACCAAATAAAAATGGTTCAATCTCTCCATACCTTTACCAATGCTTTCCAATTTTTCTTTTTATTAGAGCTACAGTAACAGGGGTCATAAGACATCACTGCTGTTTTGGTGATCTGATGTATATTTTTCTTAAAATTAACAGTGTTGAATATTATAAAGTAGCTCTTTTCTATGTATATATCTTTACTGAGAAAATTCCTTTTTAGAATCTTTAATAATTTTTCCTTAGCTCTATTCTAATTCATGCATTCAACCATTAACTTTGGTTTGTCTGTATGTGTTTATTTTTATATAGGTATTTATATTGAATTATACATAAATTAAAAAAATCAATTTATTCCATACATACAAGTAACCCTAAGTAAACTTAGTGGGTTCCATATGAAATAAGAGATGAAAAGAGCAGTTGTCAAGAAGGGTGTAATGGGAACACGCTAAAATGAAGAGGATGAATAGGGCCAAAATACCTTATGAATATGTATCAAACTGTTAAGAAGATGCTGTATCTTATTTCTTTATGTTAAAGCATTAGAATATCCTTCCTTCTGGCTATTTGAGTAAAAACGTCAAAGCAATTTCACACACAAAAAAATCAGGAAAGAGAAAAGGCTATTTACTGTCTTCATCTTTCAGTTTAGTCCTTGAAGTTTTAGCTAAACCAGTAAGACAATTAAGGAAGATCATGGGGATACAAATTGAAAAGAATGAAGTCAAGGTATCATTATTTGAAGATAGTAGTATATGTAAGTGATACTAATAATTTCATTGGGAAATTCCTACAATAGTTGGATACAAACAATGATTAAAACAACAATAATAAAAAAACTACCACAACAAAAAATTAGTGTCCATCCATACTATATATAAATGACACATAGATTGAGAAAGAAATTATGGAAAATTGCCATTCATATGAGCCTCAAAAAATATATCTTGGGGTATCTTTAATCAAGCAAAATAAAGATGTGAATGTTAAAAGCTTTTAAGACATTAAAAAGAGAATTATAGACCATATTAGAAGATGGAAAGATCTCCCATGCTCATAGATCAATAGTATTAATATAGAAAAAATAATGATCCTACCAAAAGCAATCTACAGATTCAGTGCAATCCATATCAAAATTACTGATAGTATAATCAAATCATAGAAAAACCTTAGAAAAGTTTTTCATATGTAAAAACATATTAAATAAAAGAAACCATTATTATGTGTATTTTATATAACTCTTATATAAAACTTTTATATAAGTTATTTTTATATAGCTTTTGTTTTGAACATAGATTTAATTAGGCTATTATTAACAATAGATTTAATTGTGCATGGCTTTTATGTATGCCCCTAGTTTATTTGGAAATGACTACATTCTTACTAAACTTGTAATTTTTACAAAATTAAACTCAGTACAGTTGAGATAGAGTTTCTCTGTCTAACCTTTATATTCTTAGAAGCTATCTCCCACTGATAGTTCCAAATTACTACTTACTAATTTCTATGTCCCATCTTGACTGCTTTTAACTCCAATTAGTCAGCTGTCTGAGCCACATTTTCTTGACCCAGAGCCCAGGGTGCTCTCCTTCTTTATCCCATGGTGGCCTCTCTGTCTGTCCTGTCTCCACACTCTCCTAAAGCATGGCCAAATTCCCTTTCCTTTTTTCCTCCTGAACCCAAGCCCAGGAATACTAAAGCCCTGACTCTGTCTGTCTTTCCAGCTATTGGCTCCTGGTATCTTTATATGCCAAACAGAACCAACTGGGGGCAGGTCCCAGAAGCTACGTGCAGACCCTCTCATTAAACAGTTTTGGGGGGCCCAATCAGCATTTGAATAGAAGCAGCTATATTTTTTCTTTCTTTGTCCAACTAAAAAGGCTCTTTTCTCTTTGATATACATTTAATACAATTATAACAATTATGTAAACTATAAGCTATGATATATAGTTGTAACTTCTAGTCCATCATATATATGTATTTTTATATTTATTATATTGATATAGTTATAAATATAGATATACATAGATGATATAGGAGAGTTATGAACAGACAAAACAACAAACAGAAGATAGATAAATTATATGTAAGATATATTGATGTTAATATCTGTAATAAATATGTTACTGCTCACAGAAATGGATAATAGATAGAAGTGACCAAAATTACACTTATTAATGTAGAATCTTGCTATAGAGAACATTAAAACTAGACAAATATAGTAACCATTCTTAGAGTCCATTATTCACCTATTATAATATGATCATTAAAAATAAAAATGCATATATATGTATGTATACAATTATCATTGTGGTTAATCTAATCTCTTAAAATATCACACTGAGTTTTGGGCTAAATTAAATTTTACAGGATAGCTTTGGTATTAAAGCAGAAAATAGCATGTGTTTAAATGATATTAAGATAAATTTTAGTTCATGTATGTCAAACTTTTCATTAAAAATGTTTGGTTTTCCCTTCTAGTTGCTTATTAACTTCATTATTAATGGTTGTTTAAAATAATTGTAAGTATCAAATATACATATCTGTAGTGATAATATTTATATGCAAATTAAATCTGTAAATGCATACAGATTGTGATGTTCAAATAGAGATATTATTCATCTAATGCAGCATAAAATTATATTGTGATTGATAATTTTAGATGTTTTGTTAGTACCACAGGATGATAAAATGCAGGAATAAATGAAGATCATCATTAACACAAGAAAAGGTCTCAGAATTCTTGAGTCAATTTTAATTTTAGAAAGGGAAGTTTAATGAGTAAAACTATGTTGTTTGAGTGGAAACAGCACAGCCATTGTAGAAAATAGAAAGTCATAAATGGATAGACTAATTTACAGAACTTGGTAGTGTGGGTGTCTCATATGTTCACTCAGGAAACTGATGAAAAAGACCCCCTGCCGTCCCACAGCACATCGGATCTAATTTAAATTCATGCTGCCACCTGCTACTGCTGATTTTGTTATAATGGACTGAAATGGCTATGTATAGAAATTAACAGAGCTCCATGACACATAGGGGAAAAGAGACATTTTCTTTTTAATCATGTTTCATTCTCTTTTTAAAAAAAAAAATATGTGTTCTTCAGATCTCAAGAACTAAAAATATTTCCAATTAACTGGAAATCAAAGAGGCAAAATGATGTTGGGAATATAAGCATTATTTTTAACTATGGTTATACCAATCCTTAAAACTAGACCAAGGAGAAATCTTAATTATTATTTACATGGATGCTTGCACTGTCTGTCTGAACTACAAATGTTCCAAATTCTATACCATCTAATACTACTCAATTCTCTTTTCATTGTCTGGAATAAGATAAGTTTAAATTATTGAATATAGCCACCACTTTGGAGATATAAGTTGAGTCTGCTAATATCTTTCAGTAGTAGAACATTTGCCTGGTTATGTGAAGGCCTAGGATCACTCTAGCACTGATAAAAGGATAAGAATGAGGAGAAGAAAAAAGAAGAAGAAGAAAAAAGAAGGAGGAGGAGGAGGAGGAGGAGGAGGAGGAGGAGGAGGAGGAGGAGCAGGGCGAAGGGAGAAGGGAGAAGGGAGAAGGGAGAAGGGAGAAGGGAGAAGGGAGAAGGGAGAAGGGAGAAGGGAGAAGGGAGAAGGGAGAAGAAGGGAGAAGGGAGAAGAAGGGAGAAGGGAGAAGGAGGGAGGAGGGAGCGGGGAGGAGGGAGAAGGGAGAAGGGAGAAGGGGGAAGGGAGAAGAGAGAGAAGGGAGAAGGGAGAAGGGAAAAAGAAGGGAGAAGGGAGAAAGAAGGGAGAAGGGAGAAGGGAGAAGGGAGAAAGAAGGGAGAAGGGAGAAAGAAGGGAGAAGGGAGAAGGGAGAAGGGAGAAGGGCAAAAGAAGGGAGAAGGGAGAAGGGAGAAAGAAGGGAGAAGGGAGAAAGAAGGGAGAAGGGAGAAGGGAGAAGGGAGAAGGGAGAAGGGAGAAGGGAGAAGAAGGGAGAAGAAGGGAGAAGAAGGGAGAAGAAGGGAGAAGAAGGGAGAAGAAGGGAGAAGAAGGGAGAAGAAGGGAGAAGAAGGGAGAAGAAGGGAGAAGAAGGGAGAAGAAGGGAGAAGAAGGGAGAAGAAGGGAGAAGAAGGGAGAAGAAGGGAGAAGAAGGGAGAAGAAGGGAGAAGAAGGGAGAAGAAGGGAGAAGGGGGAAGGAGGAAGGAGGAGAAGGAGGAGAAGAAGAAGAAGAAGAAGAAGAAGAAGAAGAAGAAGAAGAAGAAGAAGAAGAAGAAGAAGAAGAAGAAGAAGAAGAAGAAGAAGAAGAAGAAGAAGAAGACGACGACAAGGAGGAGGAGGAAGAGGAGGAAGAAGATGACAAGGAGGAGGAGAAGGAAGAGGAGGAAGAGAAAGAGAAAGAGGAGGAGGAGGAGGAGGAGGAGGAGGAGGAGGAGGAGGAGGAGGAGAAGGAGGAGGAGGAGGAGGAACAGCAGCAGCAGCAGCAAAAACAACAACAGAGGATCAAGGATCAACCAAGAGAAGTTTGGGTTTCTGGAATGTTGCTGGGTTGGTAGAATGCTTCCCTAACATACAAGGCATTGTGAATTTAATCTCCAGTACTAAGAGATTTGTATATATGTGATAGAATATAAAAATATTTATAATTTCAAAATATATAGAAATAATATTTTACTTTGGCCTCTGTTAAATTTGAAATTTGGAATCCCAAATGACTGAAAATGTCAAAGTTCTCACCCCACATAAAGAAAGCTTATCTATCTTTGACAAAGGAGCTAACACCATCCAGTGGAAAAAGGTCAGCATTTTCAACAAATGGTGCTGGCTCAACTGGAGGTCAGCATGTAGAAGAATTCAAACTAATCCGTTCTTATCCCCTTGTACAAAGCTCAAGTCCAACTGGATAAAGGACCTTCACATAAAACCAGATACGCTGAAACTAATAGAAAAGAAGGTTGAGAAGACCCTAAAATACCTAGGCACAGGGGAAAAGTTCCTGAACAGAACACCAAAGGCTTATGCTCTAAGATCAAGAATTGACAAATGGGACCTCATCAAATTGCAAAGCTTCTGTAAGGCAAAGGACACTGTCAATAAAACAAAACGGCAGCCAACAGATTGGGAAAAGATCATTACCAATCCTAGATCCAATAGAGGGATAATATCCAATATATACAAAAAACTCAAGAAATTAGGCTCCAGACAACCAAATAACCCTATTAAAAATGGGGTACAGTGCTAAACAAAGAATTCTCAACTGAGGAAACTCAAATGGCCGAGAAGCACCTAAGGAAATGTTCAACATCCTTAGACATCAGGGAAATGCAAATCAAAACAACCCTGAGATACCACCTCACACCAGTCAGAATGGCTAAGATCAAAAACTCAGGTGATAGTAGATGCTCGCTAGGATGTGGAGAAAGAGGAACACTCCTCTATTCTTGGTGGGATTGCAAGCTGGTGCATTACTCTGGAAGTCAGTCTGGTGGTTCCTCAGAAAATTGGACATAGCACTACCTGAGGACCCAGCTATACCTCTCCTGGGCGTATACCCAGAAGATGTTCCAACATATAACAAGGACACATGCTCCATTATGTTCATAGCAGCCTTATTTATAATAGCCAGAAGCTGAAAAGTACCCAGATGCCCTTCAACAGAGGAATGGATACAAAAAATGTGGTACATTTACACAATGGAATATTACCCAGCTATTAAAAATAATGAATTTGAGAAATTCTTAGGTAAATGGATGGAACTAGAAAATATCATCCTGAGTGAGGTAACCCAATCACAAAAGAACACACATGGTATTTACTCACTGGTAAGCGAAGATTAGCCCAAAAGTTTGAAACAACAAAGGTTCAACTAACAGACCACATGAAGCTCATGAAGAAGGAAGAACAAGTATGGATGCCTAGGTCTTACTTAGAAGGAATAACAAAATACCCAAGGGAGCAAATATGGAGACAAAGTGTGGGACAGAAACTGAAGGGTAGCTTGTCTGGAGACCATTCCACCTGGGTATTCATCCCATGCACAGTCACCAAAAATAGACACTGATATGGATGACAGGAAGTACATGCTGACAGGAGCCTAATAGGGCTGTCTCCTTAGAGGTCCTCCAGAGTCTGACATACCCAGAGACAGATACTCACAGCTAACCATTAATCTGATCAATGGTTCCCAATGGAGAAGTTAGAAAGAAGACTGAAGGAGCTGGAATGGTTGGTGGCCCCATGAGGATAGCAACAATACCAACCAGCCAGAGCTCCCCAGGGTCTAAACCACCAGCCTAGGAGCACATAAGGAGGGACACATGACTCTAGCTGTATATGTAGGGGAAGATGGCCTTGTTGGGCATAAGCAGGAAAGGAGATCTTTGGTCCCATGAAGGCTGAACACTGAGTGGGGGGGAAGGGAGGTGGGAGTGGGAGGTAGGTGGGGGCACACCCTCATAGAAGCAGGAGGAGGTGGGATGAGATAAGGAGTTCCTGGCTGGTAGGGGGAATGGGCTAAGGGGATAAAATTTAAAATGTACATATAATATCCAAAAAAAAAAGAAGAAAAAAGAAAAGTTGTTAGAACCAACATCTTTAATAAAATATCAGCCCTCTTAAAAAAATATCTTGATACTAAAATTTGTTTTGAAAATTGTATATTGCAGAATACACAGCCTTGGTGTATCTACTCACCAGGCAGGCTGAACAGACCTGCTCAAACCTCTGATGTTCTTGAATTCCATCTGGATGCAGTGAAGACACAGTGTCAGAGGCTTATCAATTTACTCTTCCTTCTGCTCCTCTTCTAATATCTCAATGCCTGTAATCAGCTTGAAGAAGTTAATGAAGAGTCAGCGCCCCTATTTCCTGGGCTTGGGGACTAAGGTGGTTAATATTGGGGTGTCTTTCTAGGGAAAAGCAGTGGTTCTGTTGGAACAGGGAGGATTAGCTAGGATTTATTTCATAGCCATAACCTAGTGGTAGAAATCTGTATAATTATTATCAAGATGAAGTTATAATTTCTTAAATGGCACAAAATTTACTTTGATTTCAAATTTAAGGTTTCCACTGGTACGAGCTTCTTATTGATATAAAAGTGAGATGAATATTGATACTCTCATAGGCATTGTGACTGTATAATACATTTAGGAATACAAGGCTCAGACCCAGTCCTTCTTTAACTTTTTTAACTAATTTGAGATGGTTAGCCTGTGAGTTAAGGGCCTATAGCAAATTCATGGCTTTGAGTTTATTGCTAAGGTGTTTTCTATATTTTATTTAGAAATAGCTGAGAGGAGTTAACAGACAATGATATCTGCCTAGACAGAGTAATCAGCCCTTAATAATTCTGCATCACTAATGTCTGTCAGATGATTCTGGGCCAGAAGGCTGAAGATCTGATGCTCCAACTTTCAGTAGTATAGGGGCTCTCCAGGTGTTCAGTGGTCTCTATAAATTGGCTAGGTTTTAGAAGCTATTCTTAGTTCTTCCCATAATTTCAGTTAACTCAGTCATTCTGGATTTCTGACAGGGTGAAGACCTATAGTCTCATAGCCAATCCTGGCTATTTACTCTGAGAGAACAGATCTGAGTGGACGGTTTTCAGCTGACATTCATTCTAAAGCCAAGAAAAAAGCCAGGTTCAAAACTAAGTGCTTTAGTTATATATATATTCATGGAGCAATTATTAATGATAAAATAGGCCATAAAACTGACAGAGAACAAAAGGGTATACATGGGATTATTCAAAAGGTAGATATTAAGGAGTGAAAAGATGTAATTATAACCATAAAACTGGAAACTGATGAAACTGCTGATAATGCTAATTATAGTGTAATTTAGTGTATTGTCATGTAAAATTATGAGTTATCTATTTGTGTTATTCATAAGTAATATTAAGTATCCATGCATATCTTGTTATATGAGCATTACAGTAGATGAACATGTGATTGATTCCCATACGATTTGATATCTTCTTCCAATGTTTTCAATGCTTTTACACTAATATAAACACATATGTGTATTGTTTATTAACTCCCATGATCTGCATAAGTGAGCAGGCAAGTAATTAATGCTGGAATAATTGAAAGGTTGGTTAATTAGAGTTAACAATTTTTGTGCAAAGGTGAGATTCAATGATTTAATTTTTCATGAACAAACATTAAGTTAAAATATAACTACTATTTACAGTGCTAAATTTCCAATCCAGCTGATGGTTTCACAATTTTAGGAACATGTAACAGTCTATTTATCACACCTTTTCTTTTAAAGGAAGCTAGAGATCTAATTATTAGGATCCTCAGATATCTCTTTATAGACATGATTCAATGCTAAACTAATGTTTTTCACTGAGATTGAAATTATTCCAATATTTAAAATGAGGTTCAGAAGCATATACGACTCCAAGTTTTTCATTCATTCCAGATTTTTTTCTCTTTGTTATTTGTAAAATTTATTACCATTGGTAATATTTAATTTTACTCACATTTCCATATAGAATCTTAGTAAATTAAATCTTAGTTTAAAAAAAAAACATATACATTTTAAGTTGACATATGCTAAGAATATTTATTTAGATATTTTTATATTCCTTTTTGAATACAAAATGAAAACGACCCAAATATAACACTTATCTCTTCTACCTACATTTATTTTTTCAGATTCATTAATTAAGGAAAAGAGTGGGAAAGTTATTATGAATAAAATCTGTTAGAACACTAATAGATAATAACTCACAACTATAAAATTATGACCTAGTTCTTTCTCAGGTCTGCAACCAGCAAAGTACACTCAGGCACATGTAAGAGTGTATGTGAGCTAAGAACAAGGTGTGGCAACATCCATCTTACAGATGCTGCATGAACCATAGTTCTACTGATGCTTTATGGTAGATGGCAGAAGGTCTCTTTACCAAACTGTTGATTTATTGCTGTTGACAAGACTTCCTCATTTTGATCATTACTATAAGAAATTTAAATTCAAAAAAATAATAAGGCAACATAAATAATAAATAACTGAGCATGGGCATACATACACACACATGCACACGCACAAACACACACACATATATATGACATTTTGATAGCTTAGATATCCCTGTAAATTATGATGGCATAATAACATGGCCTGATAAGAGCAGCTGAGATTGGGTGAAATAGCTTGCACATGTAAAATCCCAGGATAGAGAGGGGATAAGGGTACTATGGGTACCAGTCCTTCACCAAAGAGTTATGGTAATTGTTATCTACTGAGAGAGGCAGAAACTTTTCTTTAAGAATATGGTCCCTTGGTGTGGTGGTTTGATTATCCCTTGGTGTGGTGATTTTATTATATATGGCATAGGGAGTGACACTATTTGAGGTGTGGCCTTGTTGAAGAAATTGTGTGTGTGAAATTTGAGAGCGTCTTCCTAGCAGCCTTCAGATGAAGATGTAGAACTCTCAGCTTCTCCTGCACCATGCCTGCCTGGATGCTGCCATGCTGGCACCTTAATGATAATGGACTGAACTCTGAACCTGTAAGCCATTACCAATTAAATGTTGTCCTTCATAAGAGTGACCTTGGTCATGGTGTCTGTTCACAGAAGTAAAACCTGAACTAAGACACTATTTCCCTGGTTATTTTCTAAAGAGAGAGGACAGGGGGTATAGAGATGGAAGGGTGGGGAGGTGGGAACAATCTGGAATGAGATACCAGAGGGGAAAGTGTATTCTAAATATGTTTTATGAAAAATGCTTTATTTACAAAGTAAAACAAAAAACAAGGCACATCTTCTGAATCTTATATTTTTAAATTGGGAACTCATGAAGAGAATAATTTTCATCTTAATTTTACCATCTAATTCATAATTGTCAAATCATTCTATGTAGGCTTACTACTTAGATACTATTTATTTAAGGATCCCATAGTTTTCAGCTTGTGAAATATCTCAGGGAGCAAAGGTATATGCTGTACAAACTGGATAACCTGAGACTCACATCTGGATTCCCTGGAGAAGGACAGAACAAACTCCTGAATGTTATCCTTCATTCTGTGCTTCATGCCTTTGACACACATCACTAAAATACACCCAACTACACAATATAGACTTTTAGTAAAATCTGTGAGTCGTACTAAATGACTTAACAAACCAGACAATTCCATGCTAGAGATTTTACAGTTCTAAAATGTGATATAATTTTAATATACAAAGACAAAAACTAAAAATAAAAACCAGTGTCTTTCTGACAAATACAGAATTTACATTTTTAAGGAAATTATCTTCATGCAAACATATTTCCTTCATGAATCAAATCCATTTTCATAACAGTTTCTTTCATATTTTACTATCTCCAACTTTCCCAAGGTCATGACCCCCATTTTCAAGAGTATAAACAAGTTTATTCACTGGGTATTTTGGTGTGTTTGAATAGTAGTTAGACTGCATTTTTGTTTTGAGCTGACAGTGCTGTTGACATTGTAATGTTGTCTTAGGTGTTTACTGTTTCAATGCCTGACAAAAGGTGCTACTGTCAAAGCTTTATACCTGTGCTATCTATTGGCTAGTACATTCTTAAAGTGGTGCAGTTGTAGGAGTTGTGAGCCACACAGCGTGACTGTTAGGCACTTAACTTGAGTCCTCTGCAAGGACTGCAAATGTTATGAACTACTGAGCCATCTCTCTAGCCCCAGATGCCCAGTTAACGTATCCATAATTGTTAATTTTTCTAAGTGCAACTTTTTTTTTTTTTTGATTTTTCGAGACAGGGTTTCTCTGTATAGCCTTGGCTGTCCTGGAACTCACTCTGTAGATCAGGCTGGCCTCAAACTCAGAAATCCACCTGCCTCTGCCTCCCAAATGTTGGGATTAAAGGTGTGCGCCACCACTGCCCAGCTTTCTAAGTGCACTTGATACTAAACTCAAACCATTATTAAATTTACCAATATAAGCTACTGACTTACATTTGTTTAAGTATTTTCATAATATTAGCTATATATTAATATACATGTGCCAAATGACTGCATGCATATGTTCATAAAATATTAAATATTAAAAATAACAAATAATTACTGTTTCATTAATACCTCTTCTCCCTCTGTGATGCCATGGTGTCATAAACAAATATAACCGTCTTTAGTCCCTTTGAGGAAGTAGTTTCTCTAATTATATGCCCTACGTTTTTTTAAAGTAAGGGATGACTTATTTAATCAGGCCACACTGAAAAACAATAAAGAGACAACACAGAGTTTTAGTTTAAACAGAGAACATAAGGCATGTGTGGCTAAGCATGCTTGCCAAAGTGTTGACCCATTTTTATCTGAACCTTTTGCAAAGGAAAATGCTCTGACAAGATATCAGAAATGTGTGAAAACTCTGCTTGGGCAACGACGTCTTCCTCAGGCTGACATCAGGCTTTATGATTGTCCTTCCCCCCATAAGTAGTCCTGACGAATTTGTGATTTCCTGTGACTCTATTTTTTCCCATTTCCATCTTTTAATTCTAAATATTTTTATCTTGTTAAGAACCTAGCCTTGTGAAGGCAAATTATTCTATATTAGTGAATTTGGTAGCCAATCTTGGTAACCAATATGTCATATATATATAAAATTCATAAACGAATATAACCATCTTTAGTCCCTTTGAGGAAGTAGTTTCTCTAATTATTTCCCTACAGTTTTTTAAAGCAAGGGATGACTTATTTAACCAGGCCATACTAGAAACAAATAAACAGACAACATAGAATTTTAGTTTAAACAGAGAACAGGAGGCATGTGTGTGTGTATACACACACACACACACACACACACACACACACACACACATTCTCTAGCATGTGAAAGACTGAGAACTACACTTAAGGAATTGTTTCTCAGGCTGTGCCTACATTTTTTTGAAGTTGTTTCCCTATGGCTTGTAATTTGCTCTGTTATTTGATTGGCCTATATGCCCTAAAGATAAGATTCTCTTATTTTTTATCTTTCTACCTAGTGCTGGGATTGTAACACACACTGAGGGAGGGTTTTTTTTTTTTTTAATTTTTCTTTTAAATACATATGAGTGTTTTGACTGCAACTACGTCTGTGTAACACTTGCATGAATTGTGTCCACAGAGGCCAGAAGAGGGTCTCAGATTCTCTGGAATTGGAATTAGAGTTTATGTGAGACACTCTGTGTATTCTGGGAACCAAACCATGGTACTCTGCAAGAGCAGAATATAGTCTACATTTTTCAAGTGGCTCTTCAGTTCCTCTGTGCATGCATGCATGCACACATGTGAGTACACACACACACATACACACTCATACACACACATGCGTGTATGTATGTAGAAATTAATCATAAGTGTATTTTTGAGGTTACAAGAAAAGCATTGATAAGTAAAGAGTGATTAGTACTTTTTTAGTGAAAATCGTCATAATGCAAATTAATGATAAATATTGAAGTTTTTCCCTTATAAAACTGCAATAATGTACCTTGCCAATATCTCCTTTTTAAACTATTAGGTTTGTACTTGCCTTTTCCCATTTATGTACTTAAGAAGAAATGCTGGGCAAAAGAAACCTGTTAAACTGTTTCCAACTTTCCTTGTTTTCATGTTCAAATCAATTACTTTTGCTGTCACCATGAATAAAATTTACTACCAGCACAGAGTGCAAACAGTCAAATGCATTTCTAAGAACTTATAATGCAAAAATCATGTGACTAACCTCACAAGTTCTAAGAACTTGTCTCTATTTGTTCAGCTGCATCTTTTGTACAGCTGTATCTTCTCTAATGCCAATTAGGGTTTTGTTTTTGTTTGGTTTAAATTCTTGGATGCCAAAGTAAGTTTACCCATCAATTATAAAAAAATAAAATTACTGTTTTTTTAATCTGGTGGTATTTTTTATTGGATATTTTATTTATTTACATTTCAACTGTTATCCCTTTTCCCAGTTTTCTCTCTGGAAACCCCCTATCCCATCCTCCTTCCCCCTGCCCCTATGAGAGTGCTCACCCACCCATTCACCCACTCCCACCTCCCTGCCCTGGCATTCCCCTACACTGGGGCATCAAGCCTTCACAGAATGTAGGGCCTCTCCTCCTACTGATGTTTAACAACACCATCCTCTACTACATATGTGGCTGGAGCCATGTGTTCCTCCATGTCTAATCTTGATTGGTGGTTTAGTTCCTAGTAGCTCTGGGGATTCTGATTGGTTGACATTGTTGTTCTTCCTATGGGTTGAAAACCCCTTCAGCTTCTTCATTCCTTTCTCTAATCACCCCCCCCCACTTGGAACCCCATGTTCAGTGGTTGTCTGTGAGTATTTGTCAGGTTCTGGCAGAGCTTCTCAGGAGCCAGCTATATCTTGCTTGCCTAATATCTTGGCAGGAACTGTTATAAGGTTGCGCTTATAGACAAAGTATTGCTGCATAATGCCTTGGCAGAAACTATTATACATATTCTCTTATAGAAAATAAATTTTCTTTTCTAAACAATTATATTGTATAATTATTGTGCTGTCAAATATAATAAAAATTTTAATATATTACTTAGAGAAATATTACAAATTAGGCTTCATGGATAGGTTTTAGTGTGATAATTGTCAGCTACAATTATCAATTATCAATCAAAGACCAATGTTTTACACTTTGCATTTTAGCATCAGAGTAATATATAACTTAGAAATAACTGCTATAGTCACTAACATTACCATACTCTCAATCATAATCATTTCTTCTCTAACCACAAAGTCTTATGCACATCAAAGACCCATTATTTTCTCAAAGTCAATCATGGTAAATGTATATGACCTCGTAGAAAGAAATATAATGATTTACAAATTACTAAACAAAAGAAAGCACTACTTATAAGAGACCTGATAGAGAATGGAATCTATATTCATATTCATTTTTATACATTATCTTAACAGATTAATTCAGGGAGCTAGATGCTTGCAGTCAATAATTGGTGAGAGGGGGCTAAAAGTTCTCATTGAAATGAGTGTTTAAGAGTTTTCTCTATAACAATACTGGATTAAAAATTTACCTCCCGAACAGCTCAGTGGTGGTATAGCAGAAGGTTGGACCTTCATTTGCATGATATGCTATGTCAAGATCAGTGCAAGGTCTTTGCCACACACATCCTTTAGGTCACTTATGTCCCTTAATTAGCCCTCATTTAAAGGCTTTCTTCTGAGCCACCTGATTTTGCAACATTAGATCTACTGATAGTTGTTTTACTTTATTGGGAGTATATTATTGCCTTTCTAAAACTTTATAGACTTTCTAAAATTGAGTAGAGGAGGCTGAGCTGGTAGAATGAAGAGCAGATGTGGAAAGTGAATGCCAAACAATAATAATTATGAAGGTGTCAGTATCAGCCACTATGGGAGTGACCATGTTAGCAGTGGCAGTTATGGAAGAGGGCAGATGGCAGATGAAGAAGAGAAACTGGATAAAAGGACTGTAAAGAGTTGTCACATAAGAATTGAGAAAATGTGAGCCAGAGTTATTGGAAGAGCCTCAAAAGTCTTCCAAGTAGTAAGGGATACTATGTATCCCAACATCCCACATGGTAGACCTATCAATCACAGTAGCCACTCTAGGGAATGGTGATCACAAATTTGAAACCTGTACATGATTTGTTATCCTAGTAGACTTGCCTGATGTCACCTGTTGATGCTATCTATACCCTGCTACTGGAAGCTGAGGATTATAAGAAATGCCAAATATCAAGTCTGGAGCAATAAGTTTCACATCTCAGAATGAACACATGAGTCCTTGATTTCAAAAACTTGGAAAAACATACCCCTTATTCTCGGTGTTGGAATCTGTACATCTCTAGGTCTGCCAGCTCAGGCTGTAAGAATTTGGTATTTTGTATCATAGAATGAACAAGACTAAACAAATATCTTACGTACTCATGATTTTCATCTGAGCAAAAGGACACAATCAAGGTAATTGGTAGCACAAGCACCATGCTTATGAATAATTTACTGTTGATTTACATCCTTCCAATTGTTCATAAATGATTTTCCACCAAAGCTTAAATTTCTACAGTTATTATGAATGGAGTTCTTATCCTTTGGTACTATTATAAGTGTTGACTGAACTTTAGAATCTATTTCTTTTCCTTACCCCTGAAAGGTTGGATGATGTCATTTTCTTCAATGCTGAAACTTTTACTCTGTGCAGAGCCTCAGATTTTTTATTTCACTTGATTTCCTCATACTTTTTATATGCAAATCTTTTATTCTACCTATATTCTAGATAAAGCAAATTATATGGTATATATAGTACATATACAGTAATATATCACTATAAGAGAGATTAGCCTTTTACTGCAATCATTACGTAAAATAGTTTCAATTCCCTCATTCTACACAATTGTTGTGAGTAGGTTAACTAGTATGCTAGAAATAATTATTTCGGCATGGAAATTGTATTATGATATTTAAACTTCGTCATTCTTTAAAATTTAAAGGAATTTACTTTTCTTTATTATAATATATGATTTTAGTTTCTTTATTAAAGATTGTTTAGTAAATATCCTTTACTAAAGATTGTTTCTTTACATTAATTCCTAGGAAATTATTTAAGCTTGCTTTCTTTCTTTCTTTCTTTCTTTCTTTTCTTCTTCTTCTTCTTATTCTCTTCTTCTTCTACTTCTTCTCCTCCTCCCCCTCCCCTCCCTCTCCCCCTCCCTCTCCCCTTCCCCCTCCCCCTTTCCTCCCTCCTTTTCCTCCCCCTCCTTCTCCTTTTTCTTCTAATTCTTCTTTTTCTCCTCCTCCTCTCCTCCTTTTCCTCACCCTTCTGTGCTTAATCATACATTAAGAAGCATGTTTCACTCTCAGTATGCAATGGTATATTTGAAAAATAGTAGTAGATTGTAGTGAAAAAATGTTAGTCCACTAAATCTGAGAATAATATTATCTTGAAGCAAACTTCCACCTCCCCATCCCACCTTGCAGCAAAAGAAGCCACTCCTGTCACCTTTGACTAATGTTTTTGTTTGTTTGTTTTTGATTTGTCTTGTGAGATTTTTTGACTGACACAGTCTTGGTGATAAGGAAAAGGAGAGAGTATATAAACACACATAACTTCTCAAGCATTCAAGCCTGTACACATTTCTGATTAGACATTATTTTATCCCAAATATACGTGCATTTAATTTAATAAGTAAGTTCTCAGTAAGATCCTAGGCCATAGAATTTTATCTAAATAATTAAAGTTTCTTTGTAACACTTTATCCTCTTTAGTAACTTTAAGGTCAAAAAATCTACAATACAGCTTTACCATGATGCTTCACTCACCCACCTTTGTGTTTCTAATTGACAGCTGGCAGGCTTTGATTCATTTTTTTTTTAGTAGAAGATACTCTAGCATATCCTTTCTACCATTTCTTGTCATTTGAAAATAACTAGAGGCATTGATTTGAAGAGAATTTTAATCTCACGTATGTAACTTGAGTCCTTTGAATAAAGAACACTGTAGAATGACCTTCACAGTAGAAAGAAGTATAACTAAAATATAAAGACAGATTATTGTGAAATGTGAAGATAATACAAGAAAGACAAAATCAGGAATGTTCATGCTTTGATATCTATCATACTACTTCTATAAGAAACAAAAAGGGGACTGTTTAATATTGCTCATTTCTCTAATTCTGGACTTCGGCAAAAACCATAGAAAAGTCTTTAATTGACAAATACATTACCTGACAACTGTTATCTTGCACTATATTTGTGCAGGATAAATAGTATTAATTCTCTAACAAAAAGATCACAGAAAGCACTAGTGCTTTGAAATATGTAATATAAAACTTACAGCTTACTAAAAATAAAACTCATAATTAAATATCAAAATGGCAAAATTGTGATCATGGCATTAAAAAGACCAATTCTGAGTTTCCCAATGTAGTTTAAACAGACTTGAAGCTTAGGCAGTAACAGTTCCCACAAATGTCACATTTGGAGGGTTTGTATTTAATAAGAACATAAAATTTAAGTTTCCCTTATGATGATTCAAATCATTAAGTTTTTGAAAATTCCAAGCCCTGTGATTGCAAATTTGTCAGGGCAATTTAGCAAAATCACTAAAAACCTGCTAAATAGATTATTTTATTGTGCCAATGTTTTATTAGCTTAACAGCTCTATTTACTTAAGAAGACTCCAAAGTATTATAAAAATACATTTTATTTAGTACACATGATATAGCCATTTAAGAAAATTTGCATATTTGGCATCAAGTTCCACTTCAACAAAATTGTTATTTGACTTCATTGTACAATTTCTGTGAATAATTTAGTATAATGATGGAGGTCAGGTAAAACTGAATTTGCCGTCTTGGAATATACAGACTGTCAGGACAAAGACCCTTCCAACATCTTACAAGGGCATCCTTTGTTTATAACATAAACTGTAAGTTCAGGAGGTTTTTTAAGCCACCCATTCAAAGTATATTACTACCAAAGTTTAGTGAAATACAAAGTACTCACAGACATATTTATGAAAAAAATGATATGAATTAAAATGAGAAATGAAAGAGGTAATTCACATAACACTCAGAAATAGTTGAAACATAAAGTTCTCAATTATTTGTGCACATCAGGACACAAATAGCAACTTCTAAACATTGTGTGTTTCAACACACAGAGACTAGAATCAACTAGGTAAGCTCAAGACAGCATTAGTGTCTAGAGACATTGCTAAGGTTTCATTATGTAAACTCAACCGTATGGTTGCTAAGTGATTAAAATTATTTTGGAAATATTCTGATTCTATTTGTCAAAAAAAAATCTCACCAGCAAATGCATGTTTAGTCTTGGTGCTATATTTGTCTCCCATAATTAAAGTGTTAGGTATGGCATGACATTGTGTGAACTATCTTGTTAGAATTAACTGTCATAAAGTCTGCAGTCAAACATGGGTAACAGACACTTGTTGGAAATACCAAGCTTTCGGTTGGTATGTGGGGAGCAGAATGATGTAGATTTGAGCAGGATGAGAAGGACTTGTCTAAACAAATCATCCATTTGAGTATTCAACACACACACACACACACACACACACACACACACACACACTCAATAGTTTATATATGACATAAGCATCCATGATATAAAAATATCTATGTGAAATAAACTTAAAAACTCTCATAGTTTTGATCATTTAGGTTTTTGGATTTTTCAGTTGGGAATGGTCAAACTGTCATTAAACATCATAACCACACTCTTTCTTCCATTACTTCCCTCCCTCTGCCAGAATCCTAATATTATACTTAGGTTATCTTGATATTCTTTGAAATTCTCTGATGATGTCCCCATTTTAAATTTTTTTATTTTTATTTTTAAATTTATTTTTAAATTTAAAATTTTTTCATACAGTACATTTTATCATAATTTGACATTTTGCTAAGTTTCCAAGAGCCTCTATCATCTTGTTTCACAACCTTAAACAAATAAAAAGCAAGCGATGAACAATACGAGGAAATAAAGCAAAAGAACATGGTGGAATACATTTTGTATTGGCCAACTGCTGATGGGCATGAGCCTTTACTGGCCAGTGGTTGATACACCTTTTCAGTTCTCCTTGAAGCTTTCAGTTTTAAATAACTTCTTGAGGGTGAGGCTTTAAGCTAACTTCTATATTTCATTTCCGGGATGTCATATAGCTTGAAGTTATAAAGATCTTGGATATACAGTCATATTCTCGATGAGATCATATATGTATCAGCCCTTTTCTGTCTAGAAATAAGTTTTCTTGGAGTCACCCACCACATCTGGCTCTTAGAATCATACTACATACTTTTCTACACAGATCCATGAGCCATGAGGGGATTTGTTTGGTAAAGAAATACCAGTTAGAGCTAAATACTACAATGCTGGGTCTGGTATGGCTGAGTAAAGGGTGTGCTTGACACAGTTCCCAGTCCTGGAGCATCACCAAGCCACTGATCCCATGATCCCCATATGTACTGATAGATGCTATTACCCATAGGCTGACCTGCTGTCTTTACTACTCCACTTTATTCTTTCTTCCTGGTGAGTAAACTTCTCTCATTACTCAGAGCTAATCATGCCATAGTAAATGAAACAGATGCAGTTTTCAGCGATGAGGAAAGGAGATGGTCATGAGACTGTGGGGGGACAAAAAACAGACCTTCTACTTGGCCTTTAGGGTCATGGAAAAGGATTTAGACAACATAATGACTAGGGCCACAAAAGCCTACATGGTTCTTTGTAGAAATAGTGCATTGCCAGACATGGCCTTGAATTTGGAATAGTGAGGAAGCACATGTACCCTCTGGTAACGACTGAGTCATTTATTAGCCAGCATGAACTTGGACACTTCAAGGATAGAGAGAGTGATCTCAGGAGGAAAGGGTATGGATATAGAAAAATGAGAATTTATGTATAATGTAGAAATAAGTAGTATTTTTGATGATTTAGAAGCATATCAAAAGTTAGTATTCTATTTTTCTACCTGATTGAAGAATTGGAGATGACAATGCCTGGAAAGATATTAGAGAGAGCTAACTGTTCTATTTACATAATTTCAAAACATTGAAAGAAATCATTTTAATTTTAATAGTTCATCATTTTTCTATTCTCATGTGGAACCAGTTACTAAAGACTGTTCTCTGCTGTACCAGGAAACTGGACAAGTTGTGCCCAGATACAGATAAAGAGGCTGTGTAAACCTATGAGGAAATGTGCTTTTGCTTTGTGCTTGGTTCTGCTGTAAGGAAACAGGAGATGGTGATATTGATTCATTCGGAACTCACAGAATTTATGTAAATTTTGATAATTATTAACAATAACCAAAAGCTTGATAATATAGCTCAGTTAATAAAAAAACTATGTTCAGGTTCTCTCTGGTTATTAAGATATTAAAATATTAAGCTATTAAGTCTAAGCTGAAGTTGAAGAATAAATACTGAGAACTATCAGGGAACAGAGAGAGTACCTGAACTAGCAGCTTGCATCCACTACTGACTCCAAGTCATTATTGAATTGGCACCATTCAGGTTCCCTCCTTTTGAGGACCCTCTTCATGATAAGGCTGGACCTCAGCACTACAATGAGCTTTACTTTTTGCATATTGTCTAGTTGTGCGTGGATGGGTTGATTACTATCTGCAGCAAGAAGACTCTTTTCCGTTGTAGGTTGAGCAAAGTACTGATTTAGGGGTTGAGTAATAGTAAGTTATTCTGAATCATTTCATTTCTATGCTCAATAAGCAAAGTTACGCATTCCCCTAGGGCCAATCATTATGGTAATAATAGTTTGGGTTTATTCCTTAGCATGACATATTTGCTTGGATCACATATTGAGCTTTAGCAAAAAGATTTACTTAAGCTATGAGGTCTGCTGCCATTTCCAAGTAAACAGAAGAACAATACAATGGAGTTACAGTTAGTATTTTCTGTAGAATTCCTTCTTGTTTGCTGGCTGTGAGAAATCTCCAGATATGTTGAGCTCATAGAAGTTATTGGTAGTGACAGTTATATTTGGACAGTGAAAGAGAAGATTGTATACACCATATGGCTTAGTTTCCCTTGTTGCTTTGAAATGCCATGAGCAAAAAACAAGTTAAGGAGAAAAGGATTTATTTGGCTTATGCTTCCATAACACTGTTTATCAACAAAATGTCAGGATAAGAACTCCAGCAAGACAGGAAACTGTAGGCAGGAGCTGATACAAAGGCCAAGGTGGGTTGCTGATTACTGGCTTTTCCCCCATAGAAAGCAGCTTGTTCAACCTGCTTTCTTATACATATTCCAACTTCATGCTTGGGATGGTGCTTTCTACAATAAGCTGAGATGTCCCTTATCAATCACTCATCAAGAAAATGTCATTCAGGAAGATCTTATGGAGGCATTTACTCAGTTGGGTGTTTCCTTCATTCTGATAAAACAAGCTTCTGTCCAGTTGACACAAAACCATCAAACACACCATGAATTTCAGAAACAGAGCCCCAAGATCCTAAGCTAGAATTGACCTAAGTACCCCTTTCCTGACATCTAATTTTACTGGTACATAAGGCACCACAGAAATATTCAAAGGATGAAGAAACCTACAGTCCTATCCAGGTATGAATCCTATGACCAGAACTAACTACAATGAGAACTTAACCTGAAGGTGCTGAACAGAACTCTAATTGGACTTAAAACCCATTCAACAATAGATACCTTGTCTCATGCTGGAAATATAGTTAAGGACATAGTCACAGTGAGGTCATAATTGCTGAAAGAGACTATATGGTATTTACTAAAGGAGTACAATTTTTACCAACAATCAATAAAAAAATACCCATAGGACAAACATAGTTTGTATCAAATTAATTGGGCCATTGACTGTGGGGAGCCATCTATGTACCCTGATAAGAGATTTGATTACAATAGCCTGCAACAGCTGAGCACACTCTGATAACATCTTTTTTTAGATACCCAGGATCTTCCTTTGGGTGTGTGAGACTTAAAGTTGTGATTTAGAGCTGAGAGTTAAGGGCGAGACTTAGAGATCATATTTAGAGATAAGACCTAAGGGTGTGACTTAAAGGCGTGGCTTAGAAGTGAGACATAAAAGGTGAGAGGCAGACAGAAGAAAGCAACAGATTATTAGGCACTCAGAAGTACAACTTGGAACTAGAAATTTGGTTAGAGAGTACAACTTGGAGTACAACTTGGAACTAGGAATTAGGTTAGAGAGTACAACTTGGAGTACAACTTGGATTAGGCATTGAGGAAGAAGACACTTGGACTAGAGAACTTGGAGAAAGGATTATTAGCTATTAGGCACTTGGAGGAAGAACTTAGATTTAGACATTAGGCACGTAGCACTTGGAAGAAGTAACTTGGAACTTGGAGGCACTAGGGACTAGGAAATAGGGACTAGGAACTCAAGACTTGGGACTTGGAGAGAAGAAGAGAGACTGAAGAATAAATGGGATTGAATCACACTCTGTCTGGTCTCCATTCCTCGCGTCCATCCTCACTCTCTCTCTTGCTGAACCCCAACCCACAGACTGGAACAACTTGGGGCAGTTTGGGCTCTAACAGTTTAGCCCCCAAGGCTTTTGGCAGTGTGGGTTCCAACTTTGATAGAGCGGTCCCTGACATTTTTGGCCCCCAAACGTGGGCTAGAGTGGCTCACCACAATTGACTTTGCAGGTATTTGATCTATTTTCATGACCCATAGTCTTTTTTTTTTTTTAAATTTGAACTGTTGAAGCTGGATAAGCAACATGAATAATATGTGTCAAAAGACTGTGGTTTTATAAAATACTCTTTTAGAAGCTTGGTAGTACTGCTGTATTTCCTACATGACAAAAGCTGTAATTGCTAGCAATGGTTTTATACAAGATTTGGTTTATAAACTGCTAATAGATTAGGATGAGGTACAGGGACCTTACCCCTCCCAGATGAACTTCTGAATGCTTATAAATTCTTAAGGGGTGATAACTATTATCTTTTATTGTATAGCTGATGAAAAGCATACAAAGTTAAACTGAGAGTTCCAAAACCATAATCACATAGAGGATTCTGATGGAATTAAGTATGTCATAAAACATAAAATAGTGTTTTACTTTATTTTATATGTCATATTTCATTAAGGAGAGTGAAACAATTTTTTGAGGCCAAATAATGTAGACCAGAATTATGTTTCACTGAATTTAGTATTGAATAAATCCAACTTAATTCTGTTCTCATTTTTTGCTACATGATCCTGCTGAGATTTATCTTGTGATATTTATATTTGTATAGTTGAATGTTTGGGGATCAAAGTGCAGGAACTATTTATCGCTCTGAAATGCCTTGAGGCTATTATAGACCTTTGAGTTCTCTCATCCTTGTATGTATCATGAATTAACTATCATGGCCTTTATATCTCCATAGTGATTATTGATAGACATGCTGAACTGTCTAGTTTAAGGTGAGAAACTATGTCCTTATGCTCAAGACTTCCAGCTGGCTGGCATCTTTCTATGTGACAGAATAATAATTTATGCAGTTCATTTCATGTGTCTGATCCGCTATGAAGTAAGTGCCATTTACATAATTGACATAAACTGGACAATATGAAAAAATGCTTCAGGATTCAGCCTATCTTTTCAAACTTGTTCAAAAGGCTGAATGCCTAGAAATGATAGAGCAGGAGACACAAACTAAGATAACAGTACTAGTACTAGGTCAACTTATCTTCTCTAGGTCTACTTTAAAAATATTTTTGGCCACGTTTACTCTGACTATTTACAACCCCAAAGATACTACTTTTTACCATAGTTCCTATATGTTTTACTTTAAAAAATAGATTTATTGATACAATGTATTCTGAGTAGGCTTGCCCTTCCCCCACTTCTATCAGATCCTCCCCAGCTACCCAAATCCACATCCATCCAAATCTACACCCATTCTTTTTCTCTCTCATTTGAAAGCAGACATGGAACTTAATTAATAATAATAATAATAATAATAATAATAATAATAATAATAATAGTAAGATAAAGTAAAATCTAATAAGCCAGAGTAAGACAAAACAAAACAAAATGAACAATAAAAAATGAGATTAAGAAAACCACAAGAAACATTTATAGATACAGAGACAGACACATTCACCAATACAGAAATTCCGCAAAGCTACAAGTCAGAAGTAGCATAAACACACAAACACACACACACACACACACTCACACACACACCACAGACCCACAAACACTCACAAAATACATCTATGTGGTTAAAAATATGCTCCCCAAAAGCATTATGATTAAAAATAATACTTTGAAAAATACTACTGAGTTAATTTATTTGTCGGTTATCTACTGCGTATGATGGGCCTATTCCTAAGTGTGGTTTGTATCCACCATGAAACTCAGGTAAAGAAACCTTTATTTGAGAGTAGTTGTCAACTGGAGAAAGCTTCTGGGGTAGGGATGAGGGATAATATTCACCTCTCCCTCTCAACACTGTAATTCCATTTGATTTAGAGCTGTGCAGCCCCAGTGCATGCTGCTGAAGTCTCTGTGAGCCCATACATACATGGGTTCTGTTGTCTGTAAGTCCTCCTTTCTATGGTATCTTCATTCCTTTTGGGTCTTACAGTCTTCCTACCTTTGCTTTTACAAATCTCCTTGAACCCTGAAAGAGATGGAAACATCTCTTCTAGTACTAAATACCAATGTCTCTCATTCTCTGTATATTCGCCAGCTGGGGATTTCAGTATTTGTTGCAATTTACAGCAGGAGGAAGCTTTTCTAATGATAGATGAGCAAGACAGTGATATCTGAGTACAGTGGAGTGTTGTTAGAAGTCACAATTTACGTTAAAATTTTACCTGTATTTTCTACACTTCCTACTTTGGCATTCCTAGAGAAAAAGGCCTATTTGTGTTACTTATTAATAAGATCTCAGTTGCATAAACTATGCTTACAGATATATATATATATATATATATATATATATATATATATATCCAAATAAAAATAAAAAGTATAGCTTATTTGTTCTTTAAGCCTTAACTGATCTTCTCTTGCTTCCATACTGATTGTGATTCATTGATGTCTGTTGTACTAAGATCTGCATCTTTTAAGAATTCCTCAATTGCTTATAAATCTTCAATCTAATTAATATCCCATTCCCTGTACTTTTTTGGTTTTTAATTTCAGAATGACCTATTTATGGTGAGAGTTGGGTATTAAAATAACCAATTACCACTGCGTTAACTGATTTGATGTTGCTCAGTTCTGTGTAGATAAACATTGGTGCTGTAAGCAGTACATGAGAGCCATGATTCTGCTAACCATTCTCCATACGTCTGATTCAATCCCAATCACTTCCCAATCATCTGCTTCTTCTGTGATATTGTCTAAACCTTGAAGAAGGGAGCAATGTAGATATCCTATTTAGGGTTAAGAACTCCACAGTATCTTGTGTTCTGTACATTGACTCCTTGTGGATTACTGCATTAGCAGCTATTTATTGAAAACAGAAGATTCTCTGATGAGGGATGAGAGAGCCATTAATTTTTTGAGTATAAAAATAACTATTAAAAGCAATTTAATATGATGTCCATTTAGGAAAATAATAGTACTAGGTTCTTCTCTAAGACTTATTAGCTGTTCTATCGGTTTTCAATCAAGAATCAGTACTAAGCATGTATTTTCTTTTGTAGACAAGACCTTAATATGATTTTAGTTTTGAGTCTACATAATATTCTATGTGATATATGTCTCCATAAAACTTTCATGTCTGCACTGTTATCTTGCTTAAAATACAAATATGGTTGCATTCAAATGATAAAATTGATATAAGTATATCTCAATGGAGTTGTTCTACAAATAAATCATCTGTGAAACATAAATTAGAGAGTTATGTGATAGAATCCACTATGAGTGATTAATGGACTTAGCTTGATTCTGTCTTTTTTGAGTTTATTTATTTATTCACTTTGCATCCCAATTGCAACCCCTGGTTTCCTCCTCTCCTCCCAGTTCCACTCTTATAAACCACTCCCCACATTACCTACTTTCTTTCCTCTCAGAGAAGAGAAAGCCCCACTTGGTTACCACACTGCCCTGGGACATCTTCTCCCAGCAGGACTAAGCACATGGTTTCTCCCTGAGGTACAACCAGAAAGCCCAGTTAGTGGAAAGAGGTCTAATGGCAGGCAAAAGAGTCTGAGACAGTCCCTGCTCCAAATGTTAAGCTTCTTGACACATGTCAAGAAGCTGCACATCTACTACAAATGTGTAATGAACTAGATCTGGCATTTTGGTTGTTGGTTCAGTCTTTGTGAGCTTCCACATGACCAAAGGAGTTGACACTGTAGGTCTTCTTGTGGTGTCTTTGACTCCTTATGTTTTGACCATTTCTCTCCCCAGTAATTCCATAGGACAACCTGAGCTGTGCCTGATGCTTGGCATTGAGTCTCTGAATCTGTTCTCATCTGCTTCAGTATGAATCCTGTCAGGAGACAGTTATGCTAGGCTCCTATCTGCAAGCATAGCAGAGTATCATTAATAGTGTCAGGGGTTGACTCTCTCACATGGGATGGGTCTTTGAGTTGAGCCAGTCATTGGTTGATTGTCCCCCCAGTCTCTGATTCATCTTATACCTGTGCATCAATCATATAGCCAGGAAAGTTTTCAGGATGAAGGTTTTGAGGGTGGGTTCATGTTCCACTCCTTCCACAGGAAATCTCACCTCTCTACATGATGTGGCCACTTTAGTCCAAGTTCTTATATCAAAAAAATCTAAGAATGATATTATGTGGTGGTTTTATTTGTCAGATAATAATATAATTTTTAAGGGGTGGTTTTCCATCATATAGGACAACAGAACTGGCTCATCAGGTAAAAACATGTGTAATACTTGGAAATTACTTGGTTTTTGTTCTCACTATCTTCATGGTGCACTCTTAAATTTACCTCTAGTGATTCCCAGATATTTATATCTAAATGGGCACTAGATATGAAAATAGGTTATAAACTTACATGCATAGAAAACATTCATATATTTTGGATATTAGGCCTGTGTGAGATGTAGAGTTAGTGAAGATCTGTCTGCAATCTGTAGGTTACTGTTTTATCTAACTGACTGTGTCTGCTGTTCTGATGATACAGAAGCTTTTCAGTCTCAAGAGGTCCTATTTTTTCAATTGTTTATATTAGAGCCTTAGCCATTAGTGTTCTGTTCAGAAAATTTTCTCTCTTGACAGTCTATGTGAGATTATTCCCCACTTTCTCTTTTATTAGATTCAGTGTATCTAGCTTTATGTTGAGGTTTTTGATCCACTTGGACTTAAGTTTTGTGCATGGAGGTTAATATAGATTGGTAAAAATCCTTAGTTATTCTACATCCAACAGAGGGCTAATATCCAAAATGTATAAAGAACTCAAGAAATCAAACAAACCAAATAACCAAATTTAAAAAGGGGGGGGGTTCACAGCTAAACAGAAAATTCTCAACAGAGAAATTTCAAATGGCCAAGAAGTACTTAACGAAGTGTGCAACATCCTTAATCATCAGGGAAATGCAAAGCAAAATGACCCTGAGATTTCACTTTACACCAATCAGAATAGTTAAGATAAAAAACTCAGATAACAGCACATGCTGGTGCAGATATGGAGAAAGGGGAACACTTCTCCATAGCTGCAAGGATTGCAAACTTTGGAAATAAATCTGGTGGTTCCTCAGAAAATTGGAAATAGTACTACTTGAATATCCAGCTATACCACTTCTGGGCATATACCCAAAAGATGCTCCACCATACCACAAGGACAAGTTCCCCAGTATGTTCATAGCAGCCTTATTCATAATAGCCAGAAACTTGAAGCAACCCAGATTTTCTGCACCTGTAGAATCTATACAGAAAATGTGGTTCCTTCACACAATGCAACACTATTCAGCTATTAAAAACAAGTACATCATCAATTTTGAAGGCAAATGTATGGAACTAGAAAATATCATCCTGAATGAGGTAACCCAGATCTCATGGTTATGCATGGACATGCAAGGAATGTACTCACTGATGAATGCATACATTAGTCAATAGTACAGAATACCCATGAGACTTCGCAGAGATCTTAAAAAGTTAAACAAGAAGGAGGGACCAAGTGACAGTGTTTCAATCCCCCTTGGGGGAATAAAATATTCATGGGAGTCAGAGGGAGAGAGGGAGGGATCTGAGTGATAGAGGGCTCAGGGAGCAGAAATTAGGGAGTAGAAAGTGTGAGGGGAGACAGGAGAGAAGCCCAGAGGGCCAGGAGAAGGAATAGAAATGTTCAGCTACTGGGGGTATTGGTTCTGGGGAACCTCTAGAAAGTCTCATTGACCCAAAATGGGAGAGGCTCCTAGGACACAATGTAGGTGACATGCGCAACAGTGTAGAGATAGAAGCTGAAAAAAATCACCTCTAGTAGTTAGACAAAATAGCTCCCACAAACTAGGCCACCACGCAAAGAGCTCACAAGGGCTGTTCCAAGGCCCCAGGCACATATGTATTGGAAGACAGTCCTTAGTGGGAGAAGATGTGCTTAATCCTGTAAAGACTTGATGTCCTGGAGAAGGGGACTGGGGGTACCCTTTCAGAAATCAATGGGAGAGGAATGAGGGAAGAGAGAAAAAAATGTGGGAGGGGGGACATGAAGTGAAGCAAATTTGGGATGTAATTAATTAATAATAAAGGAAAAGCCATACTCATAAAATGAAATAAATAGTGTGGGGAGGCAGGAGTGGGTAGGTGAGAGAATACTCTCATAGAAGCAGGGGGAGGGTGGATGGAATAGAGGGTTCCCGGGGGGTTGGGAACCAGAAAAGGAGATAACAATTGAAATGTATATAAAAGAAATATCTAATTAAAAATAAAACTAAGTTGGTCTTACAGCTGATTGGAAAATAAAAAAATGCTTTTAAGGATGATAATAATAATAATAATAATAATAATAATAATAATAATCCTTTAAAAACATATTAGCTTTAACTTAAAATCAATTATCAAGTGATGAGTGTAAGAACAAAGATTGTAGGGAAAATAAGGAATGGAAGTTTAGATTACTTTAATAGCTAGACCATCCTGATACTTGAAACACAACTCCCATGTGGCTACAGTGTGATCAGGGTACGATACCAAATGGCACAATTACCAAGGCTGCAGAAATGCAGAGCACATGCTTCCGGCTGAGATTTGTGTAGCTGATGATACTGAAGAGGCACTGTTAGTGGCAGAATGGAGAGTTAGGTGTTTTCCATAGATAAACAGTGTGAATGTTCAAGTTCTGTTGTCTCTTAAAGCAAACAACAACTAGTGAATATTTAAAAATCTGTGCATCAGTCAGTCAGTCAAGCCATTTTTTTATTTGACAGTAGTAATAGAATATTTTTAATGATGTTTTAATTGCCTCTGTATATATACCTGCTTATGCAAAGCTAGAACCAGCAAAATTAGATTCAAATGATTATATCATATAAATGTCTCTGCTTGCTGGATGATTTACTTGTTGGGTATATGTATGTGTATGTGTGTGAGTGTGTGTGTGTGAGTATGAGCATGTGTGTGTGAGCGTGTGTGTGTGTGTATGTGTGATCGTGTGTGCGTGTGTGTGCGTGCGTGTGTGTGTGAGAGAGAGAGAGAGAGTGTGAGAGAGAGAGAAAGAGAGGTCTAATGTTTTTCTGTTATAAATAGGCTTTATTGTTTAATAATATCAAAACTCAGTGAATGAATGAACATTTAGTTTATCTGTTTATAGGCCAGAATCATATGCATTTCTGTTACATCTCCTGTGTCTTTCCACCAAAGGATTGTATCAAATTACCTTTCTATTCTTAAATTAATGAGATTAAAATAAACTATGCACTCATTTATTGTATTTATTCATTCTCTAAAGCAGTTAGACTAACTGATGTTAATCCACCAAAACTGCTAAATTGCAATGGGCATAAATTTTGGTGTTACAGTTTCAACTTTTGTATATGTATGTGCTTGCTTGTCGGTAAATGCATCTCGTGTGTGCAGCTGTATGCTTGTTCGTACCTGTACTACTTGTGCTCAACTACAAGAAGAAGTCAGGAAAGTGCATCATATTCTTCTGAGTCATAGTATTATGGGTGCTGGGAGATGAATGTGAAGCAAGTGTTTTTACTCTGGAGATATCTTTCTAGCCTCAGATGGAGTGAGCTTGAGACATGAATGAATACATATAGGTTTCCTTCTGAACAATAGGACTGGTGATTTCATATTCTGTGTATAGAAATGTTTTCTTTGGCCACTGAATATGCTAAAATTCTAAAATAAAAAAATACTTCTGAATTTGAATAAATATCAAATCCCCACTTTAAATACACTTCTTACTTGCAAATGAAATTAAAAATTAAAAATATATGTTACACTAGAGCAATATTTTTCAGAAAATATCTAAATATATTGAATATATTTAGACTCAGTCTGCTTCTCTGATGAATTAAATGTGCTTAAAATTGCTCCATTAGACTACAGAAAACCACAGTGAGTTTTTCTACAAATGCTGCTTCTGGCAGAAGATGAGAAATCTGCAGGAGTGGAGTGTCACCGCACAGGGCAACCCAAGCTGAGCTCTGTAACTGACAAAAATGAACAGTGCACAAACTTTGTATCCTGAGGTCATAGCAAAGTGTCTGGGGAACCTAGTTACCACTTACAAATGTGCCCTGAATTAAATATGAAAAAGATGAACTTCGGGTAAGAGAAGTCTTCTGATTTATCAAAAAACGTATAATGAAAGGGCAAGTGCAACCATTAAGTTTGAACTTCTTGAAAGAGGCCATTTTACTCACCATGCATCTACGTTCCCTTGATGAAATGAACCATTAATATTTAAACTATACGATGATTTGGAAAATGTGTATTCTCGTATTCTTAGGGCTGTTCTCGTGTTTCCTGCTGCACTAAGCTTTCATATCTGACTTATCATGATGTAACCTCAATGATATTATTTAATTTCTGTATGACAGTTTTTGTCACACACACATACACACAATCACATGTTTTAGAATTCAGCTAAATATCCTAACTGTTACACTAATGCTTTTCTTTTGTGATTTAGTTCAGGAAAACTGAATTATTTAAATAACCATTAATAACTAAATTTTGTCATCAGTGAGATTTTTGTAGTCTGTTACATTTCAAACTATTGCCGTGTTTCCAGCATGGTGAATTCTATTTAATAGCCCATCATATGGACTAGTGAAGTACAAGTTGAGATCATTTTATAATATGGGCTGTATTTTTTAAATCTAGGTTATATTTTCCAAATAACTAAAATATATAATTTAATACTATTAGGTTGTCTGATTAATGTCAATTTCATCATGAGTATAAATAACTAATCTGCTAAACGGACACACAGGACTGTAGTGATTATTCATGACTGCGAGAAAGAAGAGACATGTACAGAAACTTACACAATAGTGAGCCAAAGGTTTTACCTTGTTAAAGTTTAGAGTATTTGGTAATTATATTATGGACATTTTCATGGCAATTATCTTTCCTCAACAATCAAAAAACTAAAGTTATTCTGTATGTACTATGCCAGAAACATATGCAAATGTGTTTGCAGCTTTCTGCAATGTCAGAAAATTATTGAATGAAAGTACACAAGGTAGAGCAGATTCTGTATCAGTAATTTTCCTATTGTGCCTATTATAATAACCAGGTGAATGAAATATATTATTCCAATCATGATGGCAAATATTAACTCTCATATCAAATAACATACAGGATATCTACTAATCTATGTATCTGTCTCTGTCTAGATATGACTTCTAGATCTAACTTACAGTTAAAATAGCTACTACAGAATACAAAAGTTTACAGATACACTGCTAGTGAGTGGCTTTAAAAGATATATATATATATATATATATATATATATATATATATATATACTGGTATTTGTGAATATACCTACTTTAGTGAACAAGCATTTTTAAATAACTCAAATATCATTCTACAGAATGGGACATGGGTAACAGACTCATTTGAAATGAATAAGAAATCAATGAATTATATACTAGGTAGACAAAATATATTACTTACACTTCATACTGTAAATTTTAAATATTTAGTATAAGATCAAAGAAAAATATTCACAACTTATAATTGAGATTTTGAACTATTTTTGCCATTGTAAATAATTTTGCATGATGCTAAATTTTATATTCCTCCACTCTAATATTTTATTTTAACCAACTGAATGAATAAGCATGTATGATTCTTCACCTGTTAATATATCTTACAAATCTTAAGAAAATATTCTACTAATGATAAAGCTGCAACTTTAGACCCCAGTTAAACATTTTAAGCTTTAATTTACATTAATCATATAGAGAAAAAAATTTCATCTTTCTTTCTATGTATTTTAGGAGTTGTCCATTTTTCTCTTTCTATAGCCTAAAGATTACGTTTCCATGCCAAAGAGATTAGAACTTAGTGGTGAAGGCTCCATGCAGGTACTAGCTTGACTTCTCTATGTTCAATGAGATATGTAAATATTGCCCTCTGCAATACTGTAGTTTTTCAGAGAGCAACCTTCTATTCTGTGATGTTTAGGCACCCCAAATGGACCTTCCTTGTTGACCAACAACTCAATCAAATGTAACCCATTCCCACCACTGGAAGCCTTTGCTAGGTATAAGATATGTCTAATTCAGATTCCACAGACTACATTACTAAATGTCCTCAGTAGTGTCACCCTCATAGATAGATTTTAGGTAGTTTCCATTGCAGTATGTTTCCAAATGCACCTCCCACAATGCTCCCCAATTTCAGCTGTCTCTACATTCTCTACAAGTTTCACACACACACACACACACACACACACACACACACACACACACACCTGAGCATTTCTGCTTCTTTTCCCAACAACCTTCAGTCCACCTGAAAATTTTGTTACATTTTTCCTTACCAGGAAGATCCATGTACCCTTCCTTCCCCCGCCCAGAGTTACCCTATTTCTCTAGGATATTCAGGCTCTGGTTACTGGCCACCCAGGCACTATACAGGGTAGTCTCCCTGTGGTGGTATGGACCTGGTGGTATGGTGGATCTAAACCTGACATTACAGCTGACCTCTGTGTGTTTTTGACTCCTTTGCTTCTTGGCATTCTTTCCCTTCTATAGTTTTGCCTTGCTCAGCTTTGATAGGAGGGCTTTTGCCATATCCTATTGTAGCTTGTTTTATTGTGTTTGAGTGTTTGGTTGTTGTCCCTTGGCGTTCTGATTGTTTTTTCTTAGTAAAATGCAGTAGGGGTGGATTTGGAGGAGGTGAGAGCTTCAGACAAGGTAAGGTGGGAGGGCTGGAGGGAGGGGAAACATTGGGCAGGAAGTACTATATGTAAGAACCATCTATTTTCAATTAAAAAGAGTTAATGTATTTATTTAATGAGAATTATTAATAGATAGTGGAAATTTGATTAGTGTTTAATTCACACACACACACACACTTTCCTTCATTTTTTTTCTGTTTTATTTACTATTTTCTTCACTGTAATGACATTTCTAATGTGTTTCATGAGCACTATTCTGAGGGGTTTTTACCTTCTCCATAAGAATACAGAGTACATTGACATTGAGGGTTTTCTCTCACTTTGATAAGGATAGAGCTGAGGTGATCTTTATTGTTATAAAAGTACATGAAACACCTTAGTTTTATGAAATATAATTAATATGACAATATATGTAAACTTTTGAAACTATAATAAAAGACATTCCATAAATGATAGCTTAAGAGACAAGTCTTGAAAAGTGTGTTTGTATATTTTTGTGGATCTTTCTCTGTGAGATATTCTCTCTCTCTCTCTCTCTCTCTCTCTCTCTCTCTCTCTCTCTCTCTCTCTCTCTCTCTCTCTCTGTGTGTGTGTATGTCTGTGTGTGTGTGTGTGTGTGTGTGGTGTATCTTCCTGTTTGTCTGTCTGTCCATCTGTGAAGCCCTATACAGGCTTGGATGAAGATTCAAGCATTTGTTTTTCCACTGACATTCCATTGTGAGTTACTTAAATTTCTTGTTTCTTATCTCTGCTCACTTGTTATTGTGCCTCAAAGAGATGATTATTTCTGAATTGAAACACTGTTTGCAAACTTGTTCATTTTATACATTATTTTTCTTAGACTCAAAAGAGTGATGCAGTTATGAAGACAAAATTGAAAAAAATCCCTTTTCATTCATTTCAAATCTCCCCGGTCTTCAAGAGAATAAATGGTTTACATATATAAGAATATGCAATATTTCTAAGAAAATAATCCACACAAACCAAACATTAAACTTGCAATGTTACAAATACAACCTTTTGTTAATTACTCAATGAAGCTGGTGGAAGTAAAAATAATTTACTGATAAAATTATGAAATTAAAAATATTTGGCTAACTTCTCTGGGTCTGTGGATTGTAGTTTGGTTATCTTTCACTTGACAGCTAATATCCATTTAAAAGTGAGTACATATCATATTTTTACTTCTGGTTCTGTGTGGCCTCACTCAGGATGATGTTTTTCTAGTTTTAAATGCTTACAAATTTCATGATGCAATTTCTTTCTAACAGCTGAGTAGTAACAATCTCTTCTGAAAATATACCACATTTTCTTTGTCTATTCATTTACTAAGGGGAATTTTTATCCATTCATTGGTTGAAGTTGTTACTGGCCACTATAGACAAAGTCACGATAAACATAGTTGAAGAAGTGTCCTTGTAGGATAAGGTGTCTTTTGGGTATATATCCCAGAGTGGTATTGCTGAGTCTGGAGCTAGTCTTATTGCATCCTGTTATGGACTGTTCAGTTAATATTACTGGGAAGTCTTTTCTTTTCTGAAGGAGATGGAGCAACAGAAGATCTGGAGGACAGGGGAATGGGGAAGGGACTGGAGGTAGGGGAGGGCGTGAAGCCTGTATTTGACATGTATGAGAGAAGAATAAAGAAAAATATGTCTATTTCATAAGTTTTGAATAGTATAATTTAAAAATACTGTTATTTAAATAATGTTCTGAAAATAATGTAACATTATGTGTGTGGTTTTTAGCAACTTGAAGATCAATGTAATAAACTCACAAAGATGAAGCAGGGTGACTATCAGAATAAAATTGTATTCATTTTCTCTTACATTAAAGTCAATTAAGAATCCAATAAATAAAATATTTAATAAAAGACACTTCATTTACCCATACAAAGTCATCATTTCTGTTGCTGATAATTTTAAGGAGAGAAAATTGTTCTACAATCTTTATATTCTAAACTTGCCAATGGAACACATGGTATTGACATCCTTCATATATATAGGTCTCTGATGTCTAGTGAGGATCATGTACTCTACTGTTTAATCATGACTACTCATGGTGGGAAAGTGACTGGACTGTACAAATGACAGCATTACTTCTATACATAGCACCCTTGGCAAATGTAAAGGTTATATACAGTGGACTAAAATTTAACCTATTCTAGGACCTCAAACTCCCTTTATGCTCAGAATGTTCCTTGGAATAAAGGAATAGACAGAGCCTTCCATATTCATGGAAGCTCTCTCTTGTCATTGTCCCCATTGAAGTATTAAGAATTCAAGGAAAATATCAGAGATAAGGTTATAAATCCTTTCATATACTTGCTGTATTAGTTAGGGTTCTCTAAAGTCACAGAATTTATGGGTAGTCTCTATTTAGTAAGGTAATTTGTTGATGACTTACAGTCTGTAGTTTGACTCCACAACAATGGTCAGCAGCAGCTGTGAATAACCCTAACCCTAACTCTGAACCCACATTGTAGAAGGAGATAAATATTGACTTTTTAAATATGTCCTTCAACACGTATGTTATGACATTTGGGTATCCATGTCACATCAATGAATAAATAATATTTATTTATAAATATTATAAATTTTTATAATATTTGCATGAATAAATGCATGAAAGATGACACTAAGAAAATAAGTATTCCAAAAACCAAATGTGCTTTTACTCAAGATTAAAGAAAGTTTTCTTTCCCAACCTGGAACTGAAAAACTACTGTGATTTGAATGTAATCATGTGTATGTGTGTTTGTGTGTGTGTGTGTGTGTGTGTGTGTGTGTGTGTGTTTGTGTGTGTGTTTGTGTGTGTGCATTGTAATATAGAAACATGTGAAACCTTTTAATAAAGACATTCCTCACTTTAATAGAGAAAGAAATAAACTATTAATACAAGCATGATAAATAAATTTTGATTATTATATAACTTCACTTTGTGAAATTTTTTACTAGAAGATTTAGAATACATTTAACATACATTTTAGACATGTTAGGATAATGAAACAGGGTTTGTGAAAGAAAATGAAGAATCAGAGTTCTAGTGAATAAATGCAATGATCATGTTCCTGCCTGAGCTTATATAGAAACATCAAGCCTGGAATCAAAGCAACATTACTCCTTAAACCCATTGACTCCTATTTCATCCAAGAAGTAATCTGAAAAGTGGTTACTCATCCATGCTGCTTTCTCAAATATAGAAGACATAGACAAAGAAGGGGGAAAGGTGCATTTGTTTACTTTAGTTGCACACTGAATGAACAGTGTGAAATAATTGTGACTTTTTTCTTAGCAACATAAGGTGTCATAGATCTGAGGAACTGTTATAAAAGAGAGTATTGGCAAAGGGCATATTTCTCTTACAATTAAAGGTGTGTCTGCCAATTGGTATTTTGGGAGCTCTTTGCCAGCAAATGAGAATAGGTGCCAGCCAAGTGACGATGATACAAGAATGAATAGCACAGAAAGAAAATTATGAGTGTCATTTACACTCTGCGTTAGTGAGAAATTCACACTAACTCATTTAACTTTTCTCCAGTAAATGTTTCTTGTAATTACAGTTACTGGAAGTCTTGACAACATAATGCTTTTACGAAATAAATTTGCTAGACCTTATTAAGCGAAGATAGTTGATGGGGGTGTGTAATATATGTCATATGTTTTAAGCCACTCAGTTTATGATATTTTATTATTTGAATTTTATGTGCTTTGCACTGGGCTGAATATACTGTACAAAGGAGTATTTTGTAAATGTATAAGAAATATCAAGACAGTTTTATGTGAAAACAAAAAGAAGAATAAATAGCCTATGATTGATGAGACAAGTTAAATTGATGAATGATAATGGAAGAGTCATAGCTTTCAGGGAAAGAAATTGACATGAATATAAGGCTTTACTACCATATAGATTTTATGTTCTGATACTTAGTATTGAATATCATAAAGGTTTGAAAGAGAACACTAATTTTAGTTTACACATGTGAACTATCTAGATTAATCTTACGGAATAGAATGGATTGGCTAAGTAAAAACTAGTGAACTTATATGCTTCAAGCATCTTGCTCCAATTTATTAATTGCTTGGAATTTCTAGCAGTGAGTTTAGCACACCATTTTGTGCTTCAGGCAGGTTGCATGCTTCCAGCCACCCGCCAAGGAAATCTTTGGATCTGCAAACGAAAGACACATTACCTTATTTTTGAAATGCCTTGGCTAGCTCAAAGACTGGGCAGTTCTAACCCTCTTCCCAGCTATCATAGATTTCCTTCTGGTCCCCCTGACTCAACACCCTCTAAATCTGTGATCTATCTTTGCTGCCCTGTTTCTTCTGGGCAGCCCCCTTGTCTTTGCTGCCCAAGATGATTCTGGGCAGTCTTTTTAGGGGCTGCATTCCTTCTCACATGATTTTCCTTCATCAGTTCTAAATCAGATCTGTCTTCCTCTGAAACATGGTGATTTTTTTTATCCAGTTCCTAGCGCAAATCTAAAGGTCCCTCCCTATCTCCCTCTACCCAGTCATTGGGTGTACAGCAATTCTTTATTGCCAATCAAATCCAGCTGGGGCTGAAGATTAGCCTGCCCTGAAAGAATGTCCATGGGGTATTATCTTAATTGTGTTAAGTGAAGTGGGAAGTCCTATCCACTCTGGATGTTCCCTTCTGTTGAACTGCACAAGTGGAAAAATCAAGCTAAGTAATTGTATGTATTCATTTACTACTTTCTGTTCTTGGTGGTCATAATGTGCCAAGCTACCTAAAGTTCTTTCTAACCTAAATTTTCTTTGAAGATGGTTGCGACCTAGAAACATAAGGCAAGTAAGTGCCTTCTCCTTGAAATTTCCTTTTTGGGGTTATTTTATTATAGGAATAAGAAGTGAAAATAAGACAATAAAAGAAGTAATAATCCATATCGGAAAATTGAATAAAATAACCCATATACTGAACATAATGGTTATCTCTTATACAGGATTTAATAAATATCATTATAAGGCTCTGGCTTCCCATTTTACTAACTTGATCTTAAACACATTCTTTGTTCCAATTACGGTTCTCCCTAATACAGTTTGTTCACAGGCATGCTCATTCACCGCAGGCACAATGTTTGTAGTATGTGTATGCTATATTTGTGAGCCTAAGTGTGACAATTTAGGTGAGCATTTGTATTTGACTCCATTTTTTCTTATAACAGATTTTTTAAAAAATTTTTTTAAAAATGAATCCAAATATATCTTTTATATAATGTTATAACTTAACAATATAAATTTCCAGGTAAAATACAGTTACATTTCATTGAGATATTTGTTCTAATTTTGACATACAATTTCTCTGTGCTTTGTGACTAGTAAAGTACTGACATTTTTGCTTGTCTGTTTTGTTATCCTGTTGGTGACATCTGATGACTCTCTTCTTTCTTACACTTGATTATTTGTACCATGAATTTTAATGCTCAGGATAATTCAATTCTGAGACATGCAAACAGAATGAAAATAGCCCATAAATGTGAGAGATGCTTAATCACAATGAGATTAAGAATGACAAAGAGAGGAATTCACAAATCAACAACTGCTGTCTTGGAATAAACCAAGGGGTTGTCTGTCATAGATTTAAATCAGCAGAAAGAAAAATGAAGAACCCCTTATATTCTGGAACATTGCTTATTAAAAGCAATAATTTAACAAAGATTATTATTTATCTACTCATATGTTCTTTGGACATCATAATTTATTGTTTCTTGTTTGTTCAGTGCTCTTCATTTTGAGAAATAGTTTTACTACATAAACTAGTCTGAACTTGAACATATGGTATTTCTTCTACTGACACAGACATGTACTGTTATCCTGGCATCTCAGTATTTTATTATTGGCCATCTAGTCCCATGTTCATTTGGAGTAGTCTATTTACGTGTAACAGCATACATGTAAATCGAGCGTCTTAGAATCATCCATTTCCACCATCGAGGAAAGATGACTATTCCGCTGAAACATTCACTGAACTGTCTTTGCTAGCAAAGTGTGCTTCAGTCGTGATGGCACAGCAGTGAGAGATGCTTCAGAGTAGCAGAGGTAGGTGGATCGTAAGGATATACAATAAAGGACAATGTGAGACATTCTTGTAGGATTTTTTTTTTTTTTTTTTTCTGACATCAAGTATCTAAAACTTTGGTACCCAGAAAAAATTCAACATTTAGCCCAACTTATTTCTAAATGCCCCGGGTTCCTCCAGCTGGAAGTTAGGCCCAGCTGCTCAGTAAAGGCCTCTCCACGGCTCCTCACGGTGCAGCCCCAACACACAAGGAAGTCCTTGGGTTTCCAAAACCGGTTTACTGGCATGGTGGATGGTGGATGGATCTGGATGTGCGCCCCCATAAAACCCAGGGCAGACCTGAGTTAAATAGGGAGGGGAAGAGGGGGGAGGGTCTGGGGAGGAATGTTTAATTGGCTCCACCCACTTGCCTTCATGTACCTTATTAGTATGTAAATCTCTCTAGGGCCTGGGGCCTGTTTATCACGCCCTCCACCTGTGTACATGACTGAGGGTGCAGGTTGAATGGAGATCAGACCTGATGTTGGGCCTGACATTTTTCTATTGGATATTTTATTTATTTACACCTCAGATGTTATCCTCTTTTCCCATTTTTTCTTCCTAGCACTCACTATCCCATTCCCCCTCCTCCTTTTTGCTTATATACCATTTTAATTACATGCATGTATTAAGGTCAGTTCTAGGTTGAGGGTCTAGCAATACAATGGATGCAAATAGTCAAAGAACAAGCAAGACAATAAACACAAACAGTCAAAGAACAAGCAAGGCTTTAAACCCAACTACTTGAACATTCCTGTGATCACTGTTTCTAAGGGCTTATCAGGATGACCAAAATATCCAAGCCTACTTCCCTGTCCTAGCCCAAAGTCATTTCATGTCTGAAGTCTGCTTCCTTGTTCTAGCCCAAAATTTAGATTCCTGCCTGAAATTACTTCTTTGTTCTGGCCTAATGTCAGATTCCTGGCTGAAGCCCATTTCCTTGTCCTTGGTCGTGTCAGATTCTTGCCACAAGTGTTGATGACTAGCAAAAATCTTGGTACTGTAGAATATCTTCCATACATTTCAAGCTTACATACAGAGGCCAAAATCTCATATTAATACCTTCTCTGGGGGATGTGTAACAGGTGATCTGCATATTAAACTGAAAGTGAAAATGATACTCAGTCAGATGGCATGTTTTAGTTTGCTTTTTTCATCATTTGACATGTTTTATTTACAATAGAAAACTGTTGCAAGGAATGAAAAGGGAGCACCATAAATTAGAGTTGTAAACATATATTGAATCATGAAAAAATGATAAAATATGAAAAAATAAAATTTTATGAAGTTTAAATTAAATTTACTTTGGCAAGTCTAAGAAATATTAGGATCTTTCTGCTCTTCTTTGATGATAGAAATGTTAGTTGTATTTCTAAAATTGCTGGGACAGTTTCTACATCTCACTGTATGCTTTTACAAAAACAAAGATCAAAATATCAATTTTTATTTGCTATATTTCAAGTTACAATAACTCCAAAAAATGAATATACCAAAAAGACATATACTAATAATCTCAATAACTACTTAGTAACAGTTAAACAGAAAATCAGATTATTACTGATGATCAGATTAATCTAATCAGTTACATACATGATATATTTAAAGAATTATCATACAGCTAGTTTATTCTTCAAGAACCTAGAGGAAAGGGTAGTGTAAAAATATATGGGTGATTTATTTCAGGAATATTAAACTCCTTTCTTAACAAATTCATTTTTTTTTTTTTTTTGCAAATAAGTATCTGTTCTGGAAGTGGAAAACTATGCATTCATAAATTATTATACTTTTAAATTACATATAATTTTTAAATTTTGAAAAAAAAAATGTCTTTCACTTTATCTACTCCAACTTCTCATGTGCCCTCACTGATTCTGTCTCAAGCTCATGACCCAGAAAAATAAACACAAATATAGCTTTCTGAGTTGTACTATCAGATTGTCTTTGCTAAGTAACAAGAACGCCTTAAATATACATGCAGTTCAAGATATAGCATTGACTGGCTTTTTATTTGGATGATATATATTTTTTTTAAATCTCTAGTATTCAAAGAAACAAGAACTATTTCTGAACCTAGTAGCTGAATTAATAATATACCACAAATTCACTTAAGAATTAGCTTGATGCCCTGCTGTGTACTCAGTCTCCTTTTTTTTTTTTTAACCTACTTTTAAGAGAACAATGTGGCAAACATTATGCCTTGGATTTCCCATCTAATCATGTTTTGCTACCTAAGCTAATGAGTGGTTGTAAATTAAATTATATTATTCAATACCCCTTATCCAGAAAGTCATGTTTATGTGTGTACTGTGGCAATCATTTCAGAAACCAGCAACAAGAAAAAATGAACTTTATGTGACAAATACCTTCCACGAATGTTGAATGAAGCATACAATTAAGGGCATATTTGCAGTAAGCTAATCCCTTGTGGAATTCTTTTAAGATTTCTGTAAAGCATCTCCTATGCCTTCCACTTGTGAGTCTTTCTGTGCTACTTTACATCTAGTCATCAGGCAGACACAGATAGAAACAGTAGATTAGCTACAAGGCAAAAATCCAGAAACTATAGACAGACAGAAGACACTGTAAATCTTTATGCTGAGTCACTTTGAGGGCTCAGCATACTTTCCAGGTTTGTTAACTTACCCATGTGTAAATAGAAGGGGGCTCTGTGTGGTATTAACAAATGTAAACAAGCAGTGGTCTTTGTTTCTCTGATGACAGCAGAGAAACAAAGATAGCTTTAGAGTTCACAGGACAAAAATATCAGAACTTGGGAAATCTAACTGCCTATAGCTTAGGATTTGTTGTAGATAATATCCAGTGGCTATCCTGGAGAGCATTTAGTGAGATGCTGGCCAACCACAAAATCAGGTAACCAAGGTAACTTAAAACAAAAGCAAATGAACACCGAAGCTGTGTATTTGAGACAAAAGGAATAAATAGCTGTTCACAAAAGGTAAGGTCATGATAGTGAGAACTGAAAGTTATTTTCCGGATAGGACAGAAAGATGAGTTCAAGTTAAGGGTCACATGAGACATTTAAAAGGAAGATTTTTATTATTTTTAACATAATTTCATGTATTGATATTTGCCTATAAACATAGAGGAATCTACATAGAGCTCTCTACAGGCTTCACCACACTGGGCATTTGAGGACAGAAAGGAAGAAGAGTGAGGTTGGAAAGACAAAAGTAAGGAGGAAACTGGAGTTAACTTTAAATTGTGATTTCTGCATAGAAAATCATAGTAATAAGAAAAAAACATCTCTATTTTAAATATGATTAAAATGTATATCAGAAATCTTGAATTTGTGAAAATGATAGTAGTGAACCCTAGACACAATATATTTCATAAACATTTTAATGAGATTTTTATAATCCAGAGCCCAGAAAAATTTAATGGAGAGAGACATGTCTCCATTAAAGTAAAATCACTAAAATATGTCTCTGTCAGATGACAGATTCACAAATAAATTGTTGAGAGCACTAACTTTAGCTGTAGTCACAATAATTATAACTCAGAAATATGTTTAAATTGCTTCTTGACCTTTTAGCTAATACCATGCCATGGGTATTTTCCTATCAGTTAAATACCTTATGTGTTCTCTATCCGTGGAAAATACACTAAATGGATATTTGAAGCAAAGACATGGAATAAGTTTTTGTCCAGATTTCTCTATGCACTGACCTAGTATTTTAGTATTTCCAAGAACTTTAGTCCCTGTCGGATAAGATAAATATTATATACAAGTAGGTAGAAATTATATATACATGTGGTATCTAAATAGGTTTTATTTGTATATAGTTTTGGTGAAAATAAATAAGAATGCTACCTATAAGTGTACATACAAACTAGACCTTCTACAAAAGGTGACATTCTATATGTCTTAGTATTGTCACAGAAGAGTCACCAACAGTCATCCTATATAATCATCCATACTAATCTCAGGTCTTCCTGAATTTTTATATGTAAGCAGCATTGCTGCTTCTCTGGTCCTCTGGGCATACTGATGGACATTTTGTTTCAAGCTTTCGGGGGCTGAAGCTATGATATGACAATTATTGCGATGTTAGTTTCTGGTTTCAGTAACCTATAGCTTATTTCCTGGAATAGTGTTAACTGCTCTCCATTTTCTTTGTTCTTAGGGACCATTTACAAAATTATCATTATGTTCTTGACACTCTCTCTATGCATTGCTATTGCTAAAGCTGCATTTTAGCTTTACCATAGATCCTATTCCCAAACACAAGTTTTTATGGTTGATCACTTGGGGAGGATACATATTTGGTAGACATCCAGTTCATTTGTTTGAAACTTCTGATTCAAGAGCCTCACAATCTCTTAGGAGTTTTGCTTTTTTTGTTTGTATAGTGGGCATTTAAACATCTTAAGTTATTATGTGAGTAATCTCAGATATAAAATCAAACATAAAAACAAAACTATTGTTTATCCACACTGAGTTTACTGTGTGTCACTTTACAGTGTGCCTGAAGAAATGAAGAGCAACAAACCAAGTAGAATGACATTTTCATACCTACATAACGCTTATAGGCTTTCATTGTCTTTCTGCCTCACACTTGTCTTTATTGAGCCCTCAATCACGATTTGATTATTGGGTTTGTCTGTGCTATTCCATTCAGGAAGGGCTGTGTAAAAGTCTTATAGTGTTGCTCAAATGGTTGAACAATATTGCAATGACAGCTCTAAAACCATGGGTATTTGTCATGGAAGCTGATTATGTTTTATTTGCATGTGTATACATACAGGCTTTAAAATAAAACCCTAGAATGTTTCATTGAAAATGTTTTAATCATGATAGGATATTTTCTACAATGCACACTATAAATTACCATCATTTGGGAAATTGTTTCTACAAGATAAACTGGAAGAATTAATATACCTAAAGAAGAAACAGAAGGAGACTGTGTCGCAAAAATATTTTGAATACTTTACAAAGGAGAAATACATGAGATTGACTCAAGAACTGAACTTCTGAGTTAAAAATGCTCAATGGTAGAATTTTATATTGTATTGTTTCTCAAATCATTGCATGGAGCTTAGAAACTTAAGAACTACTAATATTTTTACAGATTTAATTAATCATGGGACTTTGATTATTGCTTTACTTGTGCTTTGATTGTTTGTATTTATTGTCTTGCTGGTTCCTTGACTATTTGCATCTATTGTATTACTAGTTTCTCAACATAGAACTAATGTTAATACTTGCATGTAACTAAAATAGTATAAACACAGATTGGGAAAAAAATAAATAAGTAAATAAAAAATAAATTAACATTACAATGGTAAAATTTCCAAATACTTTATCAGTTGTAATTACTATTTTAAAACCTTATCAATAATCTAATTTATTTGGAGAAAATCAGTCATCAAAATCATAAAAATGGTGATATCTTTGCTGAATGTTAAAATAGATCCTTTGTTGTTTTACTGGCTTCCAATTACACTCAGATAGTTATAATGTCCATAATTCAGCATTCAAACAATAAACTCCCAAGTTCTTTTTCTACTGAAACAAAAAGTAAAACAATCAGAAAATTCTTACTGGCAGAGTACTAACCTGCAGCAGGCTTCTGTCATTTTAGATGTATTCGGATAGCTATTGTGTGGTGTAATAATAAACAGATAAACTAATATATTCAGACATCCCAGCCTTGAGTGCTGCAAAAGCCCCTTAAGCAATATTTTTTTTGAGTTTTTTTCTTGGCAACTCCTTTACAATTTTTCATCAACATTCTCCAAGTTTCTCCAAACAATGAAATTTAAAGGTCAAGTTGTCTCTTGTCACTTTGCATGTTTCTTCTGAATTCTGTCATTTATGTTTTTTTTAACTACAAATTGACGCTATTGTCTTCACTTCTTCACATACCTATAGCAATGGCACTATCACTTACAGTCATTAACTTCATATCCTTGTATTATTACATGGTCTATTGCTGGGTCATCTTTAGTCCAACAGTGACAAATACTATGAATGGATTTTCCAGCAGTCAATGTGTCTATAAAACTAATTATCACCACTATTGTCTGTGGGTAGGTGGCTGGAACACAACAAGTTTCTCCAGGCAGAAAGTTAAGCATGGCTGTTGTGGCTACAGAGGCTCATTGAAGGCCTTCGACACTGTTCCTCACAGTATGGCCCCAATGACATGAGAAAGTCCTTGGGTTTCCAAAACGGCTTTATTGGTATGATGGATGATGGTTAAATCTGGATGTGCACCCCTGTGAAACTCAGGGCAGACCAGAGTTAAATAGGGAGGGAGAAAGGGGGGAAAGTCTGGGAAGAATGCTTAATTGGTTCTGCCTTCTGTCTTTCAGGTATCTCATTAGTATGTAAATCTCTCTAGGGCCTGAGGCCTGTGGTCATGCCCTGTACTTGTGCTCTTTGGGTGGGGCTGCATTGCCCTGAACAATGATTGAACAGTGCAGGTCATTGGAGTGCCATATCCCAGTGTTAGGAGCTTGGATTCTGGAGTCTTGGTGGAATAGATGCCCATCCTGTATAGGCAATGGATACCTGTTGGGTCTCCAGACTTTCTAGCCAGTGTTTTGACCAAAACCAGTCATGCTATCACAGTCCTAAAATTGTCACACTTTCTTGATCCACCAATTTCTCAATAATGACACAGAATGTTATAGCTTAGGCTGCTTCTCAACTAGTTTGTATAACTTAAAAAATGTTGTATACCAGCCCACTTTTGTAACCTGTCAGATTGTTTGTAATACAGTCCTCATACGTCAGACTTCCTCAGTGTCTGGAAGCCAAAATACATCCACACACAACTTTTTCTTTCCCAACATTCCTGTGTCGGCCAGGAAGATCCACCTTTCTTTTCCTGTCCTACTATATGTTGTCAACTCTTTACTAAACTAATCATGAGATGACGGAGAAGAATATTTACAAAATACTAAGGCAGGTGATACTCCAATAAAAATAACAATAGCAAAGTCTTGGTAATACTGCTGGTATAGAAATCAACATTTAAATATTATGAAGATACTTTTTACATAGAACATTAGAAGATTATTCTAACACACCAATAATTAAAATATAATATTAAAAGAGCAATTTATTCTACATTTATGAATGAAAGCATGTACAGTAAACATTATGAGACATTCCAAAGTTTGTTTCATTACTCAAAAGTTATCTGAGAATGAGAACTACATTTTTATATGCCTTTGCTAGGCTTTATTTTAGAAGTATAAAATACTTTTAATTAGTCATCCAACATTTCCATATATAATATGTTCTAATTTCTCTGGAGGCACATATGTATACATTATATATACATACATACATATACATGTACATATATATATATATATATATCCCTATTATTGCTGGACTAGGAAATATTATAACAAATAAAAAAATAAACATTGGGCTCAAATGAAACAGGACTATTTCCTGCTGTTGAAATTCAAGCATTTTTAAATTTTATTTCATTTACCTGAAGCTTCCTCAAGCTACAATTTTCAAAATTGATGTGTATTTTGAACATATTTGACTATCCACTGACAGTGTAAAATGAGTTGCTTTACCTCTAAGCCAATCTTTGATCAATCATAAAACACCTCACAGGAGTTTAAAAGAATAACTCTGTACCTTGGGTATAACTTTGGAAATATATAAAGTCAGTTTCCCATGAAGGAAGCGAAGTGCAGCCAGGTGCCACCTTGGCTCATACAACACTGTTGACTCTACACAGATTCCTAGAGTCTTACGCCTAAGCAACAGTTATTTTTCACAAGATTCTCTTCTCATTCTAGATTCTGGAAATTTCATTTGACATCTTTTTAGGTGAGCTACTTGCCCAGTTCCCTGCAACATTTGCTGCTTAGCTCTGCCCATCTTCTCTAGTTAAAGCTCCTTCTTAGCATCAAAGTCATTTTCAAGGCAGTGTATATGCAAAATGCTTCTGCATGAACAATGGCGGCATATACTTTTCGAAAGATTCAAAGATAATTAATTTCATCCATTCCCAAGTGTGTGATGTTAGTCATGGATGGTTCTATGGGTCACATAATTAAATATATGTAACCATTGCTTTTAATTTATTTCATCCCAGGTTCATACCTCTACCCATATTCATTCTACCCAAGGACACTATTTTACATAAAGCTACCAAACAACCCACAAAGCTCTTGCAGCTATTACATAGCAATACTTCATTATCAAATTAGTCTCTATTTGAAGAGTTCACTGATTTCCTAAGATATTTGGATATCTTAAGATATACCATTTATTTATTATTTTCTTTTAATGAATAGTGAAATTAAATAATCCTTACAATTGTCTCCAACATCACTGGATAAGTAATTATGCACCAATGATTAATGGTATGGCATTTATATGAATAAAATATATTATTAACAAAAGTGAAAATCTAATACTTTATATTAAACAATTACTAATTTAGTATTTCTCACCTATATTACTAACAGTGGTGTCTTTTTAGTTCATTGATTTTCACTGAAGACAATTTTATTATCAATTGTACATAGTAGAGAACCTTGAACACTCTTCATGAAAAATACATATAGACTTCTATATTATACAGAATGTTAAGGAGTTTTTCATATGCTACCAAAGTAAAATTTTTGGTCAGACTGATTCAAACAATCACAGTCATTAGGTTTCTGAATTCATATGATGAATAAAAGAAAATAAAATATAATCTTTAAATTTTGTCTAGTGACTGTCATTTGTCCTCCCTAGATTGCTAATTGGGTTGCATCTCTGAATTTTGTCTTCATGCAGGCTGCATGATGAAAAAAAAAAAAAAAACACATTAGAAATAATTTAGACCCAGATACTTATTATTCCAAGGACACCTACCAGTTATCTTCCTGGTACACTCTGTGAATCTTTTAGAATATGACTTCCAACATAAAGTAAACTCTATGGACCCTAACTGATGACCTAAATCTTAAAGTGCTGAGACATGGACTTAGAATTCTAGATTTTAAAATGTACTAGATTTTAGTGGACCACACTCTATTAGGAATGCTTTACAATACTCTGAAATGAATTCTACCTCCATCTATCTCTAGATGTCAAGCAACAACAATGGAGAATATTCCTAAGTAGTGATTCTTTCCTGGGTAGAAATATTTATTCTTTGTTCATTTTCTCCTTCATCCCTCACTTTCCTAAATATTTACCACATATCTCTATTATCTCTTTATCATCTATCACTCTTCTCTCTAACTTCCATTTTTTTTTTTAATTTCTTTTTGGACAATGAACTTTGCCGATCTTTTACATTCTCTCCTTCCTGGAGGCAAACTTTTCCATGCTTTGTCAAATAAATTGTCAGATTACGAAGAAATAAATTAACAGTGAATAATTCTATATGTCAAATAATTCTATATGTCAAATATTCTAGATGAAGCTGAGAGTGTTTGGTCTATGACATGGGGTGATGATACAGCTTAAGAACCTGTTTTAGTCATACATGTGCTTGTATAATTTAAAGTGTGCAGGAAACGACATACATTTTGTGATAGAGAGGTGAGCATACATCAGACAGAAGAATCGGTATTTCAGATGCAGATTATAACTATGAATGAGTCAAGAATCAAATAAAATAATAAAGGTGATCAAGAGAGATTGAACTTTAAGCTGGTCTCTGAGATGTTTTCTCTCTTTTTAAATACATGTTATCTAAATATCTTAAGCCTGAATGAATTTCTGTAGGAGGAGCTAAGGTAGGAGGAGTAAAGAGAGGAAGAGAAGGAGAAAGGAGAGGAAAAGGAAGAGGAGGAGTGGAGGGAGATGGAGAAGGAGAGGGGGAGATGGAGGCTGGTGTTCGCTTGTCTGTAGCAGTCAAAGTTAGTTGGTATATCTAGGTTGGGTATTGGGTTACACCACTGATTGTAAAAGTACCTTGTTATTGATCATTACTAAATATATAAGCCTTTGGATAATCTGAGCATTACAGTCTCATCTATACTGAGCCCGTGCTGTTGGCGGGATAGTCTGGGCAATGCCCAGCCTTGTAAAGACATCATGGAAGACTGGCAGAGCCATCTCCCACACTGGCGTCTCATGGGTGGCAGGGCTAGTGTCTCTGGCTGGCCATTTCTAGCTGTGGCGCCCACGTGGCCTCCGGCCACCTAACATGGCATCTGATCTAGGCAGAGCTGCCACAGCCTAGACAGTTGGATTGACGGGAGTCCATTTTTAAATAATTACTACAACAAATTTCATCTGCATATCTACACTATTTTGATTTAATATACAGAGTGGATTAAGGGAAAGGTGGATCACTTTAAGGCATGACGCTTTCTACTAGTGATTGCAAAATGGAAACCAAATGGGGAAAGCAGAAGAATGCTGCTTGCTACTACTATATTGAAGAGTTCAGGGACTCCATGGCAAACATTATGAGAGGCCCTACGAAGCTGAAAGCAGCTCTCACTTGACAGCAAGGCAATGGAGGATGCAGGGTTTTCTCCGAATAAAACTTAATTGGGAGCAGAGGATGTCTCTTACTCTGCTGCCTGCTTTTGGATTCCTTTCCCCTAACTGGGCTGCCTTGTCTAGGCCCAGTAGAAGAAGATGTACCTAGTCTTACTGCAACTTGATATGCCAAAGCTGACTGATAGCCAAGAAAAGTCTCTTCTGAGGAGAAAATGAGTAAATGGTTTGGGAGAGATGGATGGATTGGGAGAAGAAGACTGAAGAGAAGCTGTAATGGGGATGTAAAATCATAAATAACTTTACAGAAATAACTGAATGAAAGAGACCAAAAATGGCATGGATTTGAGTGGGTGCAGAGGTAAGGATGATCTGGAATGTATTGAGGAAAAAGAAACTATAATCAGAACATATTGTATAAAAAATATTCCATAAAATTAATCTTGAAAGAATGTATTTTCATTTTTCATTTATCTGCAGATGCTGATTCAGGCTGTTTGATACACCCCCAATGTCTAATTTTTATTTAATGTTTATTATTTATTTTTAGATTTTCAACAACTTAGCTAGAGACACAAAATCAAATTGTGGTGAAATTTTGAAATTTAACTACGAGCTAGTAAGAAAATATAATTTGAAGATCCTAAGTTTTCAGTAAATTTTATACAATAAATTAAAATTTACATAACTAGTGATAATGGAGCTTTCAGAAGGTGAATATGTTGAATAATTTGATCATTATTTATGTTTCTTGCGCCATCTAGAATTTACTATATGAATTTAGGTCTGGAATATTACACAGCATCATGTGGGAAAGCTTTTTTTTTTCCCCACATTCACCATGCCTCAGTCACTACTCTAAAATACGTGATAGGCATAGGAATAAACCTATATCCTATAGTCCCTTAGGCTCTCCCTTTTTACGACTGCCAATATGGCTGGATGGGTAAAAGCACACAATCCCCCAAATTAGTTGACTTGAGTTGGGTCCCTACATGATAATTGAAGCAAAATGACTTACTGGTTATACACAGCTAATAACTAGCTAACTAACTAATAAATAGAAACAGAATCTATAGGTAGTATGTATTGTTTAGCAAGGGAGATTTAAATTATCAAATGGAATTATGTTTCTTATCTGTGTAACTTAAAGTATGTCAAATTCTGTATTGCTGGTTCAGTATCCAACACATAGTTTGTAATTGGGAAGAGGTATATAGAAGGTTCATATGAGAGACAAAGACTCCATTTGCCACTATTGCCTATTAACATGGGTAGTTTTCTATGGCTGAGAAATATGTACACACTCTGAGAAAAAGCTGGGGAAAAAGCTTTATGCCTAGAATATTCAGAAAAGACACAGAATTGCTAACAACTTGCCTTAAGGTAAGTATGAGACCATTAAAAACTTTTAATCCCCAACTTCAATACAATAACCAGTACTTAATTAAGGCCATCAATACTGGAATATTTGTAGCTATACAAATGTAAAGAAAATGTGTAAGATTTTCTTTAATTATTTTTTATTTCCCAGGTAAACAATATCAACATTTGTTCTAGTGCCCAGACACAAAAATCTGCACTATCTCCATTTTTTCTTCTTCCACATGCCTTACATACCATGTGGAAAAGTTCAAAGGATATTATACCACATCAATTTCAGACATGACCTCTACTCCACTGACTGTAACATTATTTTGTAGGCATTCATAAATTCCCAGCCAGACTATTACAATCATTTCTGGCATCAGAGGTCATTTCATTTCTCAGGTTAATGTCAGTGTTATTTTCTAAACTCCAAAATTTGATCCAGGCATGTCTTTGGGTCACAAAATAACAGCAAAAATTGTCACTTGATTATTTCTATAAAACAAATGTTTAAGATAATTCCTGGTGTTGCCTAGAAAATGCTTCAAATTCTGAGAATCTTTAAAGAAAATGGAAATTGCTGTTAACAGACTTTATCCTTGCAATTTGAAACACATTTTTACTTACAAATGATGGTGAGAATTTATTTAGTTGTTCTATTTTTCATGATTGTAATATATAATCCTATTCTCTCCATTTTAATTCCATTTAAGATAATTATTATTTACTCATCATGGTAGCATATATATTTATGTTTTATTAGAATCCTAGTCATAGAATCAGATTTTTTTTCTTCAAATAATAAAGCAGACAAGGTAATCTCACTAAATCTGTGATTCCCCACCCACATTCTGATTTCCCCAAATATAAATAAAAGGCCTAGATATGTATCAGTCAGTAACAAACATACATAAAAATTTCAAATATTATTTTATTACTTGGTATCGTATTTTAAATATACTGATTACTACCTCTATACTTAGTATTCTGTGCTAATAAAATATCCACATTGGGCCTATGAATATGTTTTGAGTCATAATATTTTAACCATTAGCATATATTCATTAAAACCATCACTGGGCTAATGAGCCTTTACCCCACTTTAGACATGGTGCATCAAATACATAAACCCTTTTCTAAGCTAAAGATCCTTAATACTGAGGTTGTTTTTTGACTTGTACCAAAATACAAATTTTATATTTTTTTTTATTTTTTATTTAAACATTTATTTATTTATTTATTTATTTATTTATTTATCTCCAGATTTTATTCCCCTCCTGGTTCCCTCTCCCACTGTTCCACATCCCATACCTACTCTCTGCCCCCTGTCTATAGGACAGTGTCCCCACCCTCCACCTCCCATCTCACTAGACCTCTAAACTCTCTGCTGCCTCCAGTCTCTTGAGGGATAGGTGCATCTTCTCTGACTAAACCCAGACCCAGCAATTATCTGCTGTATATGTGTTGGGGGCCTCATATCAGCTGGTGTATTCTGCTTGGTTGGTGGTCCAGTGTCTAAGATATTTCAGGGGTCCAGGTTAGTTGAGACTGTTGTTCCTCCTATAGGGTTGCCCTTCTCTTCAGCTTCTTTCAGCTTTCCCTTAATTCAACCACAGGGCCCAGCAGCTTCTGTCCATTGGTTGGGTGCAAATATCTGCATCTGATTCTTTTAGCTGCTTATTGGGTCTTCCAAAGGGCATTCATGATAGGTCCCTTTTTGTGAGTGCTCCATAGACTCAGTAATGGTTTCAGGCCTTGGGACCTCCTCTTGAGCTGGATCCCACTTTGGGCTTGTCTCTGGACCTTCTTATCCTCAGGCTCCTCTCCATTTCCATCCTTGCATTTCTTTCAGACAGGAACAAATATGTGTCAAAGTTTTGACTGTGGGATGGCAGGTCCATCCCTCTCTTGATGCACTTTTTTTTCTGTTGGAGGTAGGCTCTATAAATTCCCTCTCCACAATGAAGGGCATTTCATCTAAGGTCTCTCCCTTTGAATCCTGAGAGTCTCTCACCTTCCAGGTCTCTGGTGCATTCTGGAGGGTACCCCCAACCTCCTACCTCCTGAGGTTGCCTGTTTTCATTCTTTCTGCTGGTACTCAGGGCTTCAGTCTTTTTCCCTCACCCAATACCAGATCAGGTTCCTCTCTTCCCTCCCCTGTTCACTTTCCCTCCCAGGTTCCTTCATCCCTTCCCACTTGTGATTGTTTTCTTCTCCCTCCCCAGTGGGACTGAGGTGTCCTCACTTGGGTCCTTCAGCTTATTGACCTTTTTGAGTTCTATGGACTTTATTTATTCTGTATTTATTTATTTATTTATTTATTTATTTATTTATTTATTGGCTAATATACAAAACATGTCCTTTTGGGTCTGAGTTACCTCCCACAGGATGATATTTTCTAGTTTCATCCATTTGGCTGCAAAACTCAGGATCTCCTCGTTCTTAGTAACTGAGTAGTATTCCATTGTGTAAAGGAACCACATTTTGGTATCCATTCTTCTGTCATGGGACACCTGGGTTCTTTCCAGCTTCTGGCTATCAAAAATAAGGCCACTATGAACATAGTGGAACACGTGCCACTGTGGCACATTGGGGCATCTTTTGGGTATATGCCCAATAGTGGAATAGCTGAGTTGTCAGGTAGATCTATTTCCAATTTTCTGAGGAACCTCAAGATTGATTTCAAGAGTGGTTTTACCAGTTTTCAATCCCACCAACAATGGAAGAATGTTCCTCTTTCTCCACATCCTCTCCAACATGTCTTGTCACCTAAAAATTTGATCTTAGCCATTATTCTTGTCTCCTATAAATGAACAATGAATTATATTATTGACCTTTGCTACATTTTTCAGATTTACCAATAACACAACATGAAACCAATAATACATTCCTTCCATTAACTTAATGATTCTTTTAGTAATGCCAATATATTGGTTGATCAAATTTCTATTGGGCTGCAGAAGTGGCTCATTGGTTTGCTTGGTGTTTCCATTACTATTAAGATACAACCTGACAAAGGCAACTCTTAAAAAAAGACAATGATTAATTGGAAATGGCTTATAAGTTTTGTGGTTCAGTCCATAATAATCATGGCAGGAAGCATGGCATCCAGACTAGCATCTAGACTGGCAAGGTACTCTAGGAACAGAGAGTTATATGTCTTCATCCAAGAGAAGACAGTAGCAGACTGTTCCAGGCAGCTAGGAGAAGGGTCTCAGTGCTTACCCTCACAGTGACACTCCAAGGCCACACCCACTGCAATAAATGAATTACTAATAGTGACACTCCCTGCAGCAAGCATATTTGACTATTCAAACCACTAAACAGTACTTTTCCATTCAAAGTTTCAGGTTCAGTTGCCAACAACTGCATGGTTTGGTCATATAAGACCATCTGTAACTCTAGTTTCAAAAAATCCAAGAGCCTCTTTTGATCTCTGTGGTCACCAGACACACATATGATACACATATATAAAATAAAGTAAATGTAAAAATTAAAATTTCCATTTTATACAATTGAGTTCAGCATTCATTTTAATAGATTTATAAATGTTTAATTGCAGATTCCTACTGGTAAGGATTCTCAAGTTTAGTTTCTTAGCATCAGTATCTATTCTGTGATATTTGGACAATACAATTTTCTTTTTTGATATCCATTTACAGGAAAGGCTACAGCAACTTTGTTTTTCTTGACCATTTTCTTTTGTTTGCTGAACTCATAAGAAGCCTTCAACACTGCAAAGGCTGTTTCACATGTACTGTAAAGGTTTTATAGTTTCTGAAGTTTACATCATCTCCTCTTCTGCTATATACATAGAACTAAAACAGCTGTGTAACATCATGATTATGTACATGAAAATATTTATGTCTGCATAAACCCAGGAGTCTGATAATCTACAGCTAACTATATACAATAAAATAAGGATGAGGATATGACACACCTGGCCATTGCAGTGTCACTATAACCCTAAGAGTTTTCTTATGATAAAAGTATTATATAATAATCAAAAATTTTAAATGAGCAAATAAAAGTGTGTAAAAAAGACTTATTTTTTTCTTTTTTTGTAAATGAAATCTATGGACCATGAAATATATTTGAGCTAAGAGAAAAATGTAAACTCTTATTTTGGTAAAATGTTAGTTGGGATCCATACAACAAACCCAAAGATTTAAGTAAATTTAGGTGTATATAGGCCATACAATGCAGGCATCAAGAAGAAAAATAAAATTTTATTGATAATTTGGTTATGAAAGATCATAGCAATTGCCACCAAAAATCTGCTGTGACCTCTATGTGTGTTTCTGATTTTGTGCTAGTTGGAAACACTCTTTGAAGTCACTGACTGGCCTTTAAAAATGGTAGTTATTAGTTACATGAGTAATAATAAATCTTCAATCTCTGTATTAATAAGCATCTGCAATAATATATTTTCTTAGTTACTGCTCTGTTGCTATGAGGTGATACCATGACCAAGGAAATGTACAAAGGTAAAACAACAATTGAGAGCTATTTAACTGAGGACATGCTTAGAGTTTCCGAGGATTCATGCATTATCATCATTGCATGGAACTTTGTGGCAGGGGCAAGCATGATGCTGGAGAAACAACTGAGAGCTGACATATTATTTGTAAGATGAATAAATAGAGAATGAGAAGAAGAAGGAGACAGGGTGAAAGAACGAATGAGACTGGGAATAAGAGAGATGGGGAGAGAGGGAAAAGAAAAAGGGAGGAGGAGGGAGAGAGACTAGGGATGGAGTTGGCATTTGAAACCACAAGTACACTGCCAGTGGCAGCTCCTTAAAAAGGTCACACTGGTTAATCCTTCCTAAACAGTCCATCAAATAGAGAACAAATGTTTAAATACATGAGTTTATGGGAGGCCATCCTCATTAAAGCCACCACATTTATTCTTTTCAGTTAGAAGAAAATGGAATCATTAAATTTGATTCAGGTAAATTAGAATTATATATGAATATATAATCATAATTATATGCTCACATATATTGGAAGGAATATTTTTATAATTGTTCATACTCATTGATCTTTCTAAAAAGTATTGAATACAGAAGGGATGTCTGTTTCAAACGCCTAATCTTAGGACTGGAAATCTGATTTGCTTGGGAAAGTGCCTGCTACTTATGTGTGATGACTTGAGTTTGGAATACCAGCATCTACAGAAAAATCCCTGAGGTGTCAACAAATAACTATAATCCTATTCCTGAAGCTTCTACATGCTGGGCCACACAAGTACACACACACACACACACACACACACACACACACACACACCCATCAAAAAGTATACATCCAGTACTGTGTATATATGTAAATATTATTTCCAATTTACCACCTTTTTGAGATGATTAAATAACATATCAGAAATTGTGAGGATTTTCATTGAGTCCTTTGTTTTTCAGTTATTTATTTATTTATTCACTTTATATCTGGATTCATTGAGTCATTTTTATCTTCCAATCAGTATATTATATCCTCAGATAAGATATATAGGACCTAGATGTCATCATACATTTGGAACTGTCTCCGAACCCTCACTAGGATATATTAGAAGTGAATTGAAAAATTTAATGATAAAGAAATTTTTATGATCTCAGATATCCAGCATGCTTCACATACATGTATTTTCTTAATTTTGTGTAAGTTCAATAATTTATCTGCCAAATCAATTTATTACAGAAAATCCACAACCCAAATAAAGTGAAACATATTTGTCACTGTAACAAAACTTGGGCATCATCTTCAATGAATAGGAATTAATGTTTGTGGAATGATCAATGAAACTACTATAAACCATTGAATATGTCTTAAGAAAATAATATTAAAATAAGTAAATATAAAAAAAGTGAACAGGAAAGTGAGAGACTGCCTCTTTCTGTTGCATGAGAAGATTAAGAGTAACTTCTGGACACACTGAGCTGCACCCACAAAAATTGTCCTGTTATAGTCAAAACTTGTATCCAAATATGTGAAACAATTGCATACCACACAGAACATCCTAAGAAGATAGCTAGAGTTGAGTTGGATTGACAATGTCTTTAATCTGCACCTTTATTTTTGTATAGGTGTAGTCATGGTTCAGAGCACTTCAATTTACAATTTCCCATCAATTTTCTAGTTCTACCATGTAATTCCTTATTTTAAAAATATCTTTTTTAAATCCCCATGAGCATTACTGAACACATGTTGATAAATGTCTCTTTTTTTTCTCTCTTTTGTTTTTGTTTCAGACTCCAGAATATACTTTCTAATTATTGAAAATCATATGAATTATGCCTTCCTACCTAATAATAAATTTAAATATGTATATTATATTAGTTGTGATCTTTGCCTAAAATTTGAAGACTACGAGACACAAGACACACACAAATGAGTCATGTTTATTAAGGCTGAAACATAGAATCACCCTAACACTATCCTTCTCTAGTTTACCTCCTTGACTCTGACAAACAAGTGAGTAAAAAATTTTCCACATACAAAGCTATTTTATAAGATGATAAATAAATAAAGGAGTACTCCATCATACAAAAAAAGCAAGCAAGCAAACAAACAAACCAAAAAATCCCACCAACATCCCTTGTTTTGTTCAACTCTTTTAACATCAAATTGCTACAAACATTCTCCAGCTGTTTCTGTCACTGTCACTCATCTGTCTCCTGTGCTTCCTTCCTTTTCTGTCTATCATTTGGATATTCAAAGATTTCAGATAATTAATCACAAGGAACTGGTTTAAGCTTGCTGTTGCCCCTAGAGACCTTTCAAATAATTAGCCTCTTTGCAAGTATTCAGAAATTTATCACATAATGCATGATCATAAAGTCTTTAAATTCCTTGAGGTTTTTTCCCCCCTCTCATCTACATTAACTCAATCTTTCTTTATTCTCAACTGTTGAATAAAACATGGACAGAAGATGGCACTATTTCTTCATTGTTTAATACATTATAAACATTGTGTGTATATGTGTGTTGTGTGTGTTACAAAGAAATCTCGCCTCTAACAAGTTTTTAATGCTACTTGGAAAGAAAATGTGGTTTTAATATAAAATAAAGCAATATGTTCTAAAACATAGTAACATTATATACAGTATATGAATATTTAAATTTAAACATAAAAAAAATCTAAAAGGTGAAATGTACTTACTTCCACCTATAATTTCAGGGACAGCTCATTTTAACGCATACTACTGATTATACATAAACACATTCAGTGTGGTAAGAAGGAAATAACTGGAGTGTAACAATCACTCGCCTATATATTGTGTCTTGTCTTGACTTTTAGCATTTGTAAGAATAAGCTATAAAATATTATTTTCAAAAGTTGGCTAATAATAGCTGTTCTGACTTGAATATAAAATGAAAATGTAATAAGTGTTCTGCTGACAGCCTTTTTTAGTATGTTATAGCAGGGGAGTTCTTTTTCTCCTTTAGTTGAAGAACTAAAAGCAAAGCAAACAAACAAACAAACAAAAAACCAAACAGGTTCATTGCAAACTGAAAATGCATTTTATTAGCAAGCATGGAAGAATGCTTCACCAGTGAAGAAATGCAGAACCAGTAGAAAACTGACAGAGAGTGTAGGTTTATTAGAGTCTCCCTACTGATAAATTCCACACTTCCCTTTTCCACTGGTCTAAAGGTTCCTATGTACTTATTCTGTACCAGGACTTGGGCCTCTGTTTCTCTCCGACAGGGAAGCAACTGAATTATTTTCTGGAGTGGGCATCCTAGCATCTTCTGCTCTCAGTTTTGTATCAGGTATAAAAAAAACTCATCTCACATAAGGGGATATGGGCTTAGTTTTCAGAAAAATAAAATAATTATTGTTGGAGGAAACAAACAAAAATCTCCCTAACCAAAAAAAAAAAAAATCACCATTTCTGGGGTAAAAAGCTATAAAATAAATTCTTCAAGCTAGAGGATTTTTTTTTTTGTTTCCTTCTCCTCCATCCTAAATTTTCATGGACTTAAAAATATAAAAATTTTCAAGAACAAAGAGATTTTTTTATAACCAATTATATTAGTAACATGTATTACAAGGACTAACATTCAATCTAGCATTGGAAATGTTACTTAAGGCCTTACTAAACATGTTACTTTAAGATGTGAACCCATTAGAAAGTGACTGAACAACGATAATAGTTAACAGTTAAATGAAGAACTAAAGAGATATTGATCAAGGAGACATGGAAGTGTTCTGAGATATGTGAAAAGTGCCAATGTTAGTCTTCATCAGAATACTTCAAAGGACAAATAATAACATATATTAACAATTATATAGAAAAAGCAAATACTTATTTTTGAAAATAGATTGGTTTGGTTCTATACCCCATTTTTTGATTGGGTTGTTTGGATTTGAGGGCCAGGAGAAAGAATGGAAACAGGCAACCTTTCAAGATAGGACATTGGTAGTACTCTCCAGAGAGTACCAGAGACCTGGGATGTAGTGAATGAACTCAGAGATATTACGATGAGTGCAATAAACTAGAAACAGTAAAAATTATTGCATGGCTTTAGATGCATGTGAAATTCAAAGTGTAGAAAAGACTAAAAAAACAAAAAGTAGTTGTACCAGTATTGAAGGTGGGAAATAAAGGAATATTCCAATTCAAAATTTCCATAAGGAGAAACACATCTCTCGAGTACAAGAACTTATTTATAGTTAAGAACAATGTGTCTTTCCAAATTATAGTACAGTTTAACATTGCTCACTATTCACATAATTTATATTTTTATGTTTTAGATGTATTAATTCTCTTAATTTAACAATTAATAATTTTATAATGTATGTATTTATCAAATTATCATGTTGTATACCATAAGAACATTAGGTCAATAAAAGCAAAAATTAATGAACAGGTAATTAATAAGGTAAACATTTATTTTTTATTATTTTAATGTTTTTCTTTTCAAATAAACACTTATCATCCAAAAATTTACATGTGACAGAGCATTTGACTAAAAATTGTTCATTTAAAAGTCACTAAGTGAGAAAGATGTTGATTTAATAAAATAACAGAAATTACAATGATTTTTATTACATTAGAAACTAGAAAACAGATTTTCAAAATAGTGCCATTTTTGAAGGAATGAAAACAAAACAAATTATCCCATTATGGGAGATTGGTTGTTAAATAAATTGCTTGCATCAGTTGTATAACTTCCTAAACTTGGAACTTCAGGTCTCTCATAAAAGCTGGGAGATGGAGCCAGGCACAGCTGGGGAAGTTCCTGGAATACCTAGGCACCTACTTGGTAGTTTCAGATCAATAATATACCCATTTCAAACAATAGTTTCAATGTATCATTTTGAATACTAAGTTCATACATCAGGAAATGCTTGCTCTATGTATTCTGATGGAGGCATGCTTGCTATGCCAGCAACTCAGAATCTCAGTGTATATTTTTAAGTACACTATACGGGTAAAAGTTAGCTACTTATAGGAGGTCTCTGTAAACAAGCACTCTCAGGCACTAAAGGTTAAGGAGAGAAAAATTTAAAATTGCTAGCTTTTATTGTACATTGGTCACGTATATATACTCAGACATCCAAGGAAAGACTTGTCATCCCTCTGAGCTTATTCCCTATTTGGAACATTTTGATTATTGCTCTTGTGCCTGAACCCTTGTTGACTATAACATGGTCATGCCCATGGCAACAATGTATATTTATTCAAGAATTTTCTCACTTAAGGCTTTCTCTGCTGTTTACAACATACACACATAAAGTGTTCTCTGGATCAGAGCTATGCAAGAGTATATAATTTGACTTTACAGCTATGCATTAGGGTGTAAGAGTTGATTACATGTGAAATTCAAGCCAAGTGATATGGTAGACACATTGTTCTCTTAAAGGAAGATTATAAACTGCCCAAGCATAAAATAGAATATCAGCCTTAAGTGACCTCAAGATATATTATTAACTCTGGCTTTAAGATTCAGCGAAAGTTCTAGTCTTTCAGAATCAAAGAGATACTGGGATAATAATGCCTCTCCACAAAGGGATGTATCTGAGGAACTTTGTGAAGTTTTTCTACTGACCTCCACGTGCATCTCACTCACACCAACTTAATGCAAACACAATCTGTTACAACACAAAAGTACATTTAATATATAATGTCATTAAATAATGTCACAAGGCTGTGTACTGCAATGATACAATATAATTTCACTTTGTTTATAACTATATGTGACTTGGCTGTTTAATTCTAGATATTTAATGTTGCCATACTAATAATACACAAAAAAGCTGATACATTAATATTCAATAGCTGAAGATAAATCCAAATAGTAAAACATTTAAAGTAAATATTTAGCATGAGAGAATTGAACTTCAGGAAAATGTGAGAAATATTAAGGATATCACTAAATTGTGTTATCTTTATTTTTTTAAAAATATGACAATATCAAACAAAATGAAAAGCCCATCAAAACTTTTAGAAGCCCTAATCTAGATATTACATTGTATAAACATCTTTTTGTACACAAGAACTTTTGATATTTTGTTTTTTAAGCAGTTACAATTCATTGCATGCATACAATTCATTGCATGCATACCTATTATACAGTGTCTACTCCTCTGTTTTGCTTTCTAGTATATGTTTTCAGTGTTTGGGTGAGATTTTGAATTATCCAGAATGTACACTGGGATTCTGAAAGCTTTTCAGCTCAGCTTATCAGCTTTGTTATAGCTTGATGGACACCTCCATAGAGGTTCGAGGCTCTTGTGTTTCAGAACAAAACATTTAACAGATGCAAACAGCTATAGAAAAAAAAACAGGATACTTTAATAGAAAAGATATGCTTCCATAGCAGGCAGAAAGTGGGCCATTATAGTGAGTAAGATTTTAGTACTAGTAACCCACATGCTAGACACATAATCTGAATGAAGTTTTCTGTCATAAAGAATAAATGTTTAGGTTCATTTGAAGAGTAGACTTTTCTTGTGTATAATATGTCACATGCAAGGTGTTCCATCCTATATAGTAAAAACATCTTAAATCTCCACCAATAGGTGTGTATTTTAATATTTTAATAATCATTAAATAAACATTTAATAAACATTAAATAAATCATTTAAGAAACATTTGGATAGTTCATGCATTTTAGATTGACTCAGCCATTGTTCCACTGATCAGATTTTGTTTACTTTTGTATGAAGATGTGTATTTCCAGTTTCTTTTTTCTTTGTCATGGAATTTTTCACATGCCATTTGTTTTTTAAGGACTTTCTAGCTGCAGTAGGATGAAGTAGAAAAGTGTGAATATATGCAAAGTTTCTATTATATAAATTACAGAAGCCCAGTGCCAATGATAGAATAGAGGAGCAGACGGAGAGTCCAGATAGAAGCTGCATGAAGCTGACGGTCCTGGATCATATAGACTGTGTTTACTAATATGCTACTGTTCGAATATAGAGATTGTAGTAGAGAATTTTAAGTAGAGAAGTAATTTGTTTATTGGAGTCAGGCCAACATGCTTAGAGGCTACTGCTTGCTGTGAGAGCATTGTAATGTTTTGATGAGAAATCTGGCTTAACAAGTGAATCAAATGAGAGGTATTAGGAAATAAAATCAACCAGACGCTCAACTGTTCAGTTACACTTATTTAAAAGGATCATGTATAAATCAATACAACCCCTTTACCTCTATGATGCTGCAACAGTCCTCATGGGTGAGCCATGTGACTGAATCAAAGAAATCTTCAGCAAAACAAATAAATAAATAAAGCAAAATGAACTGTTTCACAATTACTTCTACTTGAAAGTATATAGAGTCAAATTTCCAATGAATACATCCCTTCAAACAAACAAACACATTAGACAAATATTGTGATAAACAAGAAGAGGTTTGCCTAAGGACTGTAGTGAGCATTTGTCAGCTACTGATGATGCTGTTTTGGTCAGTCTTCTGTTACTATGAAGAGATATCATAACCACAACAACTCTCATAAAATAATATATTTCGATTTAAAAGTTTAGTCTACTATCATTACAACAAAGAGTATAGCAGCACACAGACAAATAGGGTGTTGGAATAGCATCTGAGAGCTATACCCTCATCCACAGGCATCAGGAAGAGGAAGACATTGCACTTGGATTTAGCTTTTGAAATGTTGAGGCACACCCTAGTGGCACACTTCCTCCAATAAGTCAACACCTACTCAATAAAGCCATACATACTCCTAAGACTTTTTAAGTATTTCCATTCCCGGTGATAAACTTTCAAAGCCATGAGCCTATGAATGAGCATTCTTATTACACCACCACAGAGGAGAAATGTTTAGTCATTAAAAGGAACAAAAATTCACCAACTCTTGCAAATTCTTATGCCATTATGTTATAGTCCACATTATCAGTCTATTTCAGAATGTCTATTTGAATAGCAACTTATCTTTTATCTTCATAAAAAATGAATATGTGATTTGAAGCTCTTTGCTTCATTTTGACCTGTTAGCATTTTCATTTCTTACAAAGGATTTCACCTCATTTTACATTATGTGCACATGGCCAAATATTCTTACAAAGTTCTCGTTTTCACCAGGGCAAAGCCATTATCTCACCTTTCTAGTTCATAATGACAGAAATCAAACATTAGTCACCTGTAAATTCACACAAGGGTCAAAATTTATCAATCTCGATATAAGATCATATATCTTCTGATACTCAATTTTATTCAGAAAAACATTAAATATTTTAGAGTTAGGTGAAGTAAATATTTCTGACAGATTTTTTTCTATGACTAAAGATAGAAGATGAAGTCAATGACATATAATTAAAGCATATCACTGAATGAAACACAGAGAAATGGCCTTGTGGTTTTTAAGATATTCAAACCATCACTGTTTTCAGAGAAATTATTCTGTGCTTTTCTAGTTACAGAGATGAAAGAAATACACAAATTAATGAATGATGAATGATGAATGATTTCAGGAAAACCTTTGGACATTTGATTATTTCATACAGCATGTACTTGAAGAAAAGTAAGTCAAGAGTCAAGGCAGAAATAAGATAAATAGTGGTTAGGAATATTGGAACTGATCTTTCTAAAATGTCTGGTTTTGATGAAAAGTCTGTAAGAATTATAGTAACTATGAAATTCTAAAATTGATACTTAAAAGAAGCTATTAGTTTACTGGGAGGTTAAAATTTAGATTCTCAATAATTTAATCATATTTTTCTACTACTCCAACTACTCCCTCTTCAAACAGATTTTGAAGAAAAAAATATGAGGTTTAAATATCTGCAAGTCATATAGAAAAATAAATCAATATATAAGTGATTGTGTTTTCTTATATTTTGTTTTTGTCTTATATTAAATGCAATATCTTAGACAAGAAGTAATATATTTAGAAACATATCTGGGCAAAGCTGATCCAAACTGTTCTTTCAAATTTATTATCAAAGGAGGGTAGGTAAACTTCATGACACAGAGCCACTAGTAATTTAATTCAAATGTTTAAAAAAAAACACAACTAGAGAAAGTGTGAATACAGATACAGGATGCACCTCAAGAATAGACACTGTTTCCACTAGACATAAATATGAAGTCGATATAAGGTTTTCTCATTTATAGTATCTTCAGTCAAGGTTTAGAGAGAGAATGAAGGCATGTGACATAATCAAAAGTTATGTAAAATAGTACATTTACATACAGGGGAGGGTGAAAGAGTGAATATGCATACCTATTTCTTAGAATAGGTCTGCTGTAGAAATAGCTTCTAAATGTAATGGGTCATATTTGGGGTTTTAGAGAAATACAATTTAAGTATGTTTATTGTATAACTAGAAAGACATATGGCTTCACATATTTTGATATCAGAATCTTAGCTTAAAAATGTGAGAATGGACACAGCTTGGAAGGAAATAGCCATATGTGCATCCATACTTTGCCTGCTGTGAAGTCTATAGAGTCCCCCATATACAATGGGCATTTAATGTGACTTGCAAAATCAGTTCCAAAAATATTCTGGTAAAGATTCCGTAGGTGATGACATAACTTCACTGTGATAATTAAACCAGAACAGTGTAAAATTTCTTTGTGGGTTGAACTATATTCCACAAAACTTCTTATGCTGAAGTTCTAAAAATCAGATTCTCAAACAGTGATTTCAACTAGAAATAGGTCATAATGCAATTATACTTTAACACCAAAAGTAAAATTTAAAAGAAAATCATTGCCTGGAACTGTAGATAGTTGGTGGAGCACTATTCTAACATACATAAAATCCTGGGTTCAATTCCCAGCACTGTGTCAAGTGAGCATGGTAGTGATCACTATTAGTCACAGTATTTAGAATTTCAAGAGTATCACGGGTACATAGAAAGAACTTCCAGGCTAGTAAGAGATATAGGAGATTATTTATCAAGATATAAACAAATAAAGGTAAATGAATAAAAACTGTTATTAGGCTATATACTAAATGATTACATGTTACATACTTTTAAAATTGAAATGTATAAGACACAAGCATACATATACAGGAATTGAATGTAGATACAGAAAGGTCTAATAAGATTAACATTAACTCTGAAACTCTCCCATCTTCAATATTACCAAAAGACCTATTTAAATAACTGTTAAAGTAATACCAGCTCTCTCTCTCTCTCTCTCTCTCTCTCTCTCTCCACACACACACACACACACACACACACACACACACACAGACACACTCACTCACTCACTCACAGCTTCCACACACAAATTCTCAAGCAAATTGGGCACATTCTTATATGAACCTATAAGATTATCTGATCATATGATAAGTAATGTAAGTCTTATTGTTTATGTTATAAACACCTCAGAGAAAATGCAGATACTATAAATTTAATTTGACATAATTGTAAGAATAAATATATTAATGTGTTAGTGCTACATCATATTTATTTCAAATCCCCAAGTGCTGAAATTGTAGTAAAAAGGAAGAAACATAAATTTTTTGTCTTTTACTTTAAATTGAGTAGATTTCCCTCTTGTCTTTACCTTCAGAACTGAATTGATCAGTTTTTCTGAAAGTGAAAATGTCCTCCAGTATGAGCACACAAAACTGTTTCCTCAACTTTGAATTAAGTTTTAGATTAAAAGTAATAAAAAAAGATGAACCTGTAGGGAGCAGCAGGGGTTGTAATTGTATTACTGAATATCATCATGATATAAAGATTATACCTTTTAAATTATTAATTTGTCAGGTGGGAAGCTTTAAACATTCCTGATTAAATACAGTGTCTGTCATGTTGATCCTTTTATCAACAAAATAAATACCATATAAAAAGAAGATTAGTAATGTTTCAAACTTATTTCAAATAAACATAACAAATTGAAAACAGTATTTAAAGTGTTAAAAGCCAGAGCTTTTTAAAACAAAGAGCCTATTTTTAGTATAAAGAACACCACAGGAAGGCCTACAGAGTCTTCATGGGAGCTCAAAGAGACTGAACCACCAACCAAAGAGCATGGCATGGGCTGGACATAGTACCCCTAATCATATATGTAGCAAATATGCAGCATGGTCTCCATTTGGGTCCTCTAGAAATCTGAGCCCAATGTTGATAGTCACCCTATCCTTTGGATCCCTTTTTCATAGCTGCACTGCTTTGTCTGGCCTCAGAGGAAGATGATGCATCTAGACCTGTTGTGGTTTGATGTACCAGGGAAAGATTGGTACACTTGGGTTGTATTCACTTCTCGGAGAATAAGGGGAGAGAGGAATTAGGGAGGGGATTGTGAGGGTGGGAATTGGAGGAGAGAAAGGAGAAGGCTAAGATTTGGATGTGTGGTATTTTGAATATGCTTGGCTCAGGGAGTGGCACTATTAGGAACAGTGGCCTTGCTTGAGGAAGTATGCTACTGTGGCTATGTGATTCGAGGCCCTCCTCCTAACTGCCTTGAAGCCAGTCTTCTCCTGTTTGTCATTGAAACAAGATGTAGAATTCGAGGCTCCTCCAGAGTCATGCCAGCCTGGATGGTCCTATACCTCTGCATTGATAACAATGGACTGAACCTCTGAACCTGTAATCTAGCCCCAATTAAAATTGTCCTTCATTAGAGTTGCCTTTGTCATGGTGTCTCTTCATAGCAATGGAAACCGTAACTAAAAACAGAAGTTCATAGCAGGGACTGGGGTATTGCTGTGATAGGTCTGACTATGCTTGTGTTTGAAAGAATGTAGATTTGGGAAGTTTGGGTTTGGAAAGCAGTGGAATGCTTGATTAAATGAGCCTAAATGAGCCATGCTAGTAGGAATATAAAAGACATTGGTGCTGAGGGTGATTTGAACATTCAGGGCCTGGTTCAAGACGTTTCAGAGGAGAAAAATTTTAGTATGTGACCTAAAGATTGTTCTTGTGATATTTTTGTGAAGAATGTGTTTGCTTTTTGCCCTTGTCTAAAGAGTTTGCCTGAGGCTAAAATGAAAAGGTTCAGATTAATTGTATTGACAAAATCTCAAAAAGTCTAGTTTAGACTTTACCCTGTAGTTCAGTCTTGTGAGTATTCTGATAAAGCATGGCAAGCTTAATAAAAATGTACAAAATATATATTTTTAATAAAAAATGTATAATTATTAATAAAAATGTATATTTCAAGTAATACAAAGACACAAGAAAGTATATTGGAGCTAATTCCTGTGTTCTAGGAGATAAAAAGGTTAAGGGAGTTTTGACTTCGGAGCAAGATCCCACCAACTATGCTTATTGTTTACTTGGTTATTGGGTTGGGTTTTGTTTTGTTTTGGACATTAATCTGGAATACACTGCAATCCAGAAATGGAGAGCAAAAGCTTATAATATGCATTTTAAGTAATAGTGGCCATGAAAAGCTTAGGTCCAGCCATGGTTGTACATGCCTTTAATCCCAAGAGACAGACCCAAGGAGACCTCTGAATTCAAGGACAGCCTGCTACAGAGCTTAAAGAATAGCTTAAATCCAGGCATTGTGATACATGTCTTTAATCCTAGAATTTAGGAGACAGAGGCACGCAGATCAAAGTTCAAGTTCAGTTTACAGAGCAAGTTCCAGAATGTACCAACTCCATCAAGCAGCAGAACTCAACAGGTGGTTCTGACTTTAGAGTCAAGAACAGAAGAAACTACTGGGATAATTAATTCTGGTTACCTGGAAATAAAAATCAGCAGTGATTAAGAAGAGACCAGAATCACTAAGATGAAATCATCGGGAAGTATTTTCTGGATCCACAAAGAAGCTGTGTTCCAGAGATTGCCAAACTTGCACCTCGTTCTTCAGCTGTACTTGACAATGTATAAGAATCACCCAGGTGGTAATAGTTTTGAAGGCATGAAGGGGTCAATGAGATCAGCTGAGGATTGTCACTATGTGAGGCCATGGAAGGCCACTGGTGAAGATGCAGCCCCAGTTGCAGCTAATGGCCCAGGACTGAAGGGGTCATGCAAAGAAATTGAGGGTAGGCAACATGAAGAGAGCCTATGAGAGGTTATTTGTGAAGTCCAGTTACAGGTGAAGACTCCAGAGAATTAGAGATATCAGTACGATGGGATAATCACCCAGAATACAGCAGCAATGGAGTAGAGTCAACCAGAGCCACAAGTTCTACAGAGGGCAGAGCTGGAAAAGTGACCCATGTCCTTTGTAGGAGCCCAGATGATCACATGTGGGTCCCAGACATTGGAACAAAAAGCTTTAAAGTTGAATTTGCCTTGGAGACCCCAAGATGTTTGAGATGGCACAGCCATGGGATACATGCCAAGGAAAGCTGCCAAGAGGGAGTGGAACCAGCTCAAGAGAACATTTTTTTTCTTGCTGAATGCTTGAACTTCCAAGAGTAATTAACAAGAATGTAAAGAGTTGAAGATTTAAAGAGTGCCTTGACATTAGACATGGAGATGAAAAGTTTGGAGTTTGTCTGGCTTGATTTTGGTCTTGTTTGGCTGATTATTTTTCTCACTATGACATTTTAGAATGGTAGTGTATATTCTGTGATGTATATCCTGTGATGTATATAATGTGATGTTTGATGTTTGTTTTTGATTTTAACATTATAGGGGATTGCAGGGAAGTGATTGAATGAATCTAAGAAGAGACATTGAACTTTGGACTTTCAAGATTGTTGAGACTGTTATAGACTACTGAGACTTTTGAAGTCAGACCAAATGTATTTTGCATTATGCCATGTTTAGATACGGCTCATATAGACACATGTGTTTGAATAGGCCTATGGAGGCCAGGGAATGGAAAATGGAGATTGGAATATGCTTGGCTTAGAGTGTAGCACTGCTAGGAACTGTACCCTTGTTGGAGTAGGCATAGCCATGCTGGAGGAACTCTGTCACTGTGTGTAGGGGCACTGAGACCCTCCTCCTAGCTGTCTGGAAGCCAGTGTTCTCCTATTTGCTTTTGGAACAATATGTAGATCTCTTCCTGTGTCATAATGCCTGGATGCTGCTATGTTCCTGCCTTGATGATAATGGACTGAACCTCTAAACTTGTAAGCTAGTCGCATCTAAAGTGGTCCCTTATAAGAGTTGCCTTGGTCATGTTGTCTCTTCACAGCAATGGAAACTCTTAAGCATGATGTAATGTGAATAAATAAATAAATTAAGAAGAAAACAAGTAAGAAGAAAAAGTAGTCTTATCATATTTTGTGTACATTTGTGGAAAAAGAGAAGATGGAATTAACTCTGCATGTTTTGGAAAAGATGGCCAACACTTCAATGCATTGATATGAAATACAGTGCCTATTAATTTTGAGTGCTTCTCAAAGAATGTAACAGTAAAATATTTTTCTTTAATCATTTAGTCCCTTAGAAATAAGAGAAGACTTCAATAGAAGATGATTAATTCATAGTCAATTTGCATATTTCTCATAATGTATATATAAAACCATTTTTCTTCCACTTAAAAATGTCTTGGGTTTATCATACCTCTTGAGAAAATAAGGCCTAGTCCTTATCACCTTCCAGCACCTGAATGTATGTCCTCTGACCACATGTTCCATGCACACATGATGATGTGATGTGGCACAAACATTGTAGTACTTCAGAAAAGGCAGACATGAAGATGGATTGGAATTGTCAGGGAGCCTTCACAATGAATCGATTTCATGGCCTTTGCATAAAGGATACATTCATACTAATGATGCCACAGCGAATCGAAGAAAATAGAAATGTATATTTGAAGTGCTTACTCATGTAATTTTATATTTATTAATTTAAAGGCACAGAATTGCAAAAACCAAATAAGTACATTTCTTTATACCAACTTGCCAGGAGCCTCCCGGCCTAGAGAAGGTAGTGGCAGGGGCATAGAGTAGCACTGTGGTGATGGCTTTAAAGTCTGTGTGTCTCAGTATTTTCTGGCTCTCTGATCTGTACTGAAATGCTGATGATAACATATAAAACATCCTAAAAACTTCTTCTGAGGGTAAAAGACTGTAGGCTTAGATGATTAACACCTGTAGCATAACAACAGACAATTAGGCAATGTGGCCTTTGTTCTATCTCAGCAGAAACTGCTGGGCTTTAACTTATGCCTGCTAGCCTGAGGTCAGAGGAGGAAAAAAAAAAAAACACTTAGAGAAGTTATTACAGAGTTTATTACTAAGTGTAAAGTGTTTCCTATGAAAAGCTATCAAAGGGGAAAAGTGGAAAGGTCTTAAGTAGGGAAATGAAAAAAATTCTAATAAGAGGAAAATTCTAAGGGAAAAAATTCTAGGCAGGGGAAAAGGAAGGGAAGGGACGAATGACTACTACTACAACTACTACTTCTTTGTCCTCAGTACTTATACACCTTTCAGAGTACATGATCACATGTTACAAAGTTCATCACAAGCTCACACCAAAAATCAAATTATAAATTGAAACAGAAGTTTATAACACAGAATGTTTACATGCATATCCATTAGGAGTAATTATCTAGCTAAACATCCATCACCTGTCTAACTCCACAGGTTCACTGAAGGTTTAAAACTATAACTAAAATATTAGTGAAGTTTTGTATAGATAAACCCAGGCAATATTTTATCTTCTGTCCTAGCACCTATAATAAATCATGAGTTCCGTTTTAGTGACCTTTGGTTAATTGTTTTACAACCTCTTGGAATGTGCTCTGAGTAGGAGAAAGTCTGGTTACTATCTGAGAGCAATTAACTGATGACACTTGGAAGACTGGCAGAGTTCTCTCTGCAATTTTGAAAAGGACCCAATAGCAGTCCCATTATAAAAGAGCTTAATAATCATTGATATAATTTTAGGAATTCTTATAGGATCAGCATTAAGACTTAAGAAGTCATCTATTTGTCTATATAGTATCATTACAAGACAGTACATCTTTGTGGATCTGCAGTGATCTGCTCTAAAGGGGCGTGCTATCACTTAGTGATTGTTACATATGTTTAATAATAATAATAATAATAATAATAATAATAATAATAATAGGAAAAGCATATTAATAGCAGGAATTTTTCCTAAAATAAGTCCCTTACAGCCTTGCTGAATAAGGGCTCACTTGTCGCAGATTATATAATAATCCAAAGCAAGCCATTTCAGGATGATCACCTGCTAATTATTAGCTCATTCCATTATGGCTCCTGACACCAACTCCCTAGTAACAGGCACTCAGGGTGCAGAGATCCCCAATGTGCAAACATCTAGATCAATCATATGTCAGTAGGCAGAGTGCTTAGTGATGTAGAAGGATACAATGTAAAATGTGAGCAAAGGTCAGAGAAGTTCACCCTACTGGAGGAAAGGATGGCAAAGGATGGGCACTCAGAATACTCTGTTAAAAAGTGATAGACAGTTAGAATGCTAAGAACTCAATGGTTATTTGATAACAGCGTATAGCAGTGAAGAGAAATGGGATTTAAGTCGAACTAAGTGAAAATCCAGTACTGTATAGTGCTCACAGGCATCTTGACAGTCATGCCTCATGACCACCTGTGACCTCCTCACATAGTTCACTCTAGTGTACAGAATTTCCTGCTGCTTCTACATTATCTGAAGCACAATTTAATTTTTTTTATTATTTTAGCTATTTACATATTAGTCATTGCTCCCCATCTTGGTTCCCCCTCCCAAAATTCCTCATCCCATTCCTCCTCCTCTTGCCTCTGAGGAGGTGCTCCCTGCCCGAGACCTCCCACTTTCCTGGTGCCTCAAGTCTCTCTAGGATGAAGGGCATCTTCTTGGACTGAGGCCTGACCCAGTATACCTCTATTATATATGTGCCTGTGAATCTTCCTGGTTGGGGCCTAGGTCTCTGGGAGCTCCCTGGGGTCTGGGTTAGTTGAGACTGTTGGTCTCCCTATGGAATTGCTCTCTCCTTCAGCTTCTCCGATTCTTCCCCTAATTCACTACAGGGGTCTCTGACTTCAGTTAATATTTGAATGTCTATTCACTTGTGTATATGTGGGTGAGATAAGAGGTTGAATTTATTAAATAATTGTAGAAATTATTTTCCAGAAGTGAAATCAAGTCAATTACCCTCTAAAACATTATCATGTGCTTCCATTTTATTACTTTAAGTATTTGCTTAATGTAATTTAAAGGAGTGATATGTATGTAAAATCAAATATATTTCATGTAGAAATAATAAAAATAGAACACATGTGCAAAATATCCACTTAATACACATTTCTGTAATTATAGAGACAAAAAAGAAACTTTTAGATTTCCAGAAACTTGATTAAATCAGGGATTATTATAGCAATTTCCTGAAGTTATTTAATAACATGACAAAATTTATGAATTTTGGTAGTAAATAATAATATATAATAATAATAATAATAATAATAATATCATGAGTTATATAATATGGGATTATGTACTGTGTAATTGTTGCTCCATGCAGACATGGTATTTAGGAACATGTAGTTTGTCAGTGGTTATGTGGATGAAGTATGATTCATATTTTGTTATAAGAACTCAATGGTGGATGGGGAATTATTGAGAAAATTTCCCATTCCATTACTCTCAAATCTAAATATTCAGCTGAAATATCACATGGATGACATACATTGATAGTTGTGATACAGCCTGGGACTGTGAAAAATGAAGATGCAAATATCTTGTAAAATTTTTAAAAGGATGTAAAGTTATATTTCTCTTTTTCTTCTACTTTTAAAAAATTACATAATTTTTTTACAATCTAGATTTTATCCCCCTCCAAGTCTACCCTTTGACTGTTCCATATCTCATACCTTCTCCCTCCATCTCCATGAGGATGTCCCAACCCCTCCACTCCCCCATCTCACCAGAACTCCCCACTCCCTGGGGCTCCAGTCTCTTGAGGGTTAGGTACATCTTCTCTGGCTGAGGTCAGACCCTGCAGTCCTCTGCTGTATATGTATGTGTTGGGGGCCTCATATCAGCTATTGTATGCTGCAATGGTTGGTAGCCCAGTGTCTGAAAGATCTCAGGGGTCCAGGTTAGTTGAGAATGCTGGTCTTCCTATGGGGTCACCCTCCTCCTCGGCTTATTATAGCTTTTCCCTAATTCAACCACAAGAGTCATCAGCTTCTGTCCATTGGTTGGGTGTAAATATCTGCATCTGACTCTTTTTGCTGCTTGTTGAGTCTTCTGGAGTGCAGTCATGATAGTGCTCTTTTTGTGAGCACTCCATAGCCTCTGTTATAGTGTCAGTCTTTGGAATCTCCTTTTGAGCTGGATCGCAATTTGGGTCAGTCACTGGAACGTCTTTTCCTCAGGCTCTTCTCCATTTTTGTTCCTGCAGTTCTTACAGACAGGAGCAATTGTGGGACCAAGTTTTAGACTGTGGGATGGCAAACTCATCTCTCCACTGATGCCCTGTCTTTCTACTGGAGATGAACTCTGCAAGTTCCCTCTCCCCACTGTAGAGCATTTCATCTAAGGTCCCTCCCTTTGAGTCCTGAGAGTCTCTAACTTCCCAGGTCTCTGGTGCATCCTAGAGGAACCCCAACTTCCTACCTCCTGAGGTTGCCTGTTACCATTTTTTTCTGCTGGCCCTCAGGGTTTCACACTTTTCCCCCCAAATACTGATGGTGTTCCCCTTTCCCCCTCCCCATCCCCCTCCCTCTCCTACCCATGACTCTCCCTCCCTCTGCCCCACACCCCAGTGATTCCTTTCTTCTCCATCCCAAGTGGGATTGAAACAACCTCCTTACTTGAGACCTTCAGCTTTTTAACTTCCTTGATTTCCCTGGATTGTATCATGGGTATTCTGTAGTCTTTTGGCTAATATCCACTTATTAGTGAGTACATACCAAACACGTCCTTTCGGGTCTGAGTTACCTTCTTCAGGGTGATATTTTCTAGTTCCATCCATTTGCCTTCAAATCTCATGATATCATCATTCTTAATAGCTGAATAGTATTCCATTGTGTAAAAACCACAAGTTCTGTATTCACTCTTCATTTGTGGGACATCTGGGTTGTTTCCAGCTTCTGGTTATTATATATAAAGGCACTATGAATATAGTAGAGCATGTACCCCTGTGGCATGGTGGGGCATCTTTTGGGTATATGCCCAAGAGTTGTATAGCTGGGTCTTCAGGTAGATCTATTTCCAATTTTCGGAGGAACCTCCAGGTTGATTTCCATAGTGATTTTATCAGTTTGCCATCCCACCAGCAATGGAGGAGTGTTCCTCTTTCTCCACATTCTCACCAACATGTGCTGTCACCTGTGGTTTTTAAATAATATATGTAATGTAACTTTTCTCATCAGAGTAATATTAATTATTTTCCTTATCATAAAGATTCACTGTATAAACAATATACTATAACAAATAATAATAAAAAAGCCTTATGGCTCTTGTGAAATACAGAATATTGTAACTGCAGTAAGAGTTGATGTCATCTGGTAATGCTTTAGTCTGATTCTTTTGTGACTCTGTCATTAGTAGTCACAAAAAGTAACAGTGAATACATCAAAGTTACTTCATAAAACTGATACTTCCAGATGTATATATTTTTTTCAAACTTATTTCAATTAAAAATTCTTTTTCAATTTCAATAAAAAGTATTTTACAGGTGAAAAAAAAGTAGATAAAAATACAAGAGAGAATAAGCCTAAGTTCAGAAACATAATTTCAATTGCCATTTTATACCAGTGAGAACTGCAGAGCAAGGAGCTGAACTATTTCTCAAGTAAGACCCTGCTCTTATCAGACACCCCAGGGTGGATTTGGAAGATGTATGGATGTCTTTGGAAATGGTTGAATAAACTTTACCTATTCTTTTCTGCAGATTGTTTATCACTTAAATAACATGGTGGTGGTGTTTTCTTGCAGTAACTGCATTTTTGATAACAAATAGTTTATGTTCTAAAGTCTTAGATTACTGTGGCTTGACAAATTTTGGCTGTGTTTTTCTCTTGTATAGTATGCTCAGTGGCTTTGCCCTGATTATAGGTTTCATTTTATGTGCATGGCTGGCTTAGATTATTTGTTAGAATTGGCTCATTTGGCTTGTAGCCACCACCAACACTAATTGATGAGTTTCATGATTCATGGCAAAGATATTTTAATCTATAATAGAAAGGTCTATAATTTTCTCAGAGACACTGGTTATGCCAGATGATATAAATTATTCAGAAATGAAGTTTTCCTTAAAAGTGATTAAAGAGAAAAATATAAATTGTAAAATTTGATAGGTTTCTATGTTTTGCATTTTCTATTCATTCTAAAACTATCTTTCTTAGAATGTCAGTCCCTGCCCCAGCAGTAAGATAAAACATAAAATCATATTACCAGGAGGATGGGTGAGTGAATAATTGGAAGCAATAATGACATATTTGCTAGAGTTGAGACACTGAAATAAGGATAACAGTATTGGCCTTCTGATCATTTGTTGACTCTGCAATAGCTTTGACAGTTCTTGTATTCTCTATCATTCTCATTACCTGAAGAATGGGAAAGATAGACTTTATATCTCATCAGGTTAGTTGGAAGATTAGTTACATTAACATAAATTAAAGTATAATACTAATTAGAAAATGTAAGCACATTTATTAATTACCACTAAAATATTCTTATTTACTGTATATTAATATAAAACACACACATATTCATTCAATAAACCACATGGATACAGAAAAATACCCATACAAGCCAGTACAGTTAAAAAGTTTTCTAGGTTCTGCTTTCATTTTTTCACATAGTGGATCCTGTTCATTGTATAAAACTCAAGCCATTATAAAGACTTCATTTTTATCTGTTCTACATGCCCATGCACATTGTGGTAACTTTTAAAACTATAAATAATTCTATGTTACATGGTTTCTTATAATGATCTATACTTAAAAATAAAAATAAAAACATAAAACTGACAATAAACTTATATCATTCTATATAAAATATTATGCTAAATTTAGAGCCATATATTAAAAGCATCAACTTCACTAGGTTTCACAGCTTCTATTATTGGACTTCACAATGTTTATTACTGGCTTTTTCTTTCTAGATGAGGCTTTTCTCATGAGCACATTCAACTACCTACAAATACAAGTACTTAGTCAATAAAACCTCGTTAGTCCTGACCAAGCTAGAACTCATAGTAGCATCCTAAAAATTTGGGTAGGATCCAATATTCCCTAACTCTTCACAAAACATCCCTGTACCTCTAGCCTTATAATTCAAGATGCCGTTGTACATTGTTCCATTTCCAACTTCAGATTTATCTGCCTCTAGGTCACAATATTTTCTTAGTGATCTGTAAAGGATTTTCACTACAGCATAATTGGGTACTAATTCTGGTCACCATGTTGCTCATCTGCCCAGCGTCAGTAATTTAATAACTGCAACCCCATCAACCTATTTGACCAATCAAGATTCTTATATGTAAGTAAATACAAATAGTATACACTAAGAAAATGTAAATCTTTCATGTATATGCTTAACCATATTCCAACTTCTGGACATGCTAATAAAAGCATGCTTTCCATTGTCACACTGAGTTTGTTTTGTGCCACATCCAAGTCTTTATAAAACACAAAACCTAAACACTAGTTCTGGCATTGTAGCTACAGGAAATATGGCCTACTTCCAGATAGTCACCTTTCCCTCTAGTTTCTATCTTCTTTGATTCTCATTTCCATTAATCCTTCCTCTGGCTATTTGTAAGAGACAGATGATGAGTCAAATCTTATGTAGTTCACACTTCCAAACTGATTGATTTCCTTCCAGACTATTTATTAGAGTGGTAAATTAACTTCATTTGATGATTTGCTTTGCACCTGTATCTTCTACAAGTTCTTAGCTGTAAGAGAGTAAGAGCTTGAATTTAGTTGTTGTGTTGACCTTGATTTCTTTAGCATCAATAAAGGATATGTTAGAGTGTATGTACTCAAAGAATATGCTATAAGCTATTAGATCAATATTTAATGCCAAGGCTTTAGGCTAATTCAAATCATGAAGTCAATGGATAATTATTAAAATGAAAAGAGGATAATTATTTTGACATAATTCATAATTGATGCAACCAAAATTCAGGAAGTCATTCATATATCTCCAAAAAAAAAAAAATGTGAATGAAATGTGTGAGAAGAGAAGGAAGTCACAGAAAGCCTAGACTTATTTGAGCCACTCCATGTTTGTTTGTTTGCATTTCTCTCTCTCTCTCTCTCTCTCTCTCTCTCTCTCTCTCTCTCTCCTGATTTGAAGAAGTCTATCACTAATGATAGGACATAAAATTGCTAGACATGAAAAATAACAGAATAGTTAGCTATTCATAAAGATAAAACCAGATATAAAATTATTTATACCACCCTGGATATGCCCACAGCCTGGTACATCAAGTCTCTATGAGTCTAGGGGCATACTTTTCCACTGAATCCAGACAAGATAGCCCAGCAAGAAGAACATATCCCATGTACAGGTAAAAGCTTTGGGATAGCCCTGGGTCCAGTTGTTCAGTACCCACTTGAAGAGAAAACTGCACTTCTGCTACATACGTGCAGAGAGGCCTAGGTCCAGTCCTTGTACGTTCTTTGGTTGGGTGGTTTAGTATTTGAGAGCCCCAGGGGTCCAGGTTAGTTGACTCTTTTGTTCTTTCTGTGGAGTTCCTATTCCGTTAGGGGCCCCAATCTTTCCTCTTATTATTCCATAAGTCTCCCCACGCTCCATTCACTGTTTGTCTTTAGGTGTCTGCATCTGTCTGAGTCAGCTGCTGGGTGGAGCCACTCAGAGAACAGCCACCCAGACTCCTGTCTATAAGCATACGAGAATATCATTAATAGTGTCAGGATTGTGCTTGCCTATGGGATGGGTCTCAAGTTGGGCCAGTTATTTGTCCATTCCCTCAGTCTTTGCTCCATCCCAAATCTCTGCATTTCTTGAAGACAGGATAAATTTTGGGTTGAAAATTGTGTGAGTGGGTTGGTGTCCTTATCATTTCACTGGGGTTCCTGCCTGGTTACAGGAGGAAAACCTTTTCAGGTTCTAAATCCCTAATGTTGTGAGTCACAGCTAAGGTTACCCCCACTGATTCTTGGGCACCTCCCTTATTCCAGGTCTCTGTCTCTTCCTAGAGATACCCCCTATTTCCCCACTTCAACCAGTTACAGATTTTCATTCATTCTCATGGCTATCTGGTCATCCATCCTGTACCTTCTCACAAATGATCCTTAAACCCCTCCCCCCATTCTCCTCATTACCCTCTCTCCCACACAGTTCTGTCCTCCATCTGCCTCTTATTGTTGGGAGCCGACTTTAGTAGAAAGCGACTAGATCAACTTTGCAGCCATCTGGAACCATATACCCTGATGAAAGACTTGGTTTTCAAAAGCCTATAACAGCTGAAGCACACTCTGATAAATATATTGTTTATCCCACATAGCTTGTTTTGCTGTTTAGTGACCTCAGCTGTATGGTGCATGTGGCATGAGTTCATGGGCTCCTGGCAGGGTTTATAAGCTGCACCTGGGAAGGGATCGGGCTCGCCATCTTGACTACCAACTGCTAAGCATCCTGAGTAAACTGCTGTGAGAAGGAACCAGTTGTTCCGTGTCTTAATTCCTGCTGGTCAGGGTTGGCGCGGCACATTTGGTGGCCTGGTACAGGGACATTAAAGTCCCCGGGTTCCAGAACTCTCATCGGACAGGATGGTCAACTGGTAAGTGCCTGGTGAATGGGGCCAAGATTCTAAAAAGGTTCTCGGAAGGAGACAAGAGTGAAACCGCAGTAAAGCAGCTTTAAAGTTTTGCAGCAAGCAGGAAAAGAAGGAAAGTGAAAGCTCCAGTAAGCGGGACTTAGTGAAGGACACTGCGGGAATTGGAAGTGGCTATCCTCACTCCTGCGCTGGAGAACCAGTCAACTGACGGAGCTGGCTGAATTCGGAAGTGAAACATAGGTGATTGCATAGTAACAAAAATGGGGCAAGAAATAAGTGAGTAAAAACAGATGAAAAAGGCTTTAAAGACGCGAGGAATAAATAGAAGGCTGCTCTAGGCAGAGAGCTAAGCAGAATGATAACGTTACTTGATTTAACTTTTAAAATGGGTGTGATTCTGAGTTGTATAGTTATATTTTTTCTGGATAAAAACTCAATGTAAAGGTTTTCTGGTTACTGGCCAAAGGAAAGGCTGATTTGGAAAAAAAAAGGTTTTTCTATGAGTTTTCTGATGAGGTCATTAAGGTAGTAGTTATGTCTTCCAGAATTATATGGATCAGACATGACAGAGGTAGACCTCCAGAACACCTGATTCCAGAGAGTCAAAATAATTATCTTGATACTAAAATTTGTTTTGAGATTTGTATAGTACAGAATACACAGCTTTGGTGAATGAATCTTATCACCTGCATGTTCACTGATGCCCTGGACTTTCAGCTGGATGCAGTTAAGACAGACATCAGAGGCTTGTCAATTTACCCTCCCCCTCATCCCTCTTCTAATATCTCAACGCCCATGTTCAGCTTGAAGAAGTTAATGAAGAGTCGGCGCCCCAATTCCCTGGACTTGGGGACTGAGGTGGTTAATATTAGTCTGTCTTTATCTGTCTAATTGTTACTAAGCTGATGCAAAATTCAAGGATTTCATTGGTATAATTTCTTTTATTGAAAATTTGTGGGTACAAGGCTTAGACCTTTTACTTCTCCAACAGGGGAAGTTGTGTGTTGCCTTAAAGAGTGTTGCTTTTCTATCAACAGTTTAGATATTAAGTCTCTTGTCTCTCAGGTTCATGCTGTTCAACAAACTGATGGCAACAGATAACAAATGAAACCCATACAGGTCCGCTATTACAGGCTGGAAGTAGGGGACTCTGAAACCTCTGTCATCAAGACAGATGAGGATTAACCCCTAACTTACGTGCTAAGCCGGTTAGCCAATGATGGGTAAGAGAGCATATCGAGACCCTTGCCCCTAAAATAAGGGAGACCTTACCATCTTAAGTGAGGCTGGGGTCCTTTGTTCTAACCTAGGACAGGCACGGTTTCTGTAAGTTTTCCCAGCCTTCCCTTTTGAAAAAAAAATTTAAAAAGGGGGACCTGTTGGGAGCTGACTTTAGTAGAAAGCAGCTAGATCAACTTTGCAGCCATCTGGAACCATATACCCTGATGAAAGACTTGGTTTTCAAAAGCCTATAACAGCTGAAACAACCCTCAACTGAAAAATGGATAAAGAAAATGTGATACATCTACACAATGAAATAGTATAAGCTGCTATGAACATAGTTGAGCAGTGTTTGTGTGGGTATACTGGATCTTGAGGTAGAACTATTCTTAGTTTTCTGAGAAACTGCTAAATTGATTTCCAAAGTGGTTGTAAAAGTTTGTGCTCCCACAACCAGAGGTCCCCTTGCTTCACATTCTTGCCAACCTGTGTTATCACTTTAGATTTTGATCTTAGCCATTCTGAGCAATGTAAAATAAAATCTCAGAATTGTTTTAATTTGCATTTTACTGGTAACTATAAATTTTGAACATTTCTCCAAGTGGTTCCTGGTCATTTGACATTCCTTTGTTGAGAATTTTCTGTTTAGCTCTGTGCACCATTTTTTTAATGGGAGTAATTTGGGCTGCTTTTAATGTGTAGAATTCTTTGTAAATTTTGGATATTATCCCTCTGTCAGATGTAGGGTTAGTGAAGATGCTTTCCGAATCTATATACTGCTTAGTTGTCCAATTGACAGTGTCTTTTGCCTTACAGAAGTTTTCAGTTTCATAAGGCTCCATTTATCAATGTTGGTCTTAGAGACTAAGTCATTGGTACTCTGTTTAGGACATTATCTCCTGTACCAATGCTTGGATTTGTCTTAAAATATTTTATTTTCTCCATCTGTGGTGATTGAGAGTTTTTGCTGAGTATAGTAGTCTAGGTTGGCATCTGAGCATCTTTTTTTTTTCAAGGTTACAGGGCTATCTGTTCAGGTGCTATTGAAAAGTCAATTGTAATTCTGATAGTTCTGCATTTGTTTATTATTTTTTCTTTTTTTCTTGGATATTTTATTTACAATTTAGATGTTATCCTCTTTCCCCATTTCCGCTTCCACCCAGGAGCCCCCATCCCATTTACCCTCCTCCTGCTTCAATGAGGATGTGCTCCCACCTACCCCTATACTCCCACCTCCTTACCCTCGAATTCCCCCATACTCTGCATCCAGCATTCATGGGACCAAGGATCTCCTCTCCCACCTATGCCCAACAGGCCCATCCTCCATTACTTATACAGCTGGAGCCGTGGTTCTATTCCTAAGTGCTCCCAGGCTGGTGGTTTAGACCCTGGGAGCTCTGGTTGGTTGGTATTGCTGCTCTTCTCATGGGGCTGCAAAACCTATCAGCTTCTTCAGTCTTCATTTTAACTCTTCCTTTGGGAACCCCTTGATCCATTCAATGGTTAGCTGTGAGCATCTGCCTCTGAATATGTCAAGCACCGGCAGACATCTAAGGACATAGCTATATCAGGCTCCTGTCAGCATGCACTTCCTGACATCCACATCACCATCTACCATTGGTGACTGCATATGGGATGAATACCCAGGTGAAATGGTTTCCAGACGGCCTCTTCGTCAGTTTCTGTCCCATACTTTGTCTTCATATTTGCTCCCTTGAATATTTTGTTACTTTTTCAAAGGATCAAAGCACCCATACTTGGTCTTTCTTCTTCATGAGTCTTATGTGGTCTGAGTTGAATCTTGGATATTTCAAGCTTATGGGCTAATATCCAATAATCAGTGAATGAATACTATGTGTGTTCTTTTGTGATTGGGTTACCTTACTCAGGATGATATTTTCTAGTTCCATCCATTTACCTAAGAATTTCTCGAATTCATTGTTTTTAATAGCTGAGTAATACTACATTTTGTAAATGTACTATACTTTTTAAATCCATTCCTCTGTTGAAGGACATCTAGGTTCTTTCCAGCTTCTGGCTATTATAAATAAAGCTGCTATAAACATAGTGGAGCATATGTCCTTGTTATATGTTAGAGCATCTTCTAGGTATATGCTTAGAGGTGGTATAGCTGGGTCTTCAGGTAATGCTATGTCCAATTTTTCTGAGGAACCATCAGACTGATTTCTAAAGTGGTTGCAACATCTTGCAATCCCAGCAACAATGGAGCAGTGTTCCTCTATCTCCACATCCTCACCAGCATCTACTATTACCTGAGTTTTTTTAATCTTAGCCATTCTGACTGGTGTGATGTGGAATCTCAGGGTTGTTTTGATTTGCATTTACCTGATTAAGGATCCTAAACATTTCTTTAGGTGCTTCTTGGCCATTCATGTTTCCTCAGTTGAGAATTCTTTGTTTAGCTCTGTACCCCATTTTTAATAGGGTTATTTGGTTGTCTGAAGTCTAATTTCTTGAGTTCTTTGTATATATTGGATATTAGCCCTTTATAGGATGTGGGATGAGTAAAGATCTTTTCCTAATCTGTTGGTTGCTGTTTTGTTCTATTGACAGTGTCCTTTGCTTTACAGAAACTGCAATTTTATGAAGTCCCATTTGCCAATTCTTGATCTTAGAGCATAAGCCATTGGTTTTCTATTCAGGAACTTTTCCCCTGTGCCCAAGTATTCAAGGTTCTTCCCCACCTATTCTATTAGTTTCAGTGTATCTGGTTTTATGTGGAGGTCCTTTATCCACTTGGACTTGAGCTTTGTACAAGGAGATAAGAATGGATCAATTTGCATTCTTCTACATGCTGATCTCCAGTTGAACCAGCACCATTTGTTGAAAATGCTGTTCTTTTTCCACTGGACAGTTTAGCTCTTTTGTCAAAGATCAAGTGACCATAGGTATGTGGGCTCCTTTCTGGGTCTTCAATTCTATTTCATTAATATTCCTGCCTGACTTTGTACCAATACCATGCAGTTTTTGTCAATATTGCTCTGTAGTACAGCTTGAAGTCAGGGATGGTTATTCCTCTAGAAATTCTTTTATCCTGGGTTTTTTGTTATTCTAAATGTATTTGAGAATTACTCTTTCTAACTCTGTGAATATTTGAGTTGGGATTTTAATGGGGCTTAGATTGCTTTTGGCAAGATGGCCATTTTTACTATGTTAATCCTGCCAATTCATGAGCACAGGAGATCTTTCCATCTTCTGAGGTCGTCTTTGATTTCTTTCTTCAGAGACTTGAAGTTCTTGTCATACAGATCTTTCACTTGCTTGGTTAGATTCACACGAAGGTATTTTATATTCTTTGTGACTATTGTGAAGGGTGTCATTTCGCTAATTTCTTTCTCAGCCTGTTTATTTTTCACATAGAGGAAGGCTACTGATTGGTTTGAGTTGATTATATAACCAGCCATTTTTTTGAATTTTTTTTTTTAAATCAGGTTTGGGAGTTCTCTGGTGGAAGTTTTGGGGTCACTTAAGTATACTATCATATCATCTGCAAATAGTGATATTTTGACTTCTTCTTTTCTATTTGTATCCCTTTGACTTTTGTTGTTGTTGTTGTTGTCTAATTGCTCTGGCTAGGACTTCCAGTACTATATTGAGTAGGTAGGGAGAGAGTAGGCAGGCTTGTCTAGTCCCTGATCTAAGTGGGATTGCTTCAAGTTTCTCTCAGTTTAGTTTGATATTGGCTACTGGTTTGCTGTATATTGCTTTAACTGCGTTTAGGTATGGGCCTTGAATTTATGATCTTTCCAAGACTTTTACCATGAAGGTGTGTTGAATTTTGTCAAATGCTTTCTCAGCAGCTAGTAAGATGATCATGTGTTTTTTTTTCTTTGAGCTCATTTATATAGTGAATTATGTTGATGGATTTCCAAATATTGAACCATCCTTGCATTCCTAGGATAAAGCCCATTTGATCATGATGGATGATTGTTTTGATGTGCTCTTGGATTTGGTTTGCAAGAATTTTATTGAGTATTTTTGCATCAATATTCATAAGGGAGATTCGTCTGAAGTTCTGTTTCTTTGTTGGGTCTTTGTGAGATTTAGGTATGAGCGTGATTATAGCTTTATAGAATGAATTAAGCAGTGTTCCTTCTTTCTCTATTTTGTGGAATAGTTTGAAGATAATTGGTATTAGGTCTTCCTTGAAGGTCTGATAGAATTCTGCACTAAAACAATCTGGTCCCAGAATCTTTTTGGTAGGGAGACTCTTAATGACTGCTGCTATTTCTTTAGGGGTTGTGTGACTATTTAGATGGTTTATTAGCTCTTGATTTAACTTTGAAACCTGGTACCTGTCTAGAAAAGTGTCCATTTCATCTAGACTTTTCGGTTTTGTTGAGTATAAGCCTTTGTAGTAGGATCTGATATTTTTTTTCTTAATTTCCTGAGTTTCTGTTGTTATGTCTCCCTTTTCAGTTCTGATTTTATTAATTTGGATACTGTCTTTGTGCTTTCTGGTTAATCTGGCTAAGGGATTATCTATCTTGTTGATTTTCTCAAAGAACCAGCTCCTGTTTTTGTTAATTCTTTGAATAGTTCTTTCTGTTTCTACTTGGTTGATGTCAGCACTGAGTTTGATCGTTTCCTGCTGTTTATTCCTCTTGGGGGGTGTATTTGTTTCTTTTTGTTCTAGAGCTTTCAGGTGTGCTGTCAAGTTGTTAATGTATTCTCTCTTCAGTTTCTTTTTATAGGCACTTAGAGCTATGAATTTTCTTCTTAGCACTGCTTTCATGGAGTCCAAGTTTTGGTATGATGTGTCCCCATTTTCATTAAATTCTAAAAAAGTTTTTAATTTCTTTATTTCTTTCTTGACCAAGTCCTCATTGAGTAGAGCATTGTTCATTTTCCACGTGCATGTGGGTTTTTCCATTGTTTTTGGCATTATTAAAAACTAGCCTTAGTCAGTGGTGATCGATGGGATGCAAGGGATTACATCAATTTTTTTATCTGTTGAGGACAGTTTTGTGACCAATTATATGGTCTATTTTTGAGAAGGTACCATAAGGTGCTGAGAAAAAGTTATATCCTTTGTTTTAGGATGAAATGTTCTATAGATATCTGTTAAATCCATTTGGTTCATAACTTCTGTTAATTTCATTGTGTCTCTGTTTAGTTTCTGTTTCCATGATCTGTCCATTGCTGAGAGTAGGTTGTTGAAATACCCCAATATTATTGTGTGAGGTGCAATATGTGTTTTAAACCTGACCAGTTTCTCTTGCTGCTTTTAATATTCTTTTTGTTCTATAGATATTGTGTTTTTGTTGTTATGTAGCAGGAGGATTTTCTCTTTTGGTCAAGTCTAATTGTGTTCTCTAAGCTTCTTATATGTGTATAGGCATCTCTTCCTTTAGGTTGGAATTTTTTTTTCTATGATTTTGTTGAAAATATTTTTGGGCCTCTTTACCTTGTTCTATTTTAATTATTCTTAAGTTATGTCTTTTCATGGTATCCCAGATTTCCTGGAAGTTTTATGTCAATTTATGGGCAATTATTAAAGTAGTTTTCATAAAATATAGAAAAATAGCACAGGAGAGAAGATGTCTTTTAGGTGTGGTGCTATAGATAAGAGATTTGGCAATAAATAGAAGAGACTATGCCTTTAAAATATTTGCATTAAGTTTTCTTAGAATGGGATTACATTGTTTTATCATATTCATTGCTATTCCACAACTCTTCACAGACCCAACTTTCATGTCATTGCATCCTTCTTTGTGTCCTTATCTCCGTTTTTAAACCCATTAAGTCATCTTAGTATATGTGTACACACACACTCACACACACACACATGCATACACACACACACACGCACATTCTTGGTTGTACTCCATTTCTTGGAGCTTGTTAGATATACTGGGAGCCACACCTTAAAAAATGCTAACTCTTAAACTGACAGCTTTCATTTACTAATAGCTTTTCTATTAGGGGCAGGACTTCATGCTGACTTTTCTTCTTCTTGCTGGGATATTGTATGGTTTGAGTTTGCAAAGATGATGTGTATGCTCTCAGACCTCTGTGAGTTCAAATGTGCAACTGTGCTATTTTGGGGATAGAGTATTTCCTTGCAGTCATCCTCCATTCTTGATTCTTATGACCTTTCTAAATGACTCCTGAGATGTGGTGAAAGTGGTTATACAATATAGGAAACCCATCTAGGGCTGAGCACTCTTTACTCTCTTGTTTTCTGAACCTTGACTACTTGATTTTCTCAATGGTAACCATCTTTTACTACAACAGGAAGAAAAAGAAAAACCAAAAATAACAAGAAAAATCAGCTTATTTGATGAGGTTTGAGACATGCAGTAATCTATGGGCACAATGAGAAATCATGAAGTGTTCATTTAATGCTCTGTCATACAAGCAGAGTAACAGTCATAGGTTCTGGCCTAAATCCTAGGACTTGTCTAGCCATATGGTTTTAGAAATATATGTCAGGTATGAGTTCCATCTTGTGGAGTGGGCTTTAAACACAATCAGAATGCATTTATAGTTAATTCCTTGACATTTTTGCCCCATTGGATCAGTGATCATATGTTGCCTAAAGATCATTATTATAAACTCTAGAGTTCATAGCTGTGTATGACTGATGATTACTCTTTTCCCTTGTTAGCATGCATATCATCTTCGAGTACTATGAAAGCTAGCCAGACGAATCAAAACTGTCAGGTCACGACCAACCTTTATTTCCTCATTTTCATAAGTCAAATATGTAATATTTGAGTAGTATCTTCAAAAATAGTTTATAATGTAATTGAGTTTTCAGGGAGTGGTCAAAAAGAGAAATCATAATATCTTCTAATTTTTGAGGGAATTTACTAATCATCAACACCAACAAATATAACCCATTCCTGGATTGTTTCTCTATTATCCCATAGTGGCTATTAGAGGCTTTGTGTTCTGGCTCATGTTGTGTCAGCTTGATACCAGGTAGAGTCACCAGAGTGAAGGAACCTTCACTTGAGAAAAATGCCTCTGTAAGATGGGGTTGTAGGAGAGGATTTAGCACATTTTTCACCACTGGTTACTAATGTGGGAAGGCCCATTTCATTGTGGGTGGGGCTACACATGCTCTCTGGGGAGGAAGCAGGAAAACAGCATCCTACATGGCATCTACACCAACTCTAGTATCTAGTCCTATTGAGTTTCTGCACTTATTGTTTTTGATGATAAACTGTTATGTGGAACTATGAGGGAAATAACCATTTCTTCCCCATGTTGAGTTTGCTTATAGATTTTTATCACAGCAATAACAACTCTATCTAAGATACCTTGTTACAGGATAACTCAGTTTAAGCTGTTTTTATATATGTATACTTTTATGTTTTAGGAAACTTATTCAGTGGTAGTTTTCAAATGACTTTATTGTCTGTGGTTTGGTAGTATAGAGAATAATGTCACTACTAGGAGAAAAAAATAGCTTTGTCTTAATATTCACTTGAGTTTCTCATGGTGATTTCAATGCCTCTGTGTCAAGCAAGAAAATAGTAATGAGACAAAAATTAAAAATGTGTTAAATGGTATTATTTATAAACTATTAATTTAAACCAAAGGATTAGAACCTATATAACCCAGAAGAATCCTTCAACTGCCACCAGAATTTATGGGATAAATGTGATTTTGTGAGACAAACTTCTTCCAGTCAGCTTCCATTTTGTATGGTGAATTCTTTCATTAATCAGAATGACAATTCAAAGATGGGAAACCTCAAAACTAATTCTCGCTGTCATGACATTGGCCTTTCAAAATAAAGTTTCTACTTCTTGATCCCTTTTGAATTCCTATGCTAAGTGCCTGGATTTTTTTTTCTCTTCATATTTTTTTCGATTCCGTATGAGAAATAATGTAAAAATCAAACCCTTAATCCCAAGATAGGCCTAAAGCTCATTCACTTCTGTTTTCCTTTGGCCATGAGATTTCCCTACTCACTTTCAGAAATAAACAGCTTCAGAATGCAATCTTTATAGCTTTAATAGCTTGTGGCATCCACAGCCACTCAAGCCCAAGCCTGACTTTAAAAATCTCCTTCTTCATAAACTTGAAGTGTATGGATACAACCATTCAGTCCTGTCAAATCTCTAGAGAATCTGCTTTCTCCCCCTGGCCCTATATTTTTTCTTATTGTTAACTTGATGCATTTGAACTTGTTCATGTCCATATTCTGGACAAATTAAATGTATATAAAATATAGTCAATCTAGGTTCAGCGTAAACGCATTATTCGCAAAATTATGCCTTCTTTCATTTTACAAAATAAGTTTCACCAGTCCTTATTTGCGTATGTCATTTTGTATTGCTTTTCCTTATTTTTCCCTTGAGAAAAGATTGTCATCTAGCATAGGCTGCTGCAAATGTAGACTCACTATGCCTCAGCTTACAGAGTGCTGTGATGAAAAGTCTCGGATTAGATGACAAACATGGATAATTTTGATAAGATTTAGTATCACCTGGGAAAGAATCCCTAGATATGAGTGTGAGGCATTTTGTAGATGGTTTAATGATGTGAGAAGATCCTCCTGAAGTCGGACAGCACCGTAGACTAGAGTGTGAGCCTGAATGAAATGGACCAAGGGAATTGAGCCACAGCATTCTTCGGTCATTTCGTCAACTACAAGCTTTTGTCCTGTGGCTTCTCAAGCATAATGTCCTTTAATATGCAAATCAAGATATATTCACAGTCCCTTATGTTGCTTGTTCCATGGCATTTATTTCAGGAAAGAGGGAAGTAACAAATGCATTAAGCTTAATACATCCATTTTCATTTTAGTGAATTTGCTTAATGGATAAAACTAGGTAACAAGTGAATTTTCAAGCATATTGGTTTGGAATGGTATTGTGTCCCTGGAGAGTAGTTTTGTGTATAGTGGTGTGTGTGTGTGTCTGTCTGTGTGTCTGTCTGTCTGTCTGTTTGATGCATGTGAGTTTGTTGTTGCCAGTGTCCAAGCATTTGTATGTGGAGACCAGAAGAAGGCATTGAGATATATTCCTCCATTACCTATACCTTACTGCTTTAATTCAGGACTGATTGCTGATCCAGAAGCCACTAATTCTGTTAGGCATACATTTAATTCCTGATATTGTTTATCTCCTTCCAATCATTGGATTTACAAGTATTCACAGTCACACCCAGCTTTGTATAGTGGGGCCTAGAGATTTAGTCACAGGTGTTTGTTCTTGCATACAAAATATTCTTCCACACTGATCCATCTCCGCAGCCCTGAGAATAATTACCTTTTACTGAAAACTATTAGAACAGAAAATAATATCACCTTCTTATTATTAAAGAGCAATCATTTCTTTGATGATATTCACTAGTCACATAAAACTGTTGCAACTTGAAATATCAGTAAGCTCCAATATTTGTTCTCTGCTATGGTGAACATTGTGCAGACCATACTACAGGTGTTCCGACTGGCCACAGGAAGGCATTAGATCCTCCAGAACTGTAGTTAGATGGCTGTCAACGTTCAAATGTAATGGGAATCAAACTCAGGTGCTGTACAAGCACATAATGTGTTCTTAATCTCTGAGCTATCTCTTCAGTCCTAAATATTGGCAATCTTTACTGACATATATTTCAAAGGTATAACAACTGCAATGTATGACGTGCATAAGTGTTTTTGTCAGTACATAGAAAAACCTCATTTTATACATTTTAGATTAAACTTGGTACATTTTATATTTAAACTAAAATTTACTTCTTATAATATGGCCACTGAAATTCAGAATATGCTAGTGTAGCTCACTTTTATCTCCCACAAATTGTGTTGGACAGGATTTTCAGAACAGGAAAATGTGGTATTTGGCAAGAGAAAGCTAATTATAATTCTTCTACTATTTATGTCAAAAAGCAAATGACAGATATAAAACCTATCAAAATAGTCACCCTTGACATGCATATTTACACAATAAAATTACAGACTGCCTTTTGTGTCCTTCTGAAATTTAACCTCCAAGATTATGGTATGTTAAGTGGGAGATTTTGGGCAATAATTTGGATTCAATGATGTGGTAGAATTGATTTTTTATTCTGGTAGTGTCACTGAAAGCAGAAACACCAAATGATTCTACTCATGTCGGTGGAGGCACAATGAAAACAGCACCATGTGTTATTGGATGCAGGAAAAGCCTTCCAACTATCCAGTGATTATTCTTCCTCCTTGGAAACTTTTCATAAATTTCAGAACTGGTCCAAACTGTGAAAAATACTCTTTTATTACTTCCTTGTGTTTCATTAAGATGAATTAGTATATTTTGTGTACTATGTGTATGTCTATGTGTGTGTGTGTGTGTGTGTGTGTGTGTGTGTGTGTGTGTGTAAAAGTGCACATGCATGTGTGTGTCTGGTGACTATCAAGGTTAACCCTGAGTGTCTTCCTTTATCACTCTCCATCTGATTTATTTGAAAGAAGGTTTCTCACTTTATTTAGTATTCATTGATTTGGTTGGTCTTATGGGTCAATGAATTTATTTTATAGTATATATTTACATAAATACCCATGCAAATAGTACATTAATAAGTATATATATTCAATAATTTTAAAGAATTATTATATGATGGTTAAGTTTGGAAGTTTGCCTGGAGTAGGGCTTGCTCAAATATATGAAAAGACAAATTCTAGGTATATCTGTGTGCATCTTTCCCAAAAATTATGAATACCATTTCAATCAGTGCACTGGGTAATGTTTATTATGATTAACAGGTTTGATATTATTATCTAATCTTTTGAAGCTTCAGTGTACTATTTGGATTTCTTGTCAGTTTAATACATTTAGAGTCACTAAAATAGAGATTTCTATTTCTTGAGCTAAGACATGTGTCTGCCGTTGATTGTAGTCAATGTAGTTCATATATCTCAGGTCTTCTTTCTCTGGGGCTTACCTAAAATATCTCTCAAGGTTCCAAGCCTCCGTCTTGCACTGATGGTTATCCTACTATCTTCATTATTTCAGATATTAGTTTCCAAATGAATAAAATCATTTTAAATTGGTATCCAATGCCAAGTTTAAAAATATTAAGTATATTGTATAGTAAAATGAACATTCTTACAGTAAATACATGTATCTATCTATCTTTCATCATCATCTATTTCTAGAATTCATTTTCTATCTCTCATCTATGCTTTTCATTTCATAGAAGTTCAATTTCTCAGAATAACCTTAACTACTCTAAGTGGTTCAACTACAAAAATAGATATATATCTGTCCTAGGTATTTCCTTCCTAAGACTTGTTTGTCAGTCTCTTGGTGTCCATCCTGTTGGATTTTTTTAATATGATGGAATCACAGTTGAAGTTTGATTTGAAGTTTGATAAAATTCCCATGTTATAGTACTTAACTCAGCTATATAAACCCTTATGAGTAATTCAGGCACCATATAAGTGTTTTCTAGAAGGATTGAATTAATGTTCATGAAGAAGATGTTGTAACTCTGGTTTATTCTATTTCTGTTTCACTTCCAAGCCATTTATATTGCCTGGCCTCAGAACTTGAAACAGAGGACCAACTGATAATTAATTGAAGTTTCCAAAATTGTGATCCAAAGTAATCTTTCTTTATTATCCAGCTGTCTCATGTACAATATGCTTTAGTAAAGAAAATCTAGATTTAAAAAAAAAAAACTCTTCCTGGGTATTGGTATACTCTTTTATTCTTGTTAGCCTTAAGAACATTGAAGAGTTTCTTGAGACTGTTCTGAATTTCTGAAGGAGTGGCACCAAGAGGCCTAATATTGTGTATGGAGATATTAATAATTTCTTTTCATGTGTTTTCAGAACAGAATGCTAATAATAATGTGGGCAAGAAAATGTTTAGAATGATTAACAGCTTTAAATAAAATCTAAAGTATTCTGCTTTTGAAAAATATACATGTGATTTGTCCACATCCCATGGCTATGTTCATCTGACCTAAAATAAAATAGACTGGAACTATAGTAGAAGAATTTCAATTTGGCACAGCAACATGAAATAGAATAACTATGAATACCTAAGCTCATCTACATTTACACTGAAATTGGAATCAAAGAAAGGTAGAGATAGATTTGGAAATGCTCATTTTTAACTAAAAGTGAACATATATAAAAGTTCAGTCAAGGAATGTTCATGTACTGCAGACTAAAACTACAACCACAAAGCAATTATTTTTCACTGGGACAGGATGAACAGAAGTTATTCTTGGTCTTGGCATGCCACAGCACTCACAGGGGTCAAAACATAAAAATACATATTTTTGTAGGTTTCCTTTCTTTCTTTTGAGAATAGAGCCCACAGATCACCATGCTCATTCATTTGTCCAGATTATTTAGACAAATGGGCAGTGAACTGAGCGATTAATACAACTGTGGTTCAAGAGGGCACAGATACCGACGATTCCTCAAGAGTATAATACAGGGTGTTGTAACGTTTTTACAGATAGGCATTTTGAAGGAGAGATAAAGACTGTAGACTTCACTAAGATTACAAAGTGATGTCTAGAAGTCATGAATCTATACAGCACTGCAAGTATTCCTGTAAGAAGAAGCTTATAGAACTATATAACTGAAATCAAAATATAATTATGAGGCTTAAGATTTAAGAGCACTCATTGCTCTTTCCAAGTTCCCAGATTTGCTTCTCAAAAACAAAATGGTAGCTAACATTTTATAACTCATTTCCTAAGAAATCTGGTGAATTCCTCTATCTTCTACATGCACTGCATACATACAGAAGAAGAGATGTCAGGAATGAAGTATGTTTGTTAAATCAAAAGAAACAAATAGAGAAAGGCAGACATTGAGAGAAGTCATATGGTTGGCAACTTGAGAAAAAGTAAGAACAAGGCTTTCGGAGCCCTGAGAATATACTATGTTTCCACAATGGAACACTCAGGTTTGATATTTCACTTGTAAAGGCTGTATTTTAGTCTTCTACCATCTATATTTGACATTGTTTTTATTGTAATGGTGATGGGGATAGTTACAGATGTCTACTCATTTTCTATATTTCAAGTATTTAATATTTCTCTCTTCTCTCTCTCTCTCTCTCTCTCTCTCTCTCTCTCTCTCTCTCTCTCAGAAGGTAGGATTTGTTTTGGCTTCTAACAGGAGTCTCAGGCAGTTGGTTGCACTGTATCTAGACAGTGAATGGAGAGAGATGAACGCCAGTGTTCAGTCTGCCCATGTCAACTAGTGAGATGCTGCTGCTGCTGCTTACCTTCATGTTGAGTCTTGTCATCTCAGACAAACATCTCACATCTCTGACACTGCATGTACTCAAACATCCACTGAGCTGTGTTTCCATTCTCTAAACCAGTGAAGTTAACAATGAAGATTAACCATCACATGTTTCAAAAACAAGGACAAATTAATTTTAAATCACACTTGGATTAATCATGTGATTTGGGGCTCAGCTAAGGTTTTATGTACTCTTTGATCACGAGCATGACCAAAAGTATCTTGTGGATTAAAGAGTTTATTTCATCTTATAGGCTATAGTTTATTATCTAGGGAAGCCAAGGCAAGAACTTGGAGGTAGAAACTGAAGCAGAGACTATGAAGAAATGCCAATTACCAGCTTGTTCCCTAGCTCACATTCAGCTGCTTTTCTTTTCTTTTTTTTTCTCTTTTTACATTTATTTATTTATTTATTTATTTATTTATTTATTTAGAGGTCAGATTTTATTTCCTTCCCCCATCTACCCTCCGACTGTTCCACATCCCATACCTCCTCCCTACATCCCTGTGTTCATGAGGATGTCCCCACCACCCATCACCCACACAAACAGAACTCTGAACTCCCTGAGGACTCCAGTCTCTTGGGAGTTAGGTGAATCTTCTCTGACTGAACCCAGACCAGTCAGTGGGCCTACATGTCTAACAATGATGCCCTGGGCTGAGTCCTCCTACATCAATTAATAATCAACAAATACTACACAGACTTGACCACAAAGCATCTGGTCAAAGTTATTCCTCAGTTGAGGTTGATCTCTTCCAGATGATACTGTGTTACATCATTATGTCAAGTTGAAAATAACTGAACAGTTCATCTCTTTTGTGCATTTCCTACTTTGAGAATTTGGTACTAAGGTAAATATTGCATGGAGCTCAGGATCAACGGTGGATTAAAAATTTTCCTCTTCATTTTTTCTTCACATTTCTGAATTCCCTGATGCTTTCAAAAACATTATGGACCTTTAGTCTCAGTACTGTCATGCTTTTCTGATGACATTAATTTTAGTTAACACAATTTAAAAAAATCAAAGCTGGACAACTAAGTTGAAAAGTGGGTTGTTTTAAAAAAGTGTATCCTTGGTGGAACTTTAGAATCTATTTTAATTTATATTATAAATGTTGTCCCCTTCTAAGTCCCCCCCCCCCCCAGAGTTCTTCACACAAGTCTCTACAGGATTAGGAGCATCCTTTCTGACTTCCTAACAAGGCAATCCTCTTCTACATATGTGCCAGGGGCCACAGAACAGCTCATGTATGCTTTTTGTTTCTTGGCTTAGACTCTAGGATATCTGAGAGATCTGGGTTAGTTGACACTGTTTTTCTTCTTATGGGGTTGCCATCTCCTTTAGCTTCTTTAATCCTTCTCCTAACTCTTCCATAGGGTTCTCCAACCACAGTCCAATGTTTGGCTATTAGTATCTGCATCTGTCTCAGTCAGTTGCTAGTAGAGCATCTCAGAGGACAGCCATACTAGGCTCCTTTCTTCAAGCGCAACAGGGAATCAATAGTAATGTCAGGGTTTGGTGCTTGCCCATGGGATGGATCCCTAGTTGGTGTTGTCACAGCACGGCCTTTCTTTCAATCTCTGTTCCATTTACTTTTCTTTGACTGTCAGAAATTACTGTGAACTTGGATTCTGAGCAATGCTAGAACTGTGAAGACTGAAGACTTCTGACGGTGGATAGAAGGCATTTTGTTTTTTTGAGAATTGGATGAATCCATATGAGTCAGGAACAGAACATTTTAAATTGGATAAGTTTCTCCTACAACCAATATATTAATGGCTTCCTTTTTTGAATAACAATATTATGAATCATGTCTAAGTAACATTTTTAAGATGTGGCTGTCACAGTTTGAAAGACACTATTATAGAAAATTTTTCATCAAGCAATGTATTGTCTCTGATCACATCCAAAGACCTTCTAGGTGTGTGTGTGTGTTATGCAGCTGGAATAGAAATATACCCTTAGTACCCACCTTTAATACGATGATGTCTAATGACAGTCAGACAAAATGATAACTCAGGGAAAGATGTGACAGAATGAGTTAGAGATAAGATATGCCCAATTCTCAGGAGAAAGGCTATTTAAGAGCAGTACAGGGAGAGAGTGTCAGTTCATCAATTCAGAGTGGAGTTTACTTAGTTTTCTTCAGTGAGTTGAGTTCAGTACAGTAGAGATGTGAGTTTATTCAGTTAAGAGGCAGTTCAATGGAGTTGAGTTCCTACCAATTCAGTAAATGGAGTTCAGAGGCAATTTTTACCTGGACAGTTTTACAGAGGCAGATTGCTGATAGTACAAGATAGACACAGGTGAAGAGAGAAAGAGTCAGAATGAGAAGGAGCCAGAAGATTAGAACAGATTTCCAGAGTTTATTTGAGAAAAAGCAGAACATTTCAGTAAGAAGTTGAAAGAAGCCAGATGCTATCAGTCAGCTTGGAGAAGAGTTTGAGCCAGAACAGTTGAGCTGAGTCAGCCAACTAAAATTCAGAAAGACCTAGAAAGGGTGGGCTCATTCAGAAGTCAGCCTCTGAGACTGTAATTCATAAAAAGAACAAGAGTTAATTTTACACACTATATTATTAAAGTGTATATAAAGTTGGGTGAAAACTTGGCAAGCTTTATGAAAAGTAAACTTCCATTTACTATTTTAATGATGTTTTTATCTCATAGATTATGAATGGTATTATTGAATCCTAAAATTAGGTTAAAGTTGAGAAAGATTATCTGTTATCTGTTATTTGACATGATGATATCATATATTTATTTCTAAAGGTTATATTGAATATGAATGTCAATTAATTAGCTCAGTGTTTGTTATATCTTCTTTGAGCGGTTTTGTGTTCTTGAAAAGGGTTAATCCAAATTAAAATATTGAATGAAAATAAACTTGTTATGTTTATTATCTTCAGTGATTAAGATTATCCAAATATGATTTTATGAATAGTGGTTAAAGAATATTTGGCTCTGAAAAACACATTAAAATTTATTTTATTATAAATCTTTTATACTTACAGTATTTTCTACTTATAGTATTAATGTGTTAGCTTTAACATAAAACCACATCTTATTTTTTTTGTATTTAGTATAAAAACATTGCACTACTCTCCAATTATTTTTTCTTTAAACACAACCAGTAATCAGCTGGATTCCTATATACTTTTAGAGTAAAACACTGACTAACTCCTAGAACTTACAGTGCACCACAGGAAGGTTCATCAGTGATGCCACAGGGCATGCTTTTTTGTTCAGGTTCCAGTAGAGACATGACTTATTTTTCTCTTTAAAGTTCTATCATGTGGAAAATGACATCAAGCAAAGAAACACAGCTCAGCCACTTTATGGGCACTAGAAAAGGAAGCTTAGGGCAAGGCCAGGGGTTTGTTAGGGAAAAGAGAAGAGCAACTCAGGTCAATAGCTCTAATACTGAGTTAAGAGTGGACAAAATAACTTATCAGAGTGTTGAAACTCAGGGAAAAAAAAAGATAAAGCAGAAAAACTGGTACTTTTGTATCAGTAATTCTTAGGTGTTTTCAAAATGTGTAGGGCAAAGGTCATACAACTGGTGTGGACACATTCTATTATGATTTATGTTTGAAATGATATTTTGCATGTTTCAGTGCTGGAGTTGTATCTAGTGATGCTGGTTTGGAAGACAAAGCATTGAGCATATGATCTCTTGGTGCATATATGGATGTATACTATAAGGAAATTGTGGACTATTATCTGGCTCTGTTTCAAGCTTACACTATATGTTCTAATCTGTTGTTAAGTAAGCAACCTTCCTCGTTCTCACACTCTCAACATCAGAAGTAACATGACCACCACAATAGACTATAGTCCCTCAAATCATGAGCCAAAATGAGTCCTTACATCCTTAAAAAGTTGCTGTTAGATACTATGTCAACTGGAAAACCTTGAGACCCATACCATTGGCAAGTACCAATCCCTGACACTATTAATGATACTATGTTATGCTTGCAGATGAAAGCATGTTGTCTTCTGAGAGGTTTGACCCAGCACCTGACTCAGACACAGTCAATGAAGCTTGAAGACTCTTATGGAAGAAGAGGAGAAAGGATTGGGGCTCCTAAATGGATAGGAACTTTACAGGAAAACCAAGAGAGTCAAGTAACCTGGACCCTTGGTGCTCTCAGAGGCTGAACCACCACAGGTTGGGTCTAGGCCTGCTTGAATATATGTATAGAAGTGAATCTTGGAATATCTGAATTACTGGAGTTGGGGCTATCCTAAAAGATGTTATCTGTAAGTGGGATATGTTCTTCTAGTTTCATTGCCTTGTGTGGCCTAGGTGGGAAAGGATGTACCTAGCCTCTCAGAGACTTGGTGTGCCAGGGTGGGGGATCTAGAGGGGGACTCCACTTCAGAGGAGAAGTGGAAGAGATGGAGAGAAGAGTTGTGGGAGGGGGGTGACAGGGAGAAGGGCAGTGAGCATGATATAAAGTGAATAAGTAAAATAATCTTAATACAAAATGAACATAAAAAATGAAAGAAAACTAACACAGATATTTGGTGATGTAGTGAGTAAAAGTGACTGTGAAGACTGGAGCTGCAGCCAAAGAACTTTTAGAATGCTATTGTAGGACTTAAAGGACCATTCTAGTAGGTGTTCAATAGACTAGAGTGACAAATGAGGGTGTTGTTCTTGAAGTTTCTGGATAAAACACTGACTCCATTAGGAACCATAACTAAGGCCATTTGTATTACATTTCAGCAAGATATTTAATTGTACTTTGCCAAGTTATGAATATGAGAGTGAAGCTGAATTTAACAGTAATGGTTTATTTAACTGGTTTTAAAAAATTTCAAGGGTGTACACCATTACATCTCTGCCATGGTTGTTAGTCATTGGGTGTAGCTATTGCTATGTAGTCATTGCACTGAGAAATGAAAAAAAAAAACTAGGCAGAAAGATATGTAAGCTCTTAGAATCAGTGATCACAGGAGTGCTCACTGAACTTTGTTTATTGCCTTGCTTGTTCTTAACTATTTATGTTTATTGTCTTGCTTGTTCTTTGACTATTTTCATTTATTATATTGTTAATTCCTCAACCTAGAACTGACCTTAATACTTGCATGTAATTAAAATGGTATAAAAGCAGAAAGAAGGAGGGGGGATGAGATAGAGGTTTTCTAGGAAGAGGAAATGGGGAAAGGAGATGCCATCGGAAATGAAAATAAATAAAATATTCAATAAAAAATGATGTGTAATATGTAAAGTTTGGTGACTAAAAACATATCCAAAATAGTATAGGTAAATGTTTTCAGAAAAATCACTGGTAATTGTTAATGACATTAGTTCAACTAAGGAGAAACCATAAAGTGTATAATGGAACAAAACAATGGCACCGTGATATTGGGATTATACACATCCAAGACTCATGGACATAATAGTCCAACAAGACTGCCTTAGTAAATGATTTTCCAACTTCTCTTAGCATGCTGCTTCAGTGTTGTTTTTGTTGTTTGTGTGTTTGTTTTGTTTTGCTTTTTAAAGTGTTCCATATTGAACTAGTAGCAAAATTTGATATAACCATCATGTAGTGTTGGGTTGGCAGCCATGTACATTGCAAGAGCTTTGAAATAATAATGGGTTATATCAGTATTCCAAAGAGAAGCCAGTGAGTCAAAAGAGTGTTTTAAAGCATCCACACAATCACTATTCTGCTCACTACCCAAATTGTAGCTATCTTTGTAGTTTAATTTGATTATTTCAGAAGCTGGAGACTTTTATATGTTCCTAGTTAGCAAAATATATGCCACTCAGATGAATCTGTGTGAAAATAAACTAATTCATAATAAGTAGTGGAAGTTAGACTTGAATATTATGAGTTCTTTGAGGAAACAAAATATAGAACAAATTGTATTTGGATTTATTGATAAAATGAAACATCTTTACTTTTAGAAATCTCTAGTGTTCTAGCTTGCTTTCTGTTTATATGACCCAAAACGTCTCAACAGGATGTATTTATTAAAACATGAAACTCTCAGGTAATAGTCCATAACTAGAGGAATTCAGGGCAGAAACATGGAAGTAGAAACTGAAACAGAGATCATAGCAGAACATTGCTTACTGGCTTGCCCTTCATGGCTCATTCAGCCTATACTTTACACATCACAGAATCAACTGCCCAGCAGTGGCACTGCCCAACTTGTGTCAAATTGACATATACTTAACCAGCACAACTAAAGATGTGTAACAGCTTCAACAAAATAGAAAAAATTAATGTCAGAATAAGTTTGTGAACACACAGTAACCCCAAAGAGGAATTTGAAATAAAAATAACTCAAATTATATTGTATTCTCTATTTAAAATGATTGAACATATCTTTGTATTAATCTCATGAAATTATTTATTTACCTCTGATTTCAGAACTTGGGTGATTGTTAATTTATCTTGTAGAAAAATATGTTAAACATAAAATTATGAGATGCCAGTGATATTCACTGAAATAATATCATGTCTAAATTTTCTACATTATCATAAAATAAATATTGGAAATTCATATCTGAATGCAAAAGGAATACATTTTTATGTGAATGTAACAACCATTCTAATTTCTTGAAAATGTGTTATAAGTAACAGAACTGAACTTTATGATTTCTAGTTTATTATTGCCTGACAAAAAGTACATTTCCATAACTTTGTAATGCAAATATGTCATAACTTATGATTGAAATAGAAAGAATGTCATTCTTGTGTTTTTATTGTTTTTTCAAGTTGTTTTCATTTTACATGAATACATGATACTTTTGCAAATGACTATAGTTTTATTATATCATTTAAAACTTTGTTCTTTCTTTTTTCTTTTTTTATTACTTATGACTCTTTGCCTCTTTGCTTTCTACCCTCCCTTTTTTCTGTTACTCAATTAACTAAAGTTTAATTGTTTTATCTTTTCTATATTTATTAACAGGTATCTGTTTTCTACTATTTGAACCAAAGATTAACTCTTTCTCCGTTCTACCATATTCTCTATCAAAGTAGGATATTTTCTGATTGTCTAATATATAAAAATATCTCCATTTTTTAAAAAAGTTCGATACTGTAGTCATTTAATTTAAAAGAAAATATATTCTGTTAAATACAAACATATATTTTTGTTAAAACAACATATATTTAGACTGCCTCCCTGCAGACCTTCTCTCTTCTCTGTGTTCCCACTTCAATCCCAACTGCTCATGCTTATTCATAACACTGCTACAGAAAACCAGTTTCAGCTTGCCTTGCTCTTTCTTCACTGCTTGCCTTCCCCTTTCTTCACTGCTATGTATACTAAAGAGGATCTCCTTCTGGCCTGACTGTCCCCTAATTGTTGCTGTATTGGCCCCAAGATCAGCCAGACACTCCCTGCTCAACCACTGATCATATCTGCCAGAAGACTAGGTAAGTGGCCCTGAGATCTCACAGGTATCTGCTCTCTCTGTTTTATTACTCCCCACTCTCATCCCAGCCAAGTTCCTTCAGGCTCTTTTCATCTTCAGCCTCTCCAGACATTCCAGAAATCCACACTTAGAGCTATAATCAACTCAAATCCCGATGACAAGATGCCAGCAGGAAAAAAAAAATGTTTTGATGACAGTCTTAGTCAGGGTTTCTATTCCTGCATAAAACATCATGACCAAAAAGCAAGTTGGGGAGGAAAGGGTTTATTCAGCTTATACTTCCAAATTGTTATTCATCACCAAAGGAAGTCAGGACTGTAACAGGTCAGGAAGCAGGAGCTGATGCAGAGGCCATGGAGGGATGTTAATTACTGGTTTGCTTCCCCTGGCTTGCTCAGCTTGCTTTCTTATAGAACCCAAGACTATCAGCCCAGGGATGGCACCACCCACAATGGGCCCTCCTACCCTTGATCACTAATTGGGAAAATGCCTTACAGCTGGATCTCATGAAGGCATTTCTTCAACTGACTTTTTTTTTTCTGTGATAATTCCAGCTTGTGTCAAGTTGACACAAAATCGGCCAGTACAATGACAGTCAATAACAGCTAAGACTCTATGACTCCACTAGAGCCTAGCTATTTTATTAGGGCAGGACAAAAATACTTCAACATATGACATATATGAAAGCACAAGAGAAACACCTTAAAACTACCTTTCTGAAGAAGAGGTCTTTAAAAAAGCAAAGGAATGAATTCCATTTAGAGATCGAGGAAAATCTATACAAACAGTTGGATGAAAATAGAAATTCATTTTTAAAAGCATAAAATAGAAAGCAAACAGTTGAAAGAAACAAATAAAGCCACTCAAGACCTGAAAATGAAAATATAAACAGAAACTGAGAGAATATTGGAAATGAAAAATTGAGAAATTCAAAAAGAATTCCTCAGTGGCAAACTTTACCAATAGAATACAGGGCATGGAAAAGAGAATTTCAAGCATTGGAGATGAAGTAAAATGAATGGATACATTGATCAAAAAATGTAAAATAATAAACAAGTCATAACATAAAATGTTCAGAAATTCTGGGACACTATTAAAAGATCTAGCTTAAGAATAATAGGAATAGATTAAAAAAATAATTCCAGCTTAAAGGCCCAGAAAATTTTTTCAACAAAATCACAAAAGTTTCCTAATCTAAATTTAGACATACCTATAAAGGCCCAAGAAGTATGAAGAACATTAAATAGATTAGACCAGAAAAAGAAACTCTCCTCCTCATATGATAATCAAAACATTAAACATGGAGAACAAAGAAAGAATATTAAAAGCTAAAAGTGAAACGGCCAAGTAACATACAAAGGCAGGCCTATTAAAAGAGCACCTGACTTCTCACTGGAGACTGTAAAAGACAGAAGGTACTGGACAGATGTGCTGCAGACTCTAAGCCACTGCAGATGCCAGCCCAGACTACTATATCCAGTAAAACTTTTAGTCACTACAGGTGGAGAAAATAATATATTCAAATTTAAACAATAAGTCCAGCCTTACAGAAGATGATAGAAGGAAAACTCCGAACTGTGCTGGTTTAATCACACTCATGACAATACAGAATATAAATAATGTCACACCAGAAAGTCCAAAGAATGTGTTCACACACACACACACACACACACACACACAGAAGCAAACACACCATTATCACCACTAACACTAAGACACCACCATTACTAACAACAAAATAACAAAAATCAAAAATAATTGGTCACTGATATTTTTCAATTTCAGTAGTCTCAATTCCCAAATAAAAGGGCACAAACTAACAAAATAGATTCAAAGCACAATCCACCCTTCAGCTGCTTACAAGAAACACTCTTCAAACTCAGAAAGACATTACATCAGGGTAAAAGATTGAAAGAAAGTTGTACCAGATGATATGAACTTAAGTAAAATGGTTCAGCCATTTTAATATCTAAGAAAATATCCTTCAAACAAAATCAAAATATATGGAAAAGCACACTTCAAACCCATCAAAGGAAAAATCTTCCAAATTGACATTTCAATTTTTAACATCTCTTCCCCAAAGACAAGAGTACCCACATTTGTAAAAAGAAATTCTATTTTAATTTAAGTCACATACCGAACCTCACACACTTCTTAGTTTGAGATATAAAGACTCTATTCTCACTAATGGACAGGTCATCCAGACAAAACTTAAACAGTGAAATATTGGAGCTAAAAGATACTATAAACCAAATGTATATAGTACATATTTCCAGAACAGTGCACACAAACACAGAAGAATATACCTTTTTTCAGAGAATGTTGAGGTGCTTTCTCCATGATTAATCATATACTCAGATGCAAAGCAAGTTTCAACAAATTCAAGAAATTTGAAAATATTTCCTGTATCCAATCAGACCACCACAAATTAAAACTAAATATAAAAAATGAGAAAAACAACAAAAACTTACAAACTCTTGGAAACTGAACAACTATCAATTAAAAATGGGTCAAGACAGAAATGAAGAAAACTTAATTATTTCCTAGGATTCAGTTTAAAAAAAAAACAGCGTACACAAACTTATGGAGCAGAATAAATGTGGTGCTAAGAAGAAAATTTATGGCGCTAAGTGTCTACATGAAGAAAAAAATGGAGAGATTTTTTTTTTTTTTTTTTTTTTTTTTGTCGTGTTTAATTGTTATCCTTTTGCAAACCGAGGGCACCAGGCACCTGGGGACAAGGGATGTCAGATGAAAGCTGGGAGGCTTGGGGAGACAGGAATCCCTTGGGGAGACAGGAATCTATGATCTGGATGCATTGTATAAAAGAGGAATATTTTGAATTGAAAAAAGAACTTTAGTATAATGTTAATATGCTTTAAATTGTCATTTCTTTATTATTTCATTGAAATTTTATTTTGAAGGAAACAAAAGTTGGTTTCTCTATATCTCATCACCTAGTTTATCAGATTCTAGTATTTGAGTTAGAAATCCTTCTTATTCTGATTATTTATTTTTCATCAGGCTCATTCATATTTTATACATTTATATATTCGCTGATCCCACATATTTGCAATTTTATCAATACACATCAATATTTACTTCATTTTTGCTCACTTTCTCTTGGAAATTTGTCAGTAAATGTCCTAAACATAGTAGGAGTTAGAATTTTCTTCAATTGGATTTTTATCCTATTACCTTTCTTTGGCATCATTATTATTATTATTATTATTATTATTATTATTATTATTATTATATTATTCAAGTTTTATATGCTCTCAGGTATAATATGTGATTCCTCAAAAATATGCAATTTATTGTTTGTATGTTATGTTATGTTTATATAAACATATAAACATTAAAATAAGAATAAAGTCTCATTTTTAGATTTAGGTTATTTTAATTATTATAGTAAATATATTGTAAATGAATTGTTCTTAATTATGAAATAAACTCAAGTTGTCAATTTAGACAAGAAATTATCAAAAATATTCAAAATAATGTTGAGTAATTTTCTCTCTTGTTCTAAACAAGCTTATATTCAAACTTCATGAGAATTAGACAGATTTTAAGCAAATTGTATTTCACCAAGTTAAATGATTCCTCAGTGGAATAATCATTGAATTTTATTTTCTATGTTTAAATCACAATCCTTACACTGATGTGTAACTTCACAGCTTACAAATCTTATACTTAATTTAGCTCCAGTCAATTACAGCATACCATACACAGGTTTTTCACATACCTGAGATGATTCTTGCCTTGGGGTAAAATTCTAACTCTATTCAAAGTCTTTGTTTCATAACTGAAAGAGGAGTAGTGGAGAATTTTTAAGCGGAATAAATGCTGTCAATATAAACTAAAATTGTCTATCTAAATCTTCACAAATATCAAAATGTTTTACATATACATAAAAACTAAGAAATACATTGTTTAAATAAAAGAGGAAATTACCCTTCTTTTGGGATCTGTACTTGAAGAACAGAAAGTTAAACTATTGAGAAGGGCAAAGCATGGTCCTGTTTATAGACAACTACACTGGACGAGAGACTGTAGCTCTCAGGAACGCATCAAACTACTAAGGATCAGAATAGAAAATAGAATCAATACTGAAGCAGTCAAATCATATTTTTTTCCTTTTAATTTTTAAAAATTTAATGCAGAATCTTCTTTGTGGTAACTTGCCAATTTTAAATTGAGTGTTCCTGGTAAGCAATTGCTTAATCAGTCAGAAGTATTGTGTGGATTCAGCACCTGCAGGAGAAAAATGTGTGTCTGGGGCCTGAAGGAGTAATTTGTGGATGGTTTGGGACCTGGAAACTGGGACACAGTCAAAATTGCTTCACAATTCGTCTTAAAGTCAGAGGGAGGGAAGGAATTGTAAAATGCTTAAAAAATAGATTTAAACAAAAAAGAACTTAATGATGCAGATGGACTCACTTTCAGTTAGATTTTAAACTATCTTAGCAAAAATATAAAAAAAAGTCATTTTTTTCTTTTTAATGACTCAAAATGATCAAAGTAAAATTCATTTAATGAATGGGAAAATTTTATTATCTTTTTTCTATAAAGTACATATTATTTTGCTTTAATCATATGGAAAATTAACTGTAAGCTTATTGATTTCAATTAATGGAAAATAACTACTGTTGAGCTTTCTATGTTAATAGACACGGATATTTAGAGTAAATAAGATAATGTTTGAGGTCCTTGAGTATTGGCAGCACAGGACATATGTAAATTCAATAAAATGTCCTGAGGATGAAGAGATTAGACTTAAATTGTGAGTAATTAATTTGTCATACATAATTAAATTACTTTTAATCAGAACACTACTACTAATAAATTTAACATAAATATATTTATGTTTTGGTGGAGAAGAAAAGACCAACATTTAGTTTTACAATAAGAAAATACCATGGATTAAAATTAGTATCTAGACTAATTATGATGAACATGCTTTTGAACTGTTACATATAAAAGAAAATGATTGATATATAAAAAGAGAATCCTTTTCAATTAGTTATAAAGGCTGAAAAATTTATCATAAATATTTCATGTAGAGGATGATACTGATGCCAATACTATCTAAAATTCCAAGTCCCTTATAAACCACAGAGTTCATATTTTCACCCTATTTGCATAATGATTCTGAATTTCCAGGTCAAAAACATTTGAGTTAATGCATATATTCTCTGTTTCTAACAATGTTCATTTTGTATGACGTTTGCTTTACTATATCTTTTATTTTTTCCAAATCTTATTTTAAATGATGGCTATTAAATACTGGTAACCCACCACCCACCAGAGGTAGCGGAAAAAAAAAAAAAAAAAAAAAAAAGGATACAGGGAAAGTAGACTTGTTCAAAAACTCTTTAGAACGATTCCCATTTATGTTGTCTGGAAATCAGAATTTCAGTTCACAGGTTAACAGGCAGCTGCAGCTTGATCCACTCACAAAAACCTCATGGATACACATGGAACAGTTCAAATTGGTAGACATGGTTAACAACGGCTGTGACACAACCTAGCAGAGACAGGCAAGCCTCAGCCATGGCTTGAGTGAGCATGAGGCTATGGCCCAAGTCAAAACTAAAGTTCAGATATCGTGAGTTTTTTTTGTGTGTGTGATTATTTTGTACTTTGTTGTTCAATGCTAGAGTGACAAATGTTGATAAGAATGTAGAATGCAAGTGGGAAAACTGTTGGTGCAAAGGAACCTTCCCTGATGTTATCAGTGCTACAGAATGTATCCAGTGTTGTTGCCTTATTGAAGGTTCCTGGGGAAGGTCTTATGGTTATACAAATGATGTTTCACTTATGTTTGACCAAATGATGTTCTTTCAATCTGAAAATAATTTATTTAGATGACTGTTCACTACTATTAATAAAAGTTGCTGTCATAGTTTTTGTGTATGTCATTCTAAATAAAAACGTCTAAGGATGACTTTGAGTAAACAGTTCTATCTGAAGCATATCAAAGCTATTATACATACACATGCCTATGAATCCTTTTAGAACACATTGTAAAGTGCAGTGGAAACTTGCCTGGATACGTTTGTTTTAATTATAGAATGACCTATAATTTTAGTTATAAAACTATTGTATTTTATAGTATTTCTCAATGGTAAAATACATATATAATCACAAAATAAATTACTTTTTTAGTGTGATAGTATGTTTAAAAATGTATTGTGATTGCTTGTAAGAGGTTTTCATTCTCTGTCTCTGTCTCTTTCCCTCTCTCCTTCTGTTCCTCTGTTCGTTCTCTCTCTCTCTCTCTCTCTCTCTCTCTCTCTCTCTCTCTCTCTCTCTCTGTTTGTGTGTGTACATACATTCCATGCTTCATGTTTAAACTCAGGTCATCAGACTTGAAGAAAAAAAAAAAAAACATGTTATCTGGGGACCTTCTTGCTAGTCTTGAATATTTTAAAAAAAGCTATCAATATTTGTATTAAAATGGAATACAATAGCCTCAAATTGGAATATAGTACTTGATAATCATAGTATACATGTGAAAATAAAAATGCTAAATATGTCATAACATTTGTAATGAAATATAAAGGAGCCTGCGTTACAGCAAACATCATAGAGCAAAATTTACAGCTTAAAGTCACTTCAAAATATTTAACTTAACATGGCAATCATGGATTTTATTTTATTTATAATCTTCCACAGGACTTGAAGTTGTAAATATAATAACAAATATCCAAGAACTCCATAATATTCTTATCAATAAGAGTGAATTGAATTCTTTCTGAACTCTAAACATAAACATGCATAGGGACATGCATCTTACTGTTTATTTCAGGGCAAAATTTAAAATTGAAGTACACCAAGCAGCAGAGTCATTTGTACTATGTCAGAAGACACAGTGCTTTGAAGTGTGCTTGGTAGAGACACTATTTCCTGCTGTCTGACATGGACCCACTTTCTGATATTTCCATGCATTCACTTCTTCAAGCATTAAATGGTTAGAATAGAATTTTCACAGTAGAATCTAAAGGTGTTGAAATGCTGCTCACAGTCTTCAAGCAGGTTTAAAATTTCTTACATTCTCCATGGAAGTAGAAAAACCTTTTCTTTATAAATAATTGATTTAAAATTCTTCCCCATGCAAATTTACCTATTCCAAGCAAATAAAAGTTGACCCTCTTTAATATAAAGTTTTATGTTTTGATAAATGTGATCTATGGTTAGTTGCCAGATCACATAGACTTCATCCACTTTGCGTATAAATGATTGTTATTGTTTGTAAGCCTTTAAGGCTTGTAAATGCTGCCTCTGGATATTATCATTGAGTTGAAGATGTAAGAAATTTTTACAATCTAAACTTAGGACCAGGGAAACCAAAGGCCTATTTCTGTCAACCACAGATGGGCCATAGGAACAAAGAGCTAGTGTCTGTGCTATGTGCCCTGCTATTTGTGGAAAGTAAAACCAAGAGTGAAGCGATTTTACTTGACTTCAGTAGTTGTCAGTATGAATTCACAGAACTGGAGACAGGATGTATAAGGGAGAGTCCTAAGAGTAGCATCTGTCCATTTCTAATCTGTCACATGCTTAGAGAAAACCAGGCTAGGGAAAACTTAAGTTGTATTTGGTTACAAACTATTTTGTGTATGAATGGTTTTTCTAAAGAGAATCTGTCTGTCTCTCTCTCAATTATATATCTGTATCTATATTGATAGATATATTAATGACTTTATACATACACACACATACACAACAAAGATATATATTGCTTTATAACTACTGTATTATATTTTGGAATGTCTTGTTTAGTTTGACTTCAGTGATGACAATGTATTATGGAGTAAAACAAAGATTTGAGAACTTTGTGCTAAAATAACAGAGGACTTTTCTTTTATTAGCCTTAACAGGAAATAACAGCAGGAGAAGGTAACTTGTATGGAAGAGAATATCAACTCTGAAATATGAACTCCTTAGGATCTATTTGTAACTTATAACTTAACAATAGATAGAAAGAGCTTTGAAATGTAAAAACCAGAATCTTAACCACCCATCTTCTGTGCCTGAGGTATAGAGTTTGTGATGTAATGTAGTAACTATAATTCAATAATCACAGGAACTTTTTAAAAATACATTTGGCCTGGAGTGGATCTCTGCAGTAGCTTCTGTTTACTAAAAAATAAACTTCTTTGATAAGGGATGACAGCTATACGTAACTGTCGGTATTAGAAAATTGTTTCAGATGAAATTAGAGACTATAGTGATTTAGGATCATGTTCCCAGTAGTTCTGCCACTAGTATCTTTGATTTCTCTAGCCACAGTGTTGGTTATAGGAACATGATTATCTCCTAGAGCAGTCCTTGAGCCCAATGAAATAAATGATCCTTTCCTACATAATACAGGTGCCACTATTCTCTACTGGAATTGATGGGCCAAGCTTTTCACTGTGCTTTACAGAATTAACTACTGGGTAGGGTGATTTGGCTACTTTTCTTCCTTGACATCTTGTATAACACCTTCAGTAATTGTGAAAGATATTTCTCCGTGAGGAATATATATTATATATTATAATATATGTATTATATATACACACACACACAAACACACACACACACACACACACACACACACATATATATATATATATATATATATATATATATATATATATATATTGTTTTAATTTCAGCTCTAGGTTGATAACTCCATTCTCTCTGAGGTGTTTGATGTCATCAGCAATATGTTCTTACCTTCAACTTCTGGGACACAACCAAAGATACTGGATAATAGGTGGTGATAACTTGTTTGTCCCTGATAAACATTCTGATCTGGCATTGTGATTTTTGTTAAGCTACGATTTCTCAGAGGACCATGTTTACTCCTTGTGGCATAAATGTGAGAGCACATGCACGAGTGTATTAATTTTGTGGAATAATGTTTCCCTGTGAGTCTTTAACATATCCGTATTGTACTTTCTATTCTCTTCTCATTCTCTCAGCATTAGCCACGATCATCATTTCGATCTTCCCCATTTATGCCTCTCCTTCTCTATTGCACCTGTTTCTAAGTCCCTTTTCCTGAAATTCCTCCCTACTTAGACCCCAGGGTCACTTGTAACTTGCCTGGCTGATGTCGTTATTCCATGTTTTGCTCTAAATCGTCATTATACAATGATATGTTCCACAAATAAGGGAAATTATTGAATTTTTCTTTCTCTGTTCTTGAATAATAAGAATTCTTGATATTGTCTCATTCCAGTGTACAAGAAATTGAGTTACATGGCAGCTAAGAATTTGTATTTTTCAACTTTTAAACACCATCTCTGTTACTACATTCAAGATTTAAGTAATTAAAATGCGAGTCCAGAAGAAATATGTCAGTAATATACTATCACATAGTACAATTGAGGTCTCAGAAGATCTCATGCTATGAGCTATTCTCTGGTCTTTAGATTTGCTCAGAATTAGCTCATTCAGATATTGTGACTCTTACTCAACAAAGAGTTAACATTTTTCTAGGTTCGCACTGTGAAGTTAGTGGGTGTGTGTAATTACGCAGCATATGGAAAAGTTGAATGCTTTCTTGAGTATGCTACTTTGTAGCCTTTGTAATACCACTCATTATTCTGTTTGACTTTAATTGAGTTCTTAGGTGGATATGTTAAAGATTAATGATGCCTTTAGCCTAAATCAAGACTTACAAAGATGCAAGGATAAAAAGGAGTGTAGAAGCTTTAATAGCTAAAGATTTTCCCCTTTCCTTTTGGAGAGATCATATCCTGAGGATTTTATGGGAAAAAAAGTAGTTATAGTCAATCTCCTGGTGCATGTGTAACCATCCTATATCCTTGCCATAAAGCTGGTATTGTACGTCTGCATCCAACCTGGAAATGTGTAATGAGTGGGTGTGCAGTGAAAGCCATTACCTACCTCAATACCAATTGAACAGAATATGCATAAAATGTTTGGATTGCCTTACTCAAAGAAAAAGTATAACTTCTCAATGTGTATGAGACAAGATTTATTGTTTTTCACAAGGAATTTTGGTAAAAGTCCTAGAATAGATGCCTTGTGTAGTGTGTGTATATGTGTGTGTGTGTGTGTGTGTGCCTGTGTGTCTGTGTGTGTATGTATAAAGCTCTATGTAATAGCACTTAATCCATCAGACAGTGCTACTAATAAAGCTACTCCTTCAAATTACATACTTCAGTCTTTTAGAATAATCATAGATTTTTGCAAATGTTATCATAATTTATCTCAGAATATTTTATCACTTCAAAATGAAATTACGTCTCTATTAATATTTACTCTGTTTACTCCCTATTCTAGATCCTGACAACTAACAATTATTTTCTGTCTGTGTCATTGATGATTCATGTGAACTGTCAACTTAACAAAATCTAGATGTCTCTAGATGATAGCTTCCAAATACCCCTGCAAGTGATTTTCTTGACTGGGTTAACCTCTGGGCATGCTTGTGAGGAATACTTCACAATGGATGAATTGAAGTGCAGAGTTACAAACCTAGAAATCCCATTGATTGGGCTACCGTAATGAATTAAAAGAAGAACTGAATCAAGACCAACAAATAAACTTTTATTCTTGAACTTGCTATTTTCATAGTATTTTATAATTGTAATAAAACAACTTAGTAATAAAAGACAGAGTTTTATTTTCAGTTTATTTCTCCAAATAGTATCATGAAACAGATAAAATCTTGGCTCTTTAGTTTTCTTAAACTTCACACCCCAAATCACTAACCATGTTGGAGAATTTCTATGATGTCCTTCAACAATAATGCCTCATTATGCACAATATATTTTATTTATCAATTTCTCATTAGATGATCATTTATATTATTTCTGATTTTTGTGTATTAAGTACAGTCATACTTAATAGTAATGTTTGATCCTTTCAAGAGGAAGCAAGATCAATAGTGTATATGTTCTATTGTCAATTACAATTGTAACATCAAGTTTTTATTAAAGAAGCAAATAAAAATTCTAAAACACACCACTTTACCAAATTACATTATGGATAATTATTTCTTAGTTATAGGTATAGGATAAATTCTCCCAGGCCATCTCAGAAGAGAATGGCATCAGCCCTTTAGTTGCATCAATTGAATATTTATCTTCTTCTCTCTAGCTAACAGGGATGATATCAGATGACACTACAGATATTATCATAAGTATATTTTTATTTGCATAAGTTTCTTTGTCATTTTTTGTTGGTTGGTTGTTTTTGCTTTGTTTATTTTGTTTTGTTTTGTGATGTGGTTTCACTGTGTTCTTAAACTGTCCTGAAACTTACTATGTGAACAAACTCACAAAAGTCTGCCCACCTTGAAGTACTGTGAATAAATGTATTACAACACTCAGCTTTACTTCTGTTGTTTTCTGAATCTTTTATATCTTTAGATTTATGTTGGTCTTTGTATATACTGTATGCTCAATAAATCTTAGATGAATCAATAAACTGATATAAGAAAAATACATTTATGCGTCATGTAGTATGCTCAGGAGAATTAATTTACTTCAATTTTATTCTATTCTTGGTGACTTTTACTGGTAGGCACAAGAGCAGTCATGAAAATGATACTAGTTCATCTAAAAAATCCAACTTGTTATTTATATACACTTTCAAAATTTGTAAGAAAATATATCCTAGGAAATAACTATAATGACAATGTTTTATTTATTTATTTTTTGTTTCCTCTGGGTCTATAATGTTTGGCATTTTTGTCTATGACAGTAAAATGTGCTGTAACCCTGGGTTTACATTTTCTTGGCAAAGCTTGTTTAAGCCAATCAAGTGTCGTTTTCCTAATCTCTTTGGAATGACCATGAAATTCACATATTTTTAAAATACTCTCTTGTTTAATACATTCTGATTGTGTTTTTCACTTCTCCAACTTATTCCAGATAATTCTCACCTCCTCTTTAAAAAAAAAAGTGCTGTCTAAACTCTTTGTACTAAATGAATCAGCCCTTCAATCCTCAATTATTTGTTCACTTGAAACCTAAAAGTTTCACTTCAACTAAGCCTCATTTTTTGGACTATAAAAAAGTTACACCTTGTTATAAAATTAACTTTTTATTACCAAATGTAAATGTCATCTTGAAGGTTTGATGCTGAAGAAACTCACCCCCTTGTAGCTCTTTTTGTATTTTTGCTGGCTAGTTCAACTCAGGTGTTCTTAATTAAACACCTCTCTAAGTTGACTGATTCAAACTGGCTTCTCACTGAATTGCTCTGTTTAGCTTAAACTAACTATGGCAATCTGTTCTAGCCTTCTGGATCCTTCACATTCTCTGGCTCCTTCTGTTTTCACCCGCAATATGTCTCTGTAAAAGTGTCCTGGTAAAACTACATTCTCTCTCTCTCTCTCTCTCTCTCTCTCTCTATCTCTCTCTCTCTCTCTCTCTCTCTCTCCTTCCATCTCTCTCTCACTCCCTCTTTCCCTCCCTCCCTCTTTCCCTCTCTCCATTTCTCTCTCTCCCTCTCTCTGTTGTGCTCTTAAAACACTTTTCCCAGCCTGTTCTCCTGAGATTTGTGCATGCCTTATTTTTGACCCATTCTGTCAATCTGTCAAATCTTTCTCTTATCACTTTGATGTTCAAGTAGACATCACTTTCAAACATGGATGCTTCCTTCTGTAAACTACATTTTCTTTCATTATTTTGGATTAAAGGTATGCTCTAAAGATATTTCTGTATTGCAATAAGAGGGAATAAAGATTTTTGGCCTGTCTGCATTTTAGCTTGATCACAGAAACCAAGGCCTTTGGATGTGATTTCTTGTCAGAGCAGCCATGTTGCTGTATTAAAATTTATCTATTCCTTGTCCTTTATATTAATGTCAATATAGCTACTGAGATTTTCTTTTTCAAACACTTATAAATGAAAGAAGATCCTACATGTGACAATATGGCCATCAGTACCCTGATTGCTTCCCCCTCAGTAAGCTCAGCTCTCAGATCAATAAGAGTGACAAAACATACTGTATACCCTGGGAACTACACTTGGTAGAGTACACTTCTCACTTTAACAAAATAAGATGTTGCTAAACAATTATGTTATTATTAATATTTCTTTGGTGTATAATATATGCATGTGAGTATGGGATTTCAGGAACACTTTAGCATCTAAAAGTGATGGTGAGTGCCTGAAAGAATGACTCAGCATTTATTAGCCCTCCCTAATTTTTCACAGGACCAGAGTGCAATTATCAGAACCACATGTCAGGCCATAGACATCTAAAACTCTAGGTCTAAGGAATAACCATCTTCTGGCCTCCAAAATTACCAGACATACATATTTATGCATGAAGGAAAACAATCATACATATAAATAAAAAAAACTAATCACTTTTAGTGTTATCAAGTAAGTTAGGTGAAAATTTTGGCTTAACTCTTTATTCTGTCAGGATTATTAGTTCACATAACAAGATATAGATACAGCTTATTTTGTTTCCTTCAGTGACTTACTATTGTTATTACATTCCAGTTGTGGATTCAATTCTCCTTGAATTTTTTAAGCTATACATCTTGTTGCCATAGCCTTACTCAGGAGATTTGTAACTAAGAAATGATTGGCTCATCCTATAAAAGTTCTGTGAGACACAGGGACAGAAACACAATTAATGCCTTTAATCTTACTTGGTAAGGCTATTTTAATATAATTTAGATTGATTAAACAGAACTGAGCGCTTCAGATTTTTTTGCAGTGAAACAGTAAAAAATATTTCTAAGAAGTGACAGCTTTCAGCATATAGCTCATAGATTTTGTTTCTATTTTGAAACACCATGATCGCAAAATATGTTCCTAGACTTTGAAAGGCTTCTATGCAGAAATATATTGGAGTAATGGTATGAAAGATTTGTATCTCACTGTACATACTTTGTTCTCCCAAGCTGTTAAGTGGTGCTGAAACTCCAGGCTGGTGCATTTTTCAAATAAATTGGCATAGCTATTGCTGCAATGGGATTTGGCAGAACAACACATTCATTTCTTTTCTGATTCAAGTTGCATTGTTGTACTAAGTCTATTTCATTTTCTTGAACTCTTTTACTGAGTCAGTAAGATTATAAACTCAATATAAATAACTAAAGATGATTTAGGACATTGAAAAGTACTGGAATAATGTGATTTCATACAAAAGAGTTTCCTTTTCTTGAAAAACAGATAAACCTATGCTCAATGCTGCATCTGAGGTCAAGAATGCCATTTTCATAAACCAATATAATTTTAAACAGTGTTCTAAATGCTTATCCTTATACCCACAGATAAGTGTAGCTCTCACCCCATATAAAAGAAACTTCTTTTTTATAACAGATGGAGGCTATTACAAAGATCAACAACTTATGAAAATGCAGAGCATCAGTAATTGTAGGGTATTCAACCCGAGTTGTTGCATCTACAACATAGCTCCTATCCTGATACTCAGGGAATACCTAAAGCGAAGGCAAAAAGACTGGAAAAGCTTTGGGCCAAGAACACCTAATGCCAGGTGGTTTCCATTGGACATGATGCGGAAATTGCACGGAGGAATTCTAAGCAACGTGGTTGTCTGAGCAAAATCATCACAATGACATCCCATCTCAGATGCCATTGTCGAAAGGTCAAACTCCACGTGGTCTCACCACTAGATAAAGAGCTACTAATTGTCAGTGGTTGCTTATATTAGGAGAATAATTCCCTCCAGGGAGAAGCTGCCACATACTTTATTCAGTTGCTTGTGGTCAGCACTGGACACATGTCCATAAAAGCAATGCTAAACTTGTTATGTAGGTTGTATATATAAGTAATAATACTAATTAATGAAGAGATAATTAACTTGGGAGTGAGATGGAGAAGATAAGAGACTTTAGAGGACAAAGAACTTCAGTGGTGATACAGGTACAGTAATGTATAACATTCTCAAGATAATAAAATAATACACTGTGACATTTTCAGAGAATAAAATTATATTTAATAAAAAATGCAAGTGAATATCGCAGATGTATAGACTTGCTTTCTTTCGCATAGCACCCATGGAGAGACTATGGTGACCTTTCCTCCTTTTCATTTAGTCTTTGTGCTTAAATATCAAAAGTAAGAACCCTTTAAAAGTAAATTAGAAATGAGAATTTTGTCAAATTATCAAGAAATTAATATCAAGAATTATTTTATTCATATACATATGCTGTCTCCTTCCAGTACCCTCTTCCAAAGTTTTTATTCCATTCCCCTTCCCCTGTTTGTTCAAGATGGTGCTCCCCCAAGACGTCCTCTTTCCCTGGAGCCTAAAGTTTCTACAGGATAAGGTGCATCACCTCTAACTGAGTCCTCTGCTACATATGTGCTGGAGGCCTCAGATCAGGTCCTCTATAATCTTGGCTGGTGACCTAGTGTCTGGGAACTGTCAAGGCTCCAAGTTAGTTGACACTGTTGGTCTTTCTATGGGTTTGCCACTCCTTTAAGCTCCTTCAACCTTCCCCTTACTCTTCCACAGGGGTCTCTGACCTCACTCCAATGGTTGGCTGTAAGTATCTGTATCTTTCTTAGTCTGCTGCTGGTAGGGCCTCTCAAAGGACAGCTATGCTAGCTCTATGTCTGTAAGCACAACATAGCATCAGTAATAGTGTTAGGTTTTGGTGCCCACCTATGAGATGGATCCCAAGTTGGGCCAGTCACTGGTCAGCCTTTCCTTCAATCTATGCTCCATTTTTTTTTTTTTTTTTTTTTTTTTTTTTTTTTTTTTTTGTCCAGGCATTCTTTTAGATAGAAACAAATCTGACTTAGAATTTTTGACTGTGGGTTGGTAACACTATACCTCCACTTTGGTACTATCTACTGGAGGTAATTTCTTCAGGTTTCCTCTCCCGATTTTTGGGCATTTCAGCTAAGATCATGCCTATTGAGTCCTGGAAGTCTGTCACAAATTTGTATTTTATGCGGTGTCTTTTAAAATACCTTTTTTTATCCTTTGATTTCTATGTTTTCATTTATTATACAGAAAATAAACTCAAGATCCTTTGTCTGGGTTCTCTTCATAATGTGAGTGTCAAATGGTTATGAGAACACTTTAGTAGCCATTTTTTCCAGAACTCAGAGCCTGCTCTATTTCATAGAAACAAATTTCTCAGATCTCCAGTGACAGAGGACCTCTCCTATTTTTCTCAGAATCAAACTTCACACTGTGAGCAAAGCCCAGTAATCTAACTTATTTTCCATTATGTTTTTTAAATTTAAAAATTTTCAGGCTGGGCAGTGTTGGCACATGCTTTTAATCCCAGCACTTGGGAGGCAGAGGTAGGTGGATTTCTGAGTTCAAGGCCAGCCTGGTCTACAGAGTGAGTTCCAGGACAGCCAGGGCTACACAGAGAAACACTGTCTCGAAAAACCAAAAAAAAAAAAAATTTTTTTTTTCAGATACTGTTGTAGAAGTGATCATGAAAGAAATGAAAATCAAAATTTCATAATTTACAAGATATTGGAAGAATATAGAAAATCAGTAAGGAAAACAAGCCCAAGGATTGTTCTTGATATTATGTGTCAGTCAGATATGATGATTACGTATAGTATATATCTATATAAAAGACATTCATCCTATGAAAAATATAACTGAGATGTGACATTTAAGGAACCAGATAGTTATCAGACAGTTATCTTAGTTAAAAGCTCCAGGCACAGCATATGAAATGTAAGTACTGGAGGAAGAAGTGTTCCCATTTATCTATCAGTCTTCATTAATATTGGATGACTGATTAGCCTCAATATTTAAAAATCTTCACATTGATCATATCATAATGCACAGGCTATTTAATTATACAAAGCCTTTTTGTGAGAACTGCTTAGTTTTTATTTATCATATATTTTCATAAAAAGATTTTTACTGTTCTAAATAACAGTATTTAATTAATTATTTGAGAATTTTAAAGTGTATGTGTTTGTGTGTGTGTGTGTGTATGTGCCTGTGTATGTATGCATGAGTATAGGTACCGATATTGATACTAGGGTATCATTTAATTTTTTCCCTTCACTTTTTCTCCCATTCTAACCCTCAATAAACACTCCTTGATCTGTATAAATGTTTAATTTAATATAAAATTATATTTTAGTTTATAAATGTATGTATAATATATATATATGTATATATATATATATATATATATATATATATATATATATACACATACACACACAATATTTTTCCTAAATATCCTTCTCAGTCTGTATACAAGTTGTTTCTGGGAGTACCACTTGGCATGGATAACCAATTTTAAAAACGACAACTTGATGCTACAGACACACATCCCTCCTTACTGTGAGCATTCATCTTTCTTTAGTTTTCAGGGCTGGAGTTCAAAAGCAAGGGACTCTGCATGGGAGGCCAACACTCTACTACCAAGTGACATCCCTGCTTCCTTTCTTGCTTTTTAATAAGGTCTTAAACATCTTCTTCCTAACCCAATAAATTACTTTGTTTTAACCTGGAGAAAGTTTTATCCTTTTGTGTTATATATCAATAATTGTTAGGCAGTATATGGATAGGGATCTAATATTAACAACACTCTGATTCCACAAAACAAATTTTGGTGTATTTTTTATAATTGTTTAAAAAGTATAAAGCTCACTACTCTGGTCAATAGCAACAAACATCTGTACTAATTCCCTATTGCTCCCCCTCTTCCTTCCCCTCTTCTTTCTACTCCTCCTCCTCCTCTTTCAGGTTCTCCTTTTCCTTCCTCTTCTTCCCTTCTCACCCTGTGTCTCTGTGTCTCTGTCTCTTTCTGTCTCTCTCTGACTTTCTCTCTCTCTTTCTCTCTTTCTCTCTCTCTCTCTCTCTCTCTCTCTCTCTCTCTCTCTCTCTCTCTCTTTCTCTCTCTCTCTCTCTGAAACTAATTGTGGCTGAGAAATTCCAGAGAACTTTTAACAGTAAGAAAGCTCCTGGAATGAATGTATTTGCTGGGATCCTAAGTTCAAGCTCTGGATCCCATAAGATAAGAAGGAGAGAAGTGATTCCACAAGGTTGCCCTTTGACCTCCACTGCATTCTATGGCATGCACACACCTATACTGTGATTTAGTTATTCCATCCCTGACTTCCTTTCCATAGAATTTTTATTCTTGCTTTCCTATTCTTTCAGACAGATGACTAAAATGATAAGAATGTTATATTAGTCATTGAAAAGACTCATCTGAAGTCAAAATTTCGGACTTTTTTGGAAAGTCAGTTGTGCCATGTGATATTTACCTGAAAGTTGTGTTGTGAGAGAATATTTTGCTGACGTAGACATGTGAGACAAGTGATGTTTTTCCGGAACGAGGCTTAAAAGGACTCATGAGGTTTGGAAAGTTTAAATGGAAACCAACAAACATTTAAATGTCACTCTTGCATTGACACCATGAAACTCTTAGCTGATCTTTACTGGCCATGCAATACTGCACAGGTTTGGATGTTTTGCTAGTCCTCCCTGGTCTTTCTGGCCTTTTCTGGTCTTCATAAAGAGAAATGTACCAAATAACATTTGGTATTCTGACTGATTCTTGCTGCTTCTGCTGAATCATGCTGATTTGGTGGAGTCTTGCAGTTTCTGCTGGATCAAGCTGTTACTCTTAATTCATGTTTAGTGTGTTTCCTATTGGACTTAACTGCCAGTATCCTGACAAAGAAGAATGGAATTGCCCCCAAAGAACTACTTTCAAACATGTCCACAAACACCTTTTCTTATATACCTTCTTTTCCCCTGTCTCTGGATGGTGGGCTAGGAGAGAGTTTGAAATATTCTGGAACCCTACATAAAATAGCTTTAGAGAAAATTCTAAGCCTACACTCATCCCTCTTTTGACACTTCATTTTTCAAGTTTCACATCATGTTGTAACTAGAGGTTTATTTAAAATTGCTTGCCTTTATCCCTGCATGTGCTTGGTAGAAGAGGGTTTTGGGGTTTTGTAAAAGTATGAGCTTGCTTTGTCCTCCCTTTTTCAAAAAATTACATGGATATATATTTATATAATTTAAAACCTCTCACCATAGCTAATCAGATACTGAGCTAGTGTAGTCTAACCTGACTACACTGCACTGGCCTACTTCACAGCCTACTTCTCAGCTACATCACTTGTTAACTACCACCTTGGTCTCACCCTACCATTTTTCTTAATCTCAGTCCAGACAGTGAAACCTTCCCATCTGAAACCTTCTTCTCCTCTATGGCTTTTCCTCTCTTACCCAACTATAGGCTGATCAGTTTTTTTCTGACCCATCAGGAGATGATGGAGAACAATGTTTTACAATATACTGATTCACAAAATTCTTCATAAAAATGACAACACTGAAGTCAGGACTATAACTAGGTATCCAAGTACAGATATTAGCATTCAAATATACAGTGTACTAAAAAATACACCAACATATTTTTCATTTATTCCCTAAAATTTAATAATATAAAATCTAGTCAAGCAGAGTGGTGACATAATACTCTTTGTTTAATTGAATAAAATATTTTCACTTCAATCTCCTTAGACAAATGTACAGTATGAAAATATTTTAGAAAGTATGCAAAAAGTTTGTACTATCAACATTAAAAAATATGATATAGAGACATAAAATGAAGGTAATTATATTTATAAAGAGAATTTTCAAAAGTATATATAGTATCTAAAGCTCAGGAATCAGATGGAAAATTTTGCTATGTAGGAACTCATTTTGTTATATTTAGAATTTATTTAAATTATCTAAACTTCAGCACTCTCACCTAGCAATAGTAAACTATAAATAGAACTTTTGTTAGTCAGGTGTAATTGTCATATCAGGGGCTTATTGCTTAATAAACCTGGCCTTTCTAGTTCTTTAAACTCTGGCTGGCTCAAACTTCTCTCCAAACTTACTGATTTATTATTATTTCTCTGGATTCTCACTTAATTGCTCAGCTTGTCCTCAAACTAATTCTGTCATTTTTTCCTTAAATTTTAACACCTTTTTTTCAGTAGATTATAAAAACAGTTTTTAATTAATTAATTAATTAATTAACTTTTCATTCCAATATGAGGCTCCCTTCTCCTTCCAGTACCCCTCATGTATACCATCACATTCCTCCTTCTTCTTCCCCTCTCACACTACAATACCACTCTCCACGTCCCTTGCACAACAAAGCACTGCAGCACTAGGCTTATCCTCTCCCACTGAAGATAGACAAGGTGGCCCAATCAGGGGAATGGGATCCACAGGGAAGTAGGCCACAGTTTCAAGAACAGATCTGCTCCAATTCTTTGGGAACCTACATGAAGACCAAGATGCACATCTGTTACATATTTGCAGAGGGACTAGATCTAGTCTGTTCTCACTCTTTGGTTGGTAGTTCAATCTCTTGTGGCCCCTCAGAGTCCAGGTTAGATGACTCTGTAGGTCTTCCTGTCTTCTTCAGGTCTATCAATCCTTTCCTCAACTCTTCGATAAGACTCTCCTTGCTTCATATAACATTTGGCTGTGGGTGTTGAATCTATTTCCACTGGCTGATAGGTAGAGCCTCTAAGAGGACATTTATGCTATGCACCTGTCTATAAAGCATAACAGAGTATCATTATGTTATCTATAAGCATAACAGAGTATCTATAAGCATAACAGAGTAGTTTCAGGGATTGGTTCTTGTTCATTAAATGGGTTTCAAATTGGGAAAGTCATTGGTTGGCCATTCCTTCATTATCTGCTCTATCTTTGTCCCTGCTTCTGGCTCTTTTTTATTATCTGGCTTCAACTGCCTCTGCTGATCTTCACTGAAAAGTATGAAATCACAAAAGAACCCAAATCTACTGCAGTGTAATCTCTGCTCTGACTCCCAACTATCTCTGATTGCAACTGATAGACTAGCTCTATTAAACTGAACTCAACTGATGGAACAGATTCAACTAAACAGAACCCAGAGATCTGCACGCCTCTGTCTACTGAGTGATGGGATTAAAGGTGTCTACCATCTGGCTTGGACCTAAACTTTTCTTTACCTGAAAGTTACTCTATGCCAGGCTGGCCTTGAAATCAGAGATCTGCTTACTCCAGTCTCTTGGATTAAGACTGTGTTTGTGTATATCAGCCAGATTACAGAGAACTAGAAGATTTTGGGTGTGATACTTTGCCAGGATAGCCATGCTTTTTATTATTAAATTTCTCTGTAGTAAACAAATTAGTCCTTTCATTTTAGTCACATCTCAATAAACTGATAATTTTGTGAAGAAAGACAGGAACACTGAAGTTAGTGAATTTACTCATAATAACACATCTATAGCCAGGGAATCTTGTACCTGAATCAATTTGTTAATAGGCTATGCCGTATTTCCAAACCATAAAACATCCATCTGGAGCCTGAGGCCTGGGCCAGACCTCTGCCCAGCCAGCTTGTGAGTGCACCCTGGATTCCGCCAGAAACATTCTGGGGGATCCATAGAACCCATAGCCAGCCCTAGCACTCCCCCTTCCGCGGCGTGCCCCTCTTTCAGCCTGAGGCCTAGGCCGGACCTCTGCTCGGCCAGCTTGGGAGTGCACCCCTGATTCTGCCAGACACATTCTGGGGGATCCATAGAACCCATAGCCAGAGCTAGCACTCCTCTTCTGCCTCTCGCCCCTCTTCCAGTCTGAGGCCTGTTGGTAAGTGCAACCTGGTTACCACTGCCAGACACATTCTGGGGTCTCCACAAATCCCACAAACAGCTTTAGGTAGGAAAACCCATATACTACCCTGAGCTCATAGCTGGGTGCCCTGAGTGCTCAGAATCCAGCCCCCGCCGGCTAGCACCCCCCTTCTGCCCATCTACCGGGTCTGAGGACTAGACCAGACCTCTGCCAGGTTTGCAGTTGTGTGGACCCCGGATTCTGCCTGAGACATACAGGAAGGTCCACTCAACCCAGAGCCACAGAGGAACAACTGAACTCAGAGTGTCAGACAACATACCCTGAGATATCCAAGAGGAGACACTGCACCCAGAACAGCAGACAACTAGCTGGACTGCTACCTTGGAGGCACCATATCCTGAGGCATCCTAGAGATACCACTGTAATCAGTGCAGCTGGAAAAAATCACAGAGACATCTGGACCCCTAGAAGACCAAACACAAGCGAGACAACTGGAAAGATAGGCTTCAATCAGAGACAGAAGTACAGGTAGCACTAGATTTAACCAGATGGCAAAAGGCAGGCGCAAGAACATAAGCAACAGGAACCAAAGTTACATGGCATCATCAGAACCCAGTTCCCCCATCATAGCAAACCCTGAACACCCCATCATACCAGAAAAGCAGGATTCAGAATTAAAATCACTTCTCATGATGATGATGGAGGACTTTAAGAAAGACATAAATAACACTCTCAAAGAACAGATAGAAACCCTTAAAGAGGAAACACAAAAATCCCTTAAGGAATTGAAAGAAAATGCAACCAAACGGAAGAAGGAATTAAACAAAACCATGCAGGATCTAAAAATGGAAGTAGAAACAATAAAGAAATCACAAAGGGAGAATACCCTGAAGATAGAAAACTTAAAAGAACGATCAGGAGTCATAGACACAAGTATTACCAACAGAATACAGGAGATGGAAGAGAGAATCTCATGTGCAGAAGATACCATGGAAAACATTGACACAACTGTCAAAGAAAATGCAAAATACAAAAAGCTACTAACCCAAAATATACAAGAAATCCAAGACACAATGAGAAGGCCAAACCTAAGGATAATAGGAATAGATGAGGGGGAAGACTCCCAACTTAAAGGACCAGTAAATATCCTCAACAAAATTATAGAGGAAAACTTCCCTAACCTAAAGAAAGAGCTGTCCATAAATATACAAGAAGCCTACAGAACTCCAAATAGTTTAGACCAGAAAAGAAATACTTCCCGCCACATAATAGTCAAAACAACAAATGTACAAAACAAAGAAAAAATACTAAAAGCAGTAAGGGAAAAATGCAAAGTAACATATAAAGGCAGACCTATAAGAATTACACCAGACTTCTCACCAGAAACCATAAAAGCCAGAAGATCCTGGACCGATATCATACAGACCCTAAAAGAACATAAATGTCAGCCCAGACTACTATACCCAGCCAAACTGTCAATCATTATTGATGGAGAAACCAAAATATTCCATGACAAATCCAAATTTACACAGTATCTCAACACTAACCCAGCACTTCAAAGGATAATTTGTTGAGGCCCACTTTCTGCCTCAACACTTTGCCTCAACACTTTTGGGGCTAAGTGCTCTGGTCAAGAGAGAGTGTGGGGCTCTTGGGGCAAGAGACGCAAAGAATGGAGACAAGACAGGGTGTGATTCAGTCTCTTCTATTTTCTCAAGTCTCTCCCATTGAAGGGAATTCTGAGGTATTTATATACACAAGCAGGAGAACACAGGTGAAACCATTTTACCACGTGCACCATACAGCTGAGGTCACTAAACAGCAAAACAAGCTATGTGGGATAAACAATATATTTATCAGAGTGTGCTTCAGCTGTTATAGGTCCCTGACAACCAAGTCTTTCATCAGGGTATATGGTTCCAGATGGCTGCAAAGTTGATCTAGCCGCTTTCTGCTTAAGTCGGCTCCCAACAATAATTGGTGGAAAACTCCATCACAAGGAGGGAAACTACAACCTAGAAAAAGCAGGAAAGTAATCTTCCAAAAACCGTAAAAGAAGGTAGCTACACAAACATATCTCCACTGCCAATAACAAAAATAACAGGAAACAACACTCATTTTTCCTTAATATCTCTTAATATCAATGGACTCAATTCTCCAGTAAAAAGAAATAGACTATCTGACTGGATACATAATCAGGACCAAACATTTTGCTGCATTCAGGAAACGCACCTCTGTGGAAAGGATAGACACTACCTCAGAGTAAAAGGTTGGAAAACAATCTTCCAAGCAAATGGTCCCAAGAAACAAGCTGGAGTAGCGATTCTAATATCAAATAAAATCAGTTTTCAACCAGAAGTAATCAAAAAAGATAAAGAAGGACACTTCATATTCATCAAAGGAAAATTGTACCAAGAGGAAGTCGCAATTCTCAACATCTATGCCCCAAATGTAAGGGCACCCACATACATAAAAGACACTTCACTAAAGCTTAAAGCATACATTGCACCCTACACAATAATAGTGGGAGATTTCAACACCCCACTCTCAGCTATGGACAGATCATGGAAACAGAAACTAAATCGAGACACAATGAAACTAACAGAAGTTATGAACCAATTGGACCTAACTGACATCTATAGAACATTTCATCCTAAAACAAAAGAATATACCTTCTTCTCAGCACCTCATGGTACCTTCTCCAAAATAGACCATATAATTGGTCACAAAACAGGCCTCAACAGGTACAAAAAGATTGAAATAATCCCTAGTACCTTATCAGACCACCATGGATTAAGACTTGTCTTTGACATAGACAAAAACCACAAAAAGCCCACATACACTTGGCAACTGAACAATGCTCTACTCAATGATAACTTGGTCAAGGAAGAAATTAAGAAAGAAATTAAAGACTTTTTAGATTTAAATGAAAATGAGGACACATCATATCAAAACATGTGGGACTCATTGAAAGCAGTACTAAGAGGAAAAATCATAGCTTTTAGTGCTCACAAAAAGAAAGTGGAAAGAGCATATGTTAACAACTTGACAGCAAACCTGAAAGCATAAGAACAAAAAGAAGCTAGTATACCCAAGAGGAGTAGATGGCAGGAAATAATCAAACTCAAGGCTGAAATCAACCAAGTCGAAACAAAAAGAACTATACAAAATATCAACAAAACCAGGAGCTGGTTCTTTGAGAAAATCAACAAGATAGACAAACCCTTAGCCAGACTAACCAAAAGGCACAGAGACAGCATTCAAATTAACAAAATCAGAACTGAAAAGGGAGACATAACAACAGAAACAGAGGAAATTAAAAAAATTATCAGATCCTACTACAAAGGCCTATACTCAACAAAATTGCAAAATCTGGAGGAAATGGACAATTTTCTAGATAGATACCAGGTATCAAAGTTAAACGAGGAGCAGATAAACCACCTAAACAGTCCCATAATGCCTAAAGAAATAGACACAGTCATTAAAAATCTTCCCACCAAAAAATGTCCGGGGCCAGATGGTTTCAGTGCAGAATTCTTTCAGACCTTCAAGGAAGACCTAATACCAATCTTCTTCAAGCTTTTCCATCAAATAGAAACAGAAGGAACACTATCCAATTCATTCTATGAAGCTACCATTACACTCATACCTAAACCACAGAAAGACCCAACAAAGAAAGAGAACTACAGACCAATCTCTCTTATGAATATTGATGCAAAAATACTCAATAAAATTCTCGCAAACCGAATCCAACAACACATCAAAACAATTATCCATCAAGATCAAGTAGGCTTTATCCCAGGAATGCAGGGATGGTTCAATATTCGGAAATCCATCAATGTAATACACTGCATAAATAAACTCAAAGAGAAAAACCACATGGTCATCTCACTAGACGCTGAGAAAGCATTTGACAAAATTCAACATCCCTTCATGTTAAAAGTCTTGGAAAGATCAGGAATTCAAGTCCCATATCTAAACATAGTAAAAGCAATATACAGCAAGCCAGTAGCCAACATCAAACTAAATGGAGAGAAACTTGAAGCAATCCCACTAAGATCTGGGACTAGGCAAGGCTGCCCACTCTCACCTTACCTATTCAGTATAGTACTGGAAGTTTTAGCTAGAGCAATTAGACAACAAAAGGAAGTCAAAGGGATACAGATAGGAAAGGAAGAAGTTAAAATTTCACTATTTGCAGATGATATGATAATATACTTAAGTGAACCTAAAACTTCCACCAGAGAACTCCTAAACCTGATAAACAACTTTAGCAATGTGGCAGGATATAAAATCAACTCAAACAAATCAGTAGCCTTCCTCTATTCAAAGGATAAACAGGCAGAGAAAGAAATTAGGGAAATGACACCCTTCACAATAGCCACAAATAAAATAAATTATCTTGGAGTGAATCTAACCAAACAAGTGAAAGATCTCTATGACAAGAACTTCAAGTCTCTGAAGAAAGAAATTGAAGAAGATCTCAGAAGATGGAAAGATCTCCCATGCTCCTGGATTGGCAGGATTAACTTAGTAAAAATGGCTATCCTGCCAAAAGCAATCTACAGATTCAATGCGATACCCATAAAAATTCCAAATCAATTCTTCATAGAGATATAAAGAGCAATTTACAAATTCATTTGGAATAACAAAAAACCTAGGATACCAAGAACTATTCTCAACAATAAAGGAACCTCTGGTGGAATCACCATTCCGGACCTCAAACTGTACTACAGAGCAGTAGTGATAAAAACTGCATGGTATTGGTACAGAGACAGACAGGATGATCAATGGAATAGAATTGAAGACCCAGAAATGAACCCGCACACCTATGGTCACTTGATCTTTGACAAGGGAGCTAAATCCATCCAGTGGAAAAAGGACAGCATTTTCAACAAGTGGTGCTGGCTCAACTGGAGGTCAACATGTAGAAGAATGCAAATTAATCTATTGTTATCCCCTTGCACAAAGCTCAACTCCAAGTGGATAAAGGACCTTCACATAAAGCCAGATACACTGAAACTATTAGAAGAGAAGTTGGGGAAGACCCTCGAATACCTAGGCACAGGGGAAAAGTTCCTGAACAGAACACCAATGGCTTATGCTCTAAGATCAAGAATCAACAAATGGGACCTCATCAAATTCCAAAGCTTCTGTAAGGCAAAGGACACTGTCAACATGACAAAATGGCAACCAACAGATTGGGAAAAGATCATTACCAATCCTACATCTGATAGGGGGCTAATATCAAATATTTACAAAGAACTCAAGAAATTAGACGCCAAACAACAAAATAACCCCATTAAAAAATGGGGTACAGAGTTAAACAAAGAATTCTCAACTGAGGAAACTTGAATGGCCGAGAAGCACCTTAAGAAATGCTCAACATCCTTAGTCATCAGGGAAATGCAAATTAAAACAACACTGAGATACCACCTCACACCAGTCAGTGTAGGAAGCCATGGTCAGTGGTTATATGTTCGCCATTCCAAGATGGCACTGGCCTCGTGTCTTCCCAGTAGTAAACAATTAACTGCGAAGCTGCAAAGGCAGAAAGCCCGCCAAAGTCACTGGCCAATCCCGAGGCATAATATTGGGTGGTGAGCGAACAGCCAATCAGAAGTGAATAGGTCACTCTAGGATGTATTTAAGTAGGGCCTCTTCCTGCCTTCAGCCCTTCCGCGTCCTTCCGCATCCTTCCGCTTTTTCCATGTTTGCTGATACAGAGTAAAGCCTTGTTTTGCAGTAACTACCTGAATACTGTCTCTCGTGTCCTTTTTCGCGGGCAAAAAGGGACTCGGGAGGTGCGCGCAACAACTGGAGCCGAAACCCTGGATTTTCAAGGTGCTGCGGAAGGCCCCCGAGACTCGGGGAGGGTTAAAAGACTGAAGGATTCGAGGTACGTCTTTGGAAGGTGTGCCTGGGGTAGAAACCTTCCTTGCGGGTAGATATTCACCCATTGCCGCTACAACAATAGCTAGCCTCTTGTTTGCTTTGCTTTCAGCTATTAGGGCAAGTCAAGAGGTTTCAAGACTGGTCTGCTCCAGGCTATCAGAACCAGGGCTTGTTAGCCAGGAACAGGCAAAAAGGCCTGGTCATAGAATAGAATACTCAAAGGGAACAAGGACTACTGCAGAGTCCATTAAGCTTATGAAACCTCCACCGGCAGGTGGAGAGAGGTCGGAGGAAAAAAGGATCCTCCTTTATGACAGAATCTTTTGAGAAGTGTATGCACTCTGCTATGTGTGGCGGCTTGCAGCCCGGCCGAGCAAGGGAGCGTGGCGCGAAAGACAGGCAGAGGATAGAGACAGTTTGCTTTGTGAAAGGGCATACCGCTGGCGGGCACACAGGGAGTGGCCCGCGAGCTTAGAACAAGCAATGCCAGTGATAGAACAGATGATCTTTGAAAATGCCACAGCTGAATGCGGTTTGGGAAACACCCTTACCAATGCAGGACTAGTAGCAGCTAATTTACAGAGGGCTGCTGTCCTTTTCCAAGGTCAGGGACGAGATAGGCCTGAGCCATGGCCAGGGAGGGGGGCTGTTTGTGCTTATTCCACAGGTGAAAACAATTAAATTTGGGTCCCTACGCGGCTGGTGCAGATTGTGAAGAATGAAGCTAGGTTGCAAGATTACAGCTCTGAGTCTCCTGATACTGAAGTTCCATTTGGCGATAAGTATACCACTGTGGGACATAGTCAGATCTTGGCCTGTTCCCTTGCATTCAAATGCTGAAGTACTGCCTTTTGATTACAGTTATTGAGAGTTACTTGGTTACCCTGGCCTCAGGCGCATCTGCCGAAAGCCTAGGTCATAAATGCTACAAGTTTTCCATTAGATTTTACACTTTGTTTTGTGGCAGCAAAACTTTATAACATAAAGGTAATCCACTTGGTGTTGATTTGAGAGAAAATAGATTGCTTACATCACATCGTTAAAGATTGGTTTTTTGATTTGCCTATGTTTATAGAGAAAAGATACAACATGTGTCTTTTAAGGTTTACAGTTTAAATTTAAGGTTTAAAGTTAAGGTCAAAATAGCACAATTCGGTGTAGCCAAGCCTCAGAGAGCAGGCAGAGGGAGGTTAAGTGCATTTACATTTGAATTAAGACAATACAGACTGCAGCTGTAGAAGCTCAGGTGTTAAGCTCTTTTTGTTCTGGGTCTTTAGACCAGGCCCTAGAAATGTGCTTAAGAGAATTCGTCTTTTGTCCTCATTGTTTCTTGTGAGAAGAGGGGTAAACCTAGACCCAAAGACTTTATAACAGTCTGTGGGCTAAGAGTTATGATTATGCTACAGAGATTAAAATTATGCCTGCTTCCCTCCATGAGTATAGCTGTGCCTGCTGATAGAGTATGGTTCAGGTTGTTTTATTTCCTTTGAATTCAGAGTTGTTAAAAATGAGATGCTTTGGATTCCTTTAAGGTGTGTAACAATTATTAGAGATTAAGGTTGGTTTTATCCGATAGATTGGTTATTAAATTAATCCAAAATAAAGTTCAAATTTAAGATTTATACAGCCTAACTTGTCTACTCCAGCTACCATTTCAGTAAATGCTTATATAAAAGATGTTTTATATTATCCCTTTACATTTATGGTAAAGATGAAAGGTTTACAGGCAGTAAATTTATTCATAATTTTTAGGAACCCATGAAGTGATATTTGTTAAAAATAATTGCTTCAGAAAATGGTTAATTGTTTTACATTTTATATATACAAATATTGTTGTTGCTTTAATACAAAAAATTAAGAGGTTAAATCTTTTGGTGTGTATTATTCATTGTGTGATACTTTATTAGTGGATTTCTCTAAAGAAATTTTTTCTGCAAGCTATTGCTTCAATATAACAAGCTTTAAAAATTTTTAGAGTACTTGTTACTCCAAAAAAGGATTCGAAGACAGTGTCTTTCAATATTTGAGTCAAGTTGGGGCTAGAGAAATGGCTCAGCCGTTTTAAGGCTAGACTTAATTTAAAATATAAAGGCTGAACTCCCAGCAACCACATGGTGGCTCACAACCATTTGTGGTGGGGATCTAACGCCATCTTCTGGCTTGTGAGTGTACATACAAAAGGAAAATAGTTTACTTTTAATCTTGATTTGCTCTTAGTGATTTTTAAAAGTTGTTAAGAGATATTATTTGGCTAAAACTTCATCTTAAGCTTACCATAGGAGGATTTAAACCTCTGTTTGATGTTTTCAAAGGGATGCAAGTCCTAAATTAAATCATATGTGTATTCTCTTGAGTTTATCCTGCTTCAACAATTAAATTATGTGTTGTAGCCACTGTTTAGAATGTTAAAAAAGGGTATATCTGCCTTTGTCTTGTTGAATGGTGTGTTTCATGAAGTACAGAATGTTTTGGCTACATGATCTAATATCTCTAGCCATTTAGATAACATTAAAATTAATAAGGTGTTTTAGGAATGCATCTGCAAAACCGGTGTTGGTGTGTGTGGACCCTCCATTTTTCTTTATGTTATCCAACTTTCAAAATAATTCTGATATCTTGGATTGTAAGAATGTTACATGCTTTTTAGCACAATGCTGGAATGGATCACTAGACCTAGCCTTGGTTGTGCATGTGCCTACCTTTGTGCCCATCCCAGTAGAAGCTGATCCTGAAACTCTCCCTACTACATCATTATTGAGACATAAAAGAGACTTTGGTCAATCAGAGAGTTGATTTGCTCCAAGCCCATGTGGAGCAGCTCACGGATGTGGTTCAAATGAGCTGCGTGTCAGCAACCCCACATCCAGGTATTACACCTCTGAGATTTGTAAATGATACATTTACTCAAAGCCATAATTTTTCTGCTTATTTAAAAGGAAAGTGGACTGGGGAGCTGGACCAGGTGCAACAACAATTGCAGATCCGGATCTTGGGCCTTGATGGAGTGCGGATGGACCCTGTTTCCCTTGGAGATTTTACTTCTTAAATTTCTTCTGCTTTTTCTTTCTTTCTTAAATAGTGGTGATAGGCCTGTTTGATGCAGCCCTATGTTGTGGATTAGTGTTCATGTATGGTTGGTCTGTAAGCTCAGAGCCCAGCAAAAACGTGACAAGGCCGCTAATGCCCAAACACTCGCAGCCTTGGAGCAAGCATCTCCCCCTGAAATTTGACTATCTAGGCTAAGAAAGTAGCTGATGACTGAGACCCTCAGTCGATGCACCCCAAGGGTTCAGCCCATTGCACTGGGTCGATTAGAGGTCTAAGTCCAGCCAGCCCTTGCCTAAATAACTGTGGTACCTAAATAGTAGGTTGACAGCCCTTGCACTCCTGAGAGCTATACTCCATTGCACAGGGACGGGTGTCAATTCCTCTTTACATCCCCTTAGCCCTTGCACCCAGAGGACTTGTTTCCATCTCACCTGGTAGGGTAAGGGAGAATCTTTGGGCTATAAGCTCTTGATCACTTATTCCCCCAAGATGGAGTTTGCTTGATCGGGCTTGAGTTCGAATCTTGATTGGTACTGCGTTTGATAGGCAAAAGGCTGTTTCATATTAATAATTTAAACAGGGAGAGATGTAGGAAGCCGTGGTCAGTGGTTATATGTTCGCCATTCCAAGATGGCACTGGCCTCGTGTCTTCCCAGTAGTAAACAATTAACTGCGAAGCTGCAAAGGCAGAAAGCCCACCAAAGTCACTGGCCAATCCCGAGGCATAATATTGGGTGGTGAGCGAACAGCCAATCAGAAGTGAATAGGTCACTCTAGGGTGTATTTAAGTGGGGCCTCTTCCTGCCTTCAGCCCTTCTGCGTCCTTCCGCATCCTTCCGCTTTTTCCACATTTGCTGATACAGAGTAAAGCCTTGTTTTGCAGTAACTACCTGAATACTGTCTCTCGTGTCCTTTTTCACGGGCGAAAAGGGACTCGGGAGGTGCGCTCAACAAGTCAGAATGGCTAAGATCAAAAACTCAGTTGATAGTAGATGCTGGTGAGGATGTGAAGAAAAAGGAACACTCCTGCATTGTTGGTGGGGTTGCAAACTGGTACAACCCCTTTGGAAGTCAGTCTGGCGGTTCCTCAGAAAATTGGATATAGCACTACCTGAGGACCCAGCTATACCACTCCTGGGCATATACCCAGAAAATGCCCCAACAAATAACAAAGACATATGCTCCACTATGTTCATAGCAGCCTTATTTATAATAGCCAGAAGCTGGAAAGAACCCAGATACCCTTCAACAGAGGAATGGATACAAAAAATGTGGTACATTTACACAATGGAATATTACTCAGCTATTAAAAATAATGAATTTGGAAAATTCTTAGGTAAATGGATGGAACTAGAAAATATCATCCTGAGTGAGGTAACCCAATCACAAAAGAACACACATGGTATTTACTCACTGATAAGCGGAGATTAGCCCAAAAATCTGAAACAACAAAGATTCAACTACCAGACGACATGAAGCTCATGAAGAAGAAAGAACAAGTGAGGATGGCTAGGTCTTTCTTAGAAGGAGTAACGAAATACCCAAGGGAGCAAATATGGAGACCAAGTGTGGGACAGAACCTGAAGGGGGGGTTGTAGGGAGACCATTCCATCTGGGTATTCATTCCATGAGCAGTCACCAAAAATAGATGCTGATAGGGATGTCAGGATGGGAAAGCTGACAGCAGCCTGATAAGGCTGTCTCCTTAGAGGTCCCCCAGAGTCGGACATACCCAGAGACAGATACCTACAGCTATCCATTAATCTGATCAAAGGTTCCCAATGGAGGAGTTAGAGAGTAAATTGAAGGAACCGTGAACTGTAAGGGCTGGTGGCCCCATGAGGAGAGCAACAATACCAACCAGCCAGAGTTCCCCAGGGTCTAAACCACCAGCATAGGAGCACATAGGGAGAGACATATGACTCCAGCTGTATATGTAGGGGAGTATGGCCTTGTTGGGCATAGGTGGGAGACAAGATCATTGGTAACATGAAGACTGAGCACTGAGGGGGGGAAAACTGAGGGTGGGGAGGGGGGCTGGGGGTAGGTGGGTAAACACCTTCATAGAGGCAGGAGGAGGGGGGATGGGATAAGGGGTTCCTGGGTGGTGGGGGAAATATGGTAAGGGGATAAAATTTGAAATGTAAATATTATATCCAATAAAAGAGAGGAAAAATAGAAAAGTGGTTAGAACCAACATTTTTAATAAAATATCAGCCCTCTTTAAAAAAAAACTATCTTGATACTAAAATTTGTTTTGAGAATTGTATATTGCCGAATGATCAGCCTTGGTGTATCTACTCAACAAGTAAGCTGGCCAGACCTGCTCAAACCTCTGAGGTCCGGGAATTCCATCTGAAGGCAGCAAAGACACAGCATCAGAGGATTGTCAATTTTCTCTCCCCCCTACTCCACTTCTAATATCTCAACGCCCATAATCAGCTTGAAGAAGCTAATGATGAGTCAGCGCCCCTATTCCCTGGGCATGGGGACTAAGGTGGTAAATGTTGGGCTGTCTCTCTAGGGAAAATTAGTGGTTTTGTCGGAATAGAGAGGATTAGCTAGGGTTTATTGCATAGCCATAACCTATTAGTAGAAATCTGTATAATTAATATCAAGATGAAGATATAAATTCTTAAATGGCACCAATTTACTTTGTTTACAAATTTTAAGGTTTTCATTGGCATGAGCTTCTTAGTGATAAAAGAGTGAGATAAATATTGTTACTCTCATAGGCATTGTACCAGTATAACACATTTAGGAATACAAAGCTTAGACCCAGTCCTTCTTTAACTTTTTTAACTGATTTGAGATGGTCAGCCTGTGAGTTAAGGGACTATAGCAAATGCATGACTTGGAGTTTATTATAAGGGTGTTCTCTATGTTTTATTTAGAAATAGCTGAGTGGAGTTAACAGGCAACAGTCCAGATTACCTTACATGGATAGCTGGTTTTCAAAACATCAGAAATCCTTAGAATTGACATGACAAACATTTCAGTATTAATGTTCATTTTCATTAGTGACCTGTCTGCTCCGGACAGCTTCCTATATTGAATTCTAAGAAGAAATTGAGCATCTTTGGAGTTACTCCAGTTGTGGTGAGACAGCCACTAAGCAAGAATTGCCACTTCCCTTCTACAGACAAATTACTGTCCAGAAAAGGACACACTTGCAGAATTGTCGACTGATTATATCTGCCTAGACAGAGTAATCAGCCCTTAATAATTCTGCAGCACTAATTTCTGTCAGATGATCCTGGGCCAGAAGGCAGAAGAACAGATGCTCCAACGTTTTGAAGTAGAGCAAGTGTCCAGGTGTTCAGAGGTCTCTATAAATTGGCTAAGTTTTAGAAACTATGATTTGTGCTTCCCACAATTATAGTTAACTCAGTCATTCTGGATTTCTGATGGGGTTGAAAACATATAGCTATTGACCTTAAGAGAAAAGATTTGAGTGGATGGTCGTCAGCTGACATTCATCCTACAACCAGGTTCAGAACTAAATGTTTTAGTTAGAATAGATGACAGAGGAACTGGTTAGTCAACAAAAGGATGGACTGGGTATTAGGACTATCTTGTACCTCACTGGTACAAATTGGCATAATTATGCTCTAACTGTATTTTGAGAGAAAAGTTTCATTTTAACCGGAAGGGTGATGTGTAGGAGGAGCTAAGGTAGGAGGAGTACTGAGAGGAAGAAAAGGAGTAAGAAGAGGAGAAGAAGAAAGAGAGGAGAAGCTAGGTGATGAAAGAGAGAAAGAGGGGGGAGACAGGGAGCCAGATGTTCAAGTATCTCCACCAGTCAAAGATAGTTGTTATATCTAGGTTGGTCAGTGGGTTACACCTCTGATTGAACAATTCAAAACTTATAAAGCCTATGATTACATTATTTAAAAAAAAATGTATAAATGCAAAAAGGAAAAGGGGGCATGGGATAGGGGTTTCCTAAGGGGGTTGGGGGGGAATGGGGAAAGGGGATGCCATCTGAAGTGTAAATAAAATATCTAATAAAAAAAAGTCTCAAAAAATCCATCTGGTTCTATATTCAAATATGTTTATATTTTAAATAAATTCATAGAATGTAGAGTATTTATTTTGAAACATTTTATGGGCATGAATGTTTTTGTCAAAGTGTGACTTGTGGCTGGGGAAGATATAGAGCATATGAAGTCCTACAATGAAGTAATATGGCTTTGAGTCTCATCTGATTGCTAGAATCTTATCTTTGTTCTTTGCAAAGACAGGGTACTTCCTTAGCCACAGAGCCACGACACAGCCATAGACTATGAAGTTATTAAAATAACATCTACTGAGCAAAAGTAATTCTGGCCATTTGAGGTCAATGTCAATTAAGAAAAACCCTACTATAATAATAAAATGATATCCTAAGACAAATGTGGATTATTATACCATGCTGACATTTGCTGAGAAAATTGAAATATGAATTACTAAGGTAGTTTGAATTGAATAGCTTTGTAATGAAAACTACAACAAAATATTTAATATGCAATTTTCATCAACTATTTTTATTTTTGTTTAGTTACTTGCAATAACAAGAAACATCAGACCCCAATAAATCTAGCATTTAAGATTGTTGTATTGACCCATACCTAACTTGCCAAATTCTCAGTTTACACATTAAGAAAATATTGAAACACTATATACAACTTTCAACCTCAAAACTCTACAATCCAAATTTTCAATATGTTTTTTATTTGTGTGTTTTGTTTTCCTTATGCACTTATTGCTTTTAATGTGTATTTTTCATAGTCATCTCTCTTGCAAATGACTCACATCAATCTCTTTCCTATCCACTCAACTTCATGTCTTTGTTTTCTCTTAAACTCACACAGTCTAATACGTGTTGCTTATATACTGAGACATGTGGCCATACATTGCAGTTTGGTTACCTTAGCACTGGCCATACCCTTACTTGTCCCAATAGCACTTATGCTGGTAGTAGGATTTCATGCTGATCTGTCTCAATACCACAATTTCTCTGTTTTGATCTGGCACAAATCTTGTGATTGCTATCATAGCTTCTTAGAGTTCACAGCTGTCTTTCAGTATACAGGACCCTATTCTATTATATTCATTTGCAACCTCTAGCATTTACCAAGCTTTATGACCCAGTTTCCTTAATGCTTCCTGAGTCACTGGGGGAAAGGATTAATATAAATATACCACTTTTGGCTGAGTATTCTCTAGTTGCAAACAGTTATAAATCTCTGCTTTAATCCTCACAGACTTCAAAAGAAACTTCCTTGGTAACAGTTGAAAGATAAGCTAATCTAAAGAAACATTTATAAATTAATAAAGTTATTCAATGCTTATGTCAATTTAACAGACAGTAGTAGCTTCACAGTAAATCTTATAACCTATTTAGCCATAGGTTTTGAGCTCCAGTAATGGTGGCAGCTTTTCGTAAAGGTTGTGGTCCAGGCCTTAAACCCAATTTAAAAGAGGCTGGTTACTCCTATTATGTTCGTGTCTATTTCACCAACAAGTATTTCTTTCCAGGAGATTTTCATTGTGGCTTTCATAGTTCATAACTAGAAAAATTAACATCTACTTCCATTGTCTGCTATTTCCATATTATATGACTTAAATATGTGCTATCTTAAACTATAGAGTATTACCATAAAATCCTGGAGTGTATCCAAGAACAATGAAAATTCCCTGTAAATGGCATTTGTGGCACTTCATTGTCTAACAACTTCACAGGTGTAACCCATTTCTAGCCTTATATTTTCATTTGTTACCTTGTGATGTCTAATTGTGTCACTTTAGAGTAAGTTTATTTAAAATATATACTCACATATATTAATATATAAATATTAAATATATATATACATACACACACATATATATATATTTTAAAAATTGTTTAACTGTTATGTCATTTGAGTGGAATTTCAATAGTAGGTTGTCCAGTAATACATAATTTTACCCACAAAGCTTGAAACCTAATAATAGTTTCAAGTTATGGTTGAGGCCTTATATCCAATTCAATATAGGTAATTACTCATATTCATGACATTTTTCATCAGCGAAATATATATTTTATTCTGGATGCTTCTGCAGAAGTTTTGCAGGGATATTTACTCATATATGTACATGGATTCTTTATTCACAGAAGGTAGAAATTGGAAAGAGGCTAGATGTCTTTCATTTAATGAATAGGTAATACATATCTGGTATATTTACATTATTCAGATATTACAAAAACAAACTTATCAAATTTCCAGGTAAATGGAAGAAGCTGAAGCTATCATTACAAGTGAGTCATCCAAGGCCCAGAAGACACACTTCATGTTTTATTCTTATTTGTAGATGTAAGTTTTGAATTTTCAGAAACTAACTCATTTGGGATACATACAGATGTCAGAAAATTATTGACAGACCATGGAGTCTAGGAAGTATTTCCAGAGACAAAGCACAGCGAAACACAAGGTAAAAAAGTAATAACAGAACAGAAATGCTTCACTATGGTGGCATATGGAATTTGCGTAGACAAGGGAATATAGTGATGGATAACTAACACTAAAGGTATTTTGCAAAGGTTATATGTCAGCTTCTTTTATATTTTTCAATAGAAGGAAAACATTTGGAGATCACACACATACTCTGTCTTGTAACTTGAAATCTAGCCCTGCTGATGTTGCCACCATATTCCAGTAATTAATAAGTTTTGGAAGAATAGATAACACACACCACAAAGTATAAAGGACTTTTGAAGATTGTTATAAATTTGGGGTAAGAGATTCTATCTGGATATGATATTGGCACTAAATTATTTTTCATTTCTTCTAACACTAAAGTTTAACAAATATAATAAAGATAAAAAGAAATGGCAATGTTATTATTCAAAATTTCCCTAGGATATTTATACCACAAGAATAAAACTTAAAAAGGGAAAGAAATTATAAGTGTGCAAAATAATCTAGGTCGACAGAATAAAGAAGTTCTTGAAGAGTCTAGGAAGTTTTTTATTTTACTTTAAACTCACAATTCTATTGTATTTATTATACTTTTTATTAAACATGTATGCCTTTTAAAACATTATTTTAGAGATGTACATATAAATGATTTTAGAAAACATGTTATTAAGAAGCCACGTCAGCTACATCTCTATTTAGTATTTGAACTTGTACTTTGGAATACACTTAAGGAAAGTGAGGGAGAGTTCATGATTTGGTAAAACTTTCTATTGACTAAAGTCCATTCTTCAAGATCTAAGATCTGGTAAACTTAAAGAAAAGTTATGAGAATGTTGTTAAAGCACCTTATGAGTCCTTGATGTATAACGATGCAAGCATAGAGCTATAGAGACAAGGCCTCTGGTATCATTTAGTCTTCATTTCTGAAGGTAATAATTATCAATTCTGTGGCTTTTGTAATTAAATTCAAAGACCACTGGGAGTCATATTCCACTTAATTAGAAGCAGGTGAAATGGAGCGTAGGAAATGAGATCAGCTGGATCACCTAGCTGGACTGAGAAGACAGGAGGCTGTGTTAAAAGCCTCCCACTCCACTATGTATGTCCTGTCCTCATTCCATATGCCCACAGAGCTGTCAAGAACTTGAGCAGTAGTTGGTTCTCAAACTTAAAATTTTTCTGTATCACTCCGGAAAAATCAATGTTTCTACCAATTAAAAACTTTAAAATAGTTCCGTAAATTGGCTGTCACTTGAAATGTAAATGAATTTTATTATTGAGAAACTGAAGAAAATTAAAGTTTTTATAGAATTAAATGTTGTATGCTAGTGATCTCTACTAAACATCAGGAATATTATTATTTTAATAATTATCATGAACTTATTTAAGCCTTGAACAAGTTAAAAATTTAGAAAGTAGCATGTCATTTGCAACACACAAGATGTAGTACTCTAAAATCTGCCAGTGTTGTTATAACTAATGCTCAGAGTTATTATTTATTTGATAAGATGCTCATAAATATCACCAGATAAAATTATGCCTGCATACTTGCAAGAAAAAAAAAAGATTCCAATATCCCAAATCTGTTGATTTGATTGCAGGAAACATGTTGTCAATAGAAATATTTACACAGCAGCATAAATAAATCAAGTAGACTCAGCCTTATATTCTGTTGCTGCTAGAATAAGTGAAAGAAGTATCTTTCTATAACTAAAAGTCTGAATAGAGCAGCTGTTGTAAGGCACAAATGGAGGTAGTGTCTTAATTCATCTCATCAAGTTCATAGTTAGTTGGCCACTCTTTTCCTTCTATCATGATTCTTGATACTGATTTTTGTTCTCTATCTTCTATTTATTGACAGTTCCCAGTTTACCTATTCTGAATTATTCTGGGGAATAGAAAATCCCCATGCTCCCAAATCCTATATTCATTGGTTTTCTGGTTGATTAAACTCCTATATTATGTCCATTGTTAAGACAAGCACAGGAGAAATGAGTTAAGAAATTGTGACACACCCACCTTCTTGCTTGTTTGACACAACTCTCCTGTAACTGAGCAAATAGTAATGAAATATCCAACCATATAAATAATGGTACACTGAATAAAATCCATAAGGGTCTTTTCTCAGTAGTACAGAAATTTGCACTAATTTGGGTGTTACTAGACTCAAGATCAAAAATTCATCTATTACAAACTGTCTAAAGTAATTCTCCAGAAAAAAATATATTAAAAGAAGGAAAACTCAATAGATAGCATGTGAAACGATATATTAAAATATAGCAGAATTTTTAACTCCAATTAATTTAAATATTAATACAACAACAAGCCTGTGATTAGACAGGGAAAAGGGAGCCAGAGCTAAGTGTTTCAGAGACAGAGACAGAGAGACATATGGGAGGAGAATGAAGGAAGATGGAGAAAAAATAGGATGACCCATATTCTGAGTAGCTTTAAATAGCCCCAGGTAGCTATGACTATCATGTAAGGGATGGATATTTATAGGATAATTTGTCTTATCTAGGTGGGCAACTTATATCATTATCAATTGAAATTCTTGTGTGGGCATCTTGTGAATTGAGAATTTATTGATATATAAATCTGACTGATTAATTATAAGCGTCTAGAGTTTTGATTTTACCTGGTTACTGGAATTTGGGATCAGTGACGACAAGGGGTGGACAGCTGGAAATGTGAGCAGAACCGCTTCAAGAGAATGACAATGGGGTCATTGTCATAGCACTGGCTGGGGCTAGCCTGAGGCAGAGCAGGGAGACCACTGCCAAGGCAGTGACTAGAGGGACGGGTGTAGCACAGGAACTTGGTGCCCTTTTTTTTTTAAAATATTTCCTGCAACATTTAAAGATATTATAATAAAATATGATTAAAGCTTCATCATTTACTTGTGTTTTGAAAACAGAAATGATTGTGTTATCCCTGTTCCTATAAATAGGACAAAGGAGCCAAAATAAAAAAAAATTAAATAAAACATTTGTTTTAGATTTGATAGCTATCTTTGGATGACCCAACATTGCACCTTGCGAGACTAGAGAAGTTTTAATATATCATTCTCTGCTAATTGCCTGTCTAAGTTAAAACTCACTAGGTCCCCAGATTAGGAAGGCTCTGGCTGTAATAATGAGAATGGTGTGTTAGACTAAATAAGCTCAAATAAATTCCATAAAAATAATAGTCTCCATAAAATATTAGGTGTCAGAGTATCCAGGACACATCATCTGAGGAGATATGATGATAAAGGGAATAAGAATTACTGAGACAGTGTTCATGGTTTTCTTCATAACAAGGGAAAATCATGATATATAACATAACAGGAAAAATCAAGTTACCTAAGAGCAATCCTGAGATATAAGTGTAGCAGCTCCTCAGACTCACTAGAAGATAAATAAAATAATTTCAAGGTAGACTGTATGTGAAGAATTACATGCATCAGCCTTCAAGAGGTGGATTAAACCCAATGAACGGATGCAATCTTGAAACTGGTAAGCCGCTGTGGTTCTAATTAAACACAAACTGTTTGCTATCTAATACCTGTCATGAATAAAATGCAAATTCATTAGCAAAAATAGCCAATCGTATCTAAATAGGTATAAAGATCCCTAAACTGTGCAACCTAGTAGAATTTATTTAATTTTTGTAAGGTAGATTTAAACATTAAAAAAACAGATTAAGCAATCTACCATTTTAAAAAAATCATAGAAGAAAAAAGTATTTGTGAATAATGGTTAAATAAATTCAACTCTGCTTTTTATTCAAAATAAAAAGTTCTGCAAGATATGAAAGAAAATTTCTGACTGGAACATAAACAGTTTTTTAAAACCTACTGATACTATATGTGCTGGTAAGAAAACTAAGAGTATATCCTATAGAACATCCCCAAATTGCCAGCATGTTATTGAAACTTTCGTCCTTCGAGTCTACTCATGATACACCCATATCATTACTGGTGATACTAGATAAAATAAGTGAATAAAAGTTACATATTAGAAAAGTCAGAAACCAGTTTATAATAAAATGCATCCAAATGTCAAAATGCCATTATACCTAGTAAGTGATTATAACTTGTAAGAACTACTACTTTTGCTATGCATATGCTGGGGGTCTTGGACCTGCCCATGCTTGCTCTTTGGTTGGTGGCTTAGTCTCTTGAAGCTCCCGGGGCCCAGGTTAGTTGAAACTGTTGGTCTTCCAATGGGGTTGCCATCCCCTTCAGCTCCTTCAGTTCTTCCCCTAACTTTACTTTAGGGGTTCCCGACCTCAGTCCAAAGGTTGACTGTAAATATCTTCATCTGTCTCAGCCAACTGAGGGTGGAACCATGCTAGGCTCCTGTCTGCAAGCACAACTGGATGTAATCTGGTTCTGCAGTAAGTTTAGTTTTCAAAAGGTTTTCAGCTAGCTCAACATGTTAGCATTATCAATATAGTTAACCTTTATATAGTAAATTATGGTTCTGGAATAATTAAAGACAACTAGAATTAATTTAATATCTTGGTCAGGTCTAGTGTTACCTTTCAACCCAAGAGATAACAGTTGTGGTCTTTATGACATGGGAAATAATTAGCCTTTATGTCAGTTAAGGCTTTTACAAGATTCTCATTTCTCATTGATTTCAATGGAATACACTTAAAATCTTTGATTTCTTTGTTCTTATGCTTCATTATTGCACCTGCTCTACAATAGACTTTTTTTTTTTTTTCTGGTGTGCATTATCCACCATTGAATTTCAGCTTTCATAGTCCTTAATCACTTTTAATATCAATTCCAGGTCAGTTGTTTTCTGTGACCTCCAACTGTGAAAATTAGCAATGGGCCATGATAATCAAAACAAGAAATTAAACCGAGCAGCAGGAGGATATTTTGCAATGCTGTGGTGTAAGGAGACCCAGCTGTATGAAGTGCTGTCAGGCAATATGGGAGGACATGAAATCTCATGCTGGTTGAAATTTCCCAATGCAGCATATGACAATAAAATGAAGATTCTGTTCTGTCTCAAACATTATTAAAATAATCAAACATGATGGAACAAACTTAAAGTATTTGCAAATCATTTATTTGCAAAGTTCATTAAAAATGTGCAAACATCTTTTAAGGTGATGACAAAGTATAAGTTAATTAAAAGCAGGTAAAAATTATAATCAGCCAAACTACAAACATATACAAATAATAAATAAGCATAATAGATTAATAAGTGAAATAATCATATATCATGGAGAATCATGAATTTAAAGATGGGGAAAAAAGGACAGACAACTAAATTATAAACTGAGGTGTGGGGGGTTATACTTTTAACGTCAGTACGCAGGAAGCAGAGGCAGGTGATCTCTCTGAGATCCAGGGAAGCTATAGCTACCAAGCCAGCAAGTTCCATACCAGCCAAGGCCAAGGAGTAGAACCTTGTCTCAAAATAAGTTATGTAAACTACCAAACTTGCACACTAATAGCTGTCAATAAAAGTAAAGGAGATTACTTCCATGTAGTTATCATAATAATTTGTAATGCTTTAACCACTTGGGGAAATGATTTAATACTGTCTTAGAAAATTATGGTTATTTATACAATATATTCCAGTAAACTTGCAGTTTAAATAATTAATGAAATGTTTGAATAACACAAAATTATCATGTGAATGCTCATGATCAAGCTTTATGCATGATCCTACAAAGATATAAGCACATTCATTCAAAATTTTACATAAATATTTCTGCAGGACCATTAGATGCCTTATATTTCTTTGCCCTATCTACTGAAAATTTCCAGAATAATGATACCTCATCAGCAACAGGGACACAAAGCATTCCTAATTCTGTCAATCATGAACAAACCACAGGTGTCTCTGCAGAAATACATGAATTAGGAGCTGTTAAGAAAATGTTGAAATAATTCATATTTTTCAGTTATAGAGAGTAAGAAGGAACTCAAGGGAAAAGTAAAATGAATGGTGGTGGGCTTGAAGGGTCACTAACAAAGTTCCACATGCCAAACTGAGAGAATTCCGGTGGCAGAACACACAAGGAAATATCAATGTTAATTCTGGGAAGTAAATAAATATTCATAAGCATATATTAACAAAACAAATGCTTCAACATATGTGGGAAAACTGTTCAATTACTCACGCACAGAATTCCAAACAATTTGTGTAGCTTCTATACCCCCTAAAGACAGAACGTTAATTCATACTCATTAATGTAAGGCTCTTTTTCAGACACAAATTTGAGAGCAATGAAGAGCAAACACATGACATTGCACTGAACAAGTCTTATGAGGACTGTGGCACCCAGATGATCAAATTTTTAAAGGAAACACTTATGAAAACGCTATCATAACAGGAACAGTGACTTAAACAAGGACCCACACAACTCTTCAATTTCTTTTTTTTAAATTTATTTATTTATTTATTTATTTTAATTTATTAGATCTTTCATTTACACTTCAGATGCCATCCCCTTTCCCCATTCCCCCCCCCTTAGAAAACCCCTATCCCATGCCCCCTTTTCCTTTTTGCATTTATACATTTTTTTAAGAAATGTTAATCATAGGCTTTATAAGTTTGGTATTGTTCAATCAGAGGTGTAACCCACTACCCAACCTAGATATATCAACTATCTTTGACTGGTGGAGATACATGAACATCTGCTTCCCTGTCTCCCCCCTCTATCTCTCTTTCATCACCTAGCTTCTCCTCTCCTTCTTCTTCTCCTCTTCTTACTCCTTTTCTTCCTCTCAGTACTCCTCCCACCTTAGCTCCTCCTACACATCACCCTTCCTGTTAAAAGGAAACTTTTCTCTCAAAATACAATTAGAGCATAATTATGCCAATTTGTACCAGTGAGGTACAAGATAGTCCTAATACCCAGTCCATCTTTTTGTTGACCTACCAGCACCTCTGTCATCTATCCTAACTAAAACACTTAGTTCTGAACCTGGCTTTTTCCTTGGCTTTAGGATGAATGTCAGCTGATGACCATACACTCAGATCTTTTCTCTCAAAGTAAATAGCTATGAGTTTTCAACCCCGTCAGAAATCCAGAATGACTGAGTTGACTATAATTGTGGGAAGCACAAAGCATAGCTTCTAAAACTTAGCCAATTTATAGAGACCTCTGAACACCTGGACACTCGCCCTACTTCAAAACGTTGGAGCATCTGTTCTTCTGCCTTCTGGCCCAGGATCATCTGACAGACCTTAGTGCTGCAGAATTATTAAGGGCTGATTACTCTGTCTAGGCAGATATAATCAGTCGACTATTCTGCAAGTGTGTCCTTTTCTGGACAGTAATTTGTCTGTAGAAGGAAAGTGGCAATTCTTGCCTAGTGGCTGTCTCACCACAACTGGGGTAACTCCAAGGATGCTCAATTTCTTCTTAGAATTTAACATAGGAAGCTGTCCGGAGCAGACAGGTCTCTAATGAAAATGAACATTAATACTGAAATGTTTGTCATGTCAATTCTAAGGATTTCTGATGTTTTGAAAACCAGCTATCCATGTAAGGTAATCTGGACTGTTGCCTGTTAACTCCACTCAGCTATTTCTAAATAAAACATAGAGAACACCCTTATAATAAACTCCAAGTCATGCATTTGCAATAGTCCCTTAACTCACAGGCTGACCATCTCAAATCAGTTAAAAAAGTTAAAGAAGGACTGGGTCTAAGCTTTGTATTCCTAAGTGTGTTATACTGGTACAATGCCTATGAGAGTAACAATATTCATCTCACTCTTATATCACTAAGAAGCTCATGCCAATGAAAACCTTAAAATTTGTAGACAAAGTAAATTGGTGCCATTTAAGAATTTATATCTTCATCTTGATATTAATTATACAGATTTCTACTAATAGGTTATGGCTATGCAATAAACCCTAGCTAATCCTCTCTATTCCGACAAAACCACTACTTTTCCCTAGGGAGACAGCCCAACATTTACCACCTTAGTCCCCATGCCCAGGGAATAGGGGCGCTGACTCATCATTAGCTTCTTCAAGCTGATTATGGGCGTTGAGATATTAGAAGAGGAGTGGTGGGGGAAATATGGTAAGGGGATAAAATTTGAAATGTAAATATTATATCCAATAAAAGAGGGGAAAAATAGAAAAGCGGTTAGAACCAACATTCTTAATAAAATGTCAGCCCTCTTTAAAAAAAAAAAAAAACTATCTTGATACTAAAATTTGTTTTGAGAATTGTATATTGCAGAATGATCAGCCTTGGTGTATCTACTCAACAAGCAAGCTGGGCAGACCTGCTCAAACCTCTGAGGTCCGTGAATTCCATCTGGAGGCAGCGAAGACACAGCATCAGAGGATTGTCAACTCTTCAATTTCTACAAGTCATTTCCTCCTTCTCCCTCCAGAACCCCTTCATTCAAGAGATACTCTTGGGTGTTTTTTCGGAGAAGTCTCTTTCCTATTTCTAAAATTTCAGTGTAAATTGCATCACATAATAAGAACTCTTGGCTGTAAAAAAGGTGGTCTGTGGTTTTTCTTCTCATCACCATTATTTAGAGATCCATTTATATTTTATATGCATACCTGATTTATTTTATTAATGATAAATAATCTAATCTATGATTATGCCACACCATTTTTTTGTTAACTCATAGATAGGGATTTGAGCTCTCTCTACTTTGGCATGAGTATAAATAAAGATCCTATTAATATTCAAGTGCACATATTTATTCAAATATTTACTTTTATTTATTTCTTATTCAGAAAAACATATGAAAGGACGATGACTGGAACATGTGATAATTACATGCTAAAATCTTGAAAAAACTAGTGAACTGTTTTCAAACTTGAGAGTATTTTTAATTTTCATCAATCATGTTTAAGAGAACTATTACTTTCAAAAAGTTCTAGTTTGGTGCCTAGAATGCAAGTTCAAGTTCTCATGACTCTCTATGGCTCCAGCTTCCAAGTACCTTAACTTCTTTTGAACTTGCGGGGCATCTGCGTTCATATGCATCTATCTTCTGCCCATACTAATATTTAAAAGCACAATATAACTTTTAAAATTGCTGTCAATAAAATATTTGAAAATGTATGCTTTTTGTAGATCCTCATGCCTATATACACAACTGTAAAAACTATTCTGTATGTTAGTAAAACAGAAATATTAAGGTAAAGAGATAGATTTGGTTAAAAATACTTTTTGTTCTTGCATGAATTCTAGCATACATGGAGCAAACAAAACATATGTAATTCTGGTTTCTGAAGAGCTTGTGCCCTATTCTCACCTTTATGGACACTACTGGCATGCAATGCACATATATACAAGCAGAGAAAGACATTTAGAGAGGAACATGGCACCAGCTCTACATGGTCTATGCATGCCCTTGACCTGTTGCCAGGAAAGTTATAAGTGATTCAGTTAAAAGGAATGGGATAAATAGATAGATAGATAGACAGATAGATAGATAGATGATAGATAAATGATAGATTGATAGATTGCAGATAGATTGACATATATGTATATATATAATTATTATATTTGTGTGTTTCTATGTATGTTAAATCAATTGAGTCTATGATCTAAGAAGTCCATTTAGTGTTGCTCATGTGTATGTGTTTAGGGCAGATCAGTCTTTTGGATTGGGACCTAGTTTATGGAAAAGTTGGTTCTTCCCTATTGCAGCCATTAATTTCTCATAGGTCTCCATCTATGTGTTGAAACTTGTGATATTTCCCCTGCCATATATAAGAAAACTCAATTTCAAAAGAGAAATCCTCCTTCTGCCCACAAATGTTTCTTTCTCTTGTTTGGTGTGTCCACTGAATTTTGGGTATATGTGTTGGACAAAAGTCATGTCATTTATGCATGTGCACCTCATGGTAAATGGCTCAATATATTTTGAACTCTTATGGATTCCTGTGATGGTTTCTGTTTCAAAGAAGAAGATTCTTATGGAATTAAGATATACATCTTTATCTGTGGGTGTAACAATAAATATTTACAATGAAGTCAGAAATTATACTGGTTCATGAAAGCAGCAGTGTTTTCTTCTACAGGCTCTCACATAACCAACCACAGGTTGTTGATCAGGTTTATATTATCAAGCATGGATTCTTTTTCCCGTTTCTCCTCTCTCTGTTTATTCCAATACCTTCCCAATCCCTTCCTATCTGTATCAACTTCCTTGATTTCTTTAATTATTTTTTCTTAATGAGCAAGCCCCAAATCCAACTAGACAGCTGTTGTCTAATCACCAGGGGTCTCAGTATTTCTCTCTTTGGCATATCTTGCCAAACAGGTTCCTATTATGATTCATAGGATTCAAAAGCTGATAAGAGTATTGGTTTTATTTTCCCTTGGTAGACTGCACAGAACTTTCATATACTATGAGAGCTAGGACTCAGTGAAGAGGATTCTAGATAAGTTCCTGACTTATTCTTCCAAGATATGTTGTGTGGTGTTTCTCCCAATATGGTCTTATATTTATGTTCTTAGAGTCAGCCAAAGGAGAGGACAACAGTATTTACTATTTGGGGAGTCTCTTCAGCTCTCAGAGAAGAAATAATCAATAGAATGAAGCAAAGCCCACGAAATGGGAATGGGTCTTTGCTGGCTCCTCATCTAATGGATGAGATATGTAGAAAAATGTACACCGCCTTGTTTATTTCTACTCTAGTTACAACTTATAGGAACAGAAACAATCCAAATGCCTTTAAAATAACAAATTTGAAATACTGGTGAATACATACACCACTGAGTTAAATTTATTTGAAAAAATGAAATAATATGATGTCTTTGTAAATGTATTGAAATACTGTATTGCCGCTGTGCTTTTAATAGTATATAAAAGGTGGATGGCTTTCTCCATTGGCCAAGAGGTTATATGAAGATTAATCTTTATTGTAGACTTTATGGTATTTAGGTCATTCATAGAATCAAATCTCTAGGCAATTCTATAATGGGTTTCCTAGGATAGGATAATTGATCTCTGGTAACCTACCCTAAATGTGGGTTGCACCATTCCAAGGGCCAGTGTGTCCTACTGAATAAAAAGGAGAAAGTGTTCTGAAAAACAATTTATCATTCACTGCTTACTGGAAGTGGATAGACTATTACCAGCCACTTCATGTGTTTCTCAGCATAGCCTCCTGGCTTGAGATACCAGGCTGCAAACCAAATTAAACCTTGTCTTCTTTAAATTTCTTTTATCAAGTATTTGATTATGCCAATATGAGAAGTAACAAGAGTTTTTAAGTGATTTCTTCATTAAACCATTAAACTCTGACAAAAGCTCAGCTGGCACATTTTCTTTTAATCCATGTTTCTCTAAATCAAGAAACTTAAGCAACATTTCCTCAAAATTAGAGTTTGTAGCGTGATACAGCAGTTTCATTTATATAAGAATTCAACATCATGTAAAGTATTATTGAGCCATTTTTAAAGAATGTACTGTATTGGATTAAAGTTCAGGCTTTGTGCATAGTGAGAAATTATTCTACCACTGAGCTACACTTCAGCCCTTCCATGCCTATTTTAAAATGTATGATATGAGGGCATGAAAGATTAAATAAACCTGCTAAAAACCACACATTTCTAAGTAGCAGTGTGACTGGAAAGTTGCTTCCGTGGAAACTCAAAACTACATTCTGCCCACACTGACAGATGCCTCAGGCAGGTTCAAAATTTTGAATGTGTGAAAGTTTAAAGAAAGGAGAGGACACATTAAGTAAGAGTAATGAAGGGAAGTCTGGAAATGCTGCTTGTTTAAATTGGACTTTGTAGAATGAAAATGGTTTCAGTTAAATACTATATGGAGGGACCTGGCAATCAAGAACAGGTTATAACAGGAGCACTAGCCATGAGATTCCATATTTATATTGTCTCCACAAAACTAACTAGAATGATGGGGAACACTGCAGGAAATGTGGAGATGCAAGGGCTCATTGGACAGAACATTCTCTGCTGCATAAAATAGACCATTTCACCACTTATGACCTCTACAGTCTCATTAAATATATACTCCTCTTTACAAGAAAAGGGAAGCAATGTTTCCTACCATTGATTCAGTTGTTCAATATTGTCCAACATATAGTTTTCCCGTTTTGGCTCTACCATTCTCTTATTATCAGAAATTTACTCTTGAGGGCTGAGAATATATTTTCCTTTCCAATGTGTCAAAAGTAAACAAATTAACAATGGAAAATAAAGAAGAAAGTGTATTATTTGAGAATTTGTGGAGTTAATGCTTGTATGAATGTTAATGGGCAGAGTGGTTCCTAAGAATTCTAAGTTGGTAGCCCCTGTATTACTACACTGAGAAACATTAGGGATGGATGGATGCCTTCTATCCAGATACAAACATCACTTTCCTTACAATTTCTGCTAGACAAATTATGCAGTCCTTTTGTCATCAATGACAAAATAGAATTATGAAATACTATAAAATAGAAATCAGTAGTGATTGCACAAACAGCAACTAAGATGTAACTGTCTTAGAAAAAAATAACAGCATTTTAGCTAGAATGTGAGTGTGGTGGGGTGGGATGTGGGAGGAAAAGTGATATATTTACAGAAGTAACAGTACTTGATTGGATCTAGAATGCAAGAAATTCAAGGTTATAAGCTCATTATAATGGTAATACTATTACTAATAAAATAATATATAAATGGCTTTATGGAAGTAAAGAGTCACGATGAGGGACATTGTGATAGACTATTATCTCATATCCCAGTATTCTTATTATCCTATCATTGTTTAACCCCAGTACAGAAGTCAGACACTCAAGACTGCTCTTCTGGTTACTAGTGCACTGCACTATGCTGTCTCCATCATGTGCACTGTACCTTGAATTCTGATTTATTACAGAGCTTATGTAGATATATTGTGAACAGCCTATTTGTATAAACTCTAAATAAGTGTGAAATTCTGAGACTTCACTTCAATGAACATAGTAATACAAATGCATATGTAGGACTTAGAGCTATGCACTGTAGTATTTTATTAAATATCTAAAATTGTATCATTTACACATATAAAAGAGTGGACATAAGATGTGGAAAGGTATAGGCATAAATTCAGACTTCTTAATTTGGCATATGAATTGAAATGTGTCTTAAAAAATTCATGTGCTGAATTAAGTGAATCAGAAAAACATTTAAGTCCATTATCAACATTTTTATACATGTCTTAAGAATTTAACTTTCTATATGTACTTCAATAATATAATAGACTTTTTGTTTTATAAAATTTGTTATACAAACAAAGTTAAAAGATCACAATAATTAAGAAACTTGGCTGTGTACCAAGTTAATGTGCATGACCTAATTGTATCAACTGTATCTACCAAATTTGACAAAAGAAAAAAATAATAATAAAAAATAAAAATAAAATAATAATAATAAAAACCACAAGGATTAAATAAGAGAAAACTGAATTTAATATTCAATTAAATATTCAAGTCAGAATGTTTATTAAAGAAAAATAAGCATTTAGTAAAATTACAGTATCACTAAATGCAATAATTTTTCACTTAAGATCCCCCCTTTTTTTCCAGTCAGAAACACTACATGTTTGATTATAAAGGAAACAACTACTTAAAGATGAATGTGTATATAACCCCAGTATAGAGCAGGTAAAGTTTCCCATTCTATAATGTCACTTTTTTGAATATCAGTTGAGAAAAAATGTTAATCAGAATTAACAAAGCCAAAAATATCAAGAACTTTGTAGATAGATATAGAAAATAGAGTGGAAGCTAATTCAAAACATTTGCATCTGGAGACTTATTTTATAGCCCAGCAAACTATTGAAAAGCTATCACAATCAGAAGGCAAAGTATGTATCTAATAAAAATGTTTCCCTAGAGGAGACTATAACATAGGATATTGTTATTCTGGTCTGCTATAATTATAGCTTCTTTAACAGATTGTTCTCGGTAAATTTTCAAGCTTTGCTTCATGTTGCTTGTTTGCAGGAAATAATGAAAATTGAGAAGGTTGAGGATTCAAAAAATTTTATTGATTATGAAAATTAATTGGTTCTGTTCTCTAAGAACTAAGAATTAGTATTATATATGATTGTCTGAGGCTGTGGTCCAGCTTTACTGTTTATGTCTAACATACAAAAGGTCCAGTATTCAGTCATCAGCATGAAAATGTTAGAAGAGGGGTAGGAGAGAAAGAGAAAAACTTTGAGAAGTACCCGGCCCACTACATGTGTCAGTTACAGTGGCTTTGTGTTACCCAGAGGTTTTCACTGTGACAAAATACTTAATATAAACAACGTATGAAAAGAATGTTTTAGTGTGGTTTCTAGTTTCAGAGCTTTTGCTTTTGTGCCATGCTCATTTGGCTCCATGAGTTGGTTAAGTAGAGGATAAAAGCAACCTATCTAGGACAATCTAGCAATTACATCAAGAAAAAAAAGAAGGTCGAGGGACAAGACAATCCCTACAAGGCTTGTCTCCGGTCATCTGTCACTCTCAGCTATACCTGACTCAATCTCATTCAGTTATGAACTCAATGAACCAATCCTCATGACATGATGGCTTTTTAGTGGCATTGCCAGTAGTAGTGAACTGAGTCTTTAAGGTATGACTTTAGAGACAATGCTTATGATCCAAATCCTAATTGTTGGCTAAAGTATCAGATGAAATATTTAACTTATTATAAATTACATCTATAAATTATTGAGCTATTTTACTTTTCCTGTTTTTTGAATATTCTGTTATGCAGCAATAGAAAGAACTAAAAAGCATTGTTTACTAATAGTTGATACAGGAACTGACAGAAATAACAAAATGAGGATAATTTTTTTTCCATTTTTATTAGATATTTTATTTACACTTCAGATGCCATCCCCTTTTCCCATTCCCTCCCTTAGAAAGCCCCTATCCCATGCCTCCTTTTCCTTTTTGCATTTAACATTTTTTAAAAAAAATTTAATCATAGGCTTTATAAATTTGGTATTGTTCAATCAGAGGTGTAACCCACTACCCAACCTAGATATATCAACTATCTTTGACTGGTGGAGATACATGAACATCGGCCTCCCTGTCTCCCCCCTCTTTCTCTCTTTCATCACCTAGTTTCTCCTCTCCTTCTTCTCCTCCTTTTCTTACTCCTTCTCTTCCTCTCAGTACTCCTCCCACCTTAGCTCCTGCTACATATCACCCTTCCTGTTAAAATGAAACTTTTCTCTCAAAATACAATTAGAGCATAATTATGCCGATTTGTACCAGTGAGGTACAGGAGAGTCCTAATACCCAGTCCATCATTTTCTTGACTAACCAGCACCTCTGTCATCTCTCCTAACTAAAACATTTAGTTCTGAACCTGGCTTTAGGATGAATGTCAGCTGACGACCATCCACTCAAATCTTTTCTCTCAAGGTAAATAAATAACCAGGATTGGCCATGAGGCTATAAGTTTTCAACCCCATCAGAAATCCAGAATGACTGAGTTAACTATAATTGTGGGAAGCACAAAGCATAGCTTCTAAAACTTAGCCAATTTATAGAGATCTCCGAACACCTGGACACTCGTTCTACTTCAAAACATTGGAGCATCTGTTCTTCTGCCTTCTGGCCCAGGATCATCTGACAGACCTTAGTGCTGCAGAATTATTAAGGGCTGATTACTCTGTCTAGGCAGATATAATCAGTAGACTATTCTGCAAGTATGTCCTTTTCTGGACAGTAATTTGTCTGTAGAAGGAAAGAGGCAATTCTTGCCTAGTGGCTGTCTCCCCACAACTGGAGTAACTCCAAAGATGCTCAATTTCTTCTTAGAATTCAATGTAGGAAGCTGTCAGGAGCAGACAGGTCTCTAATGAAAATGAATATTAATACAGAAATGTTTGTCATGTCAATTCTGTGGATTTCTGATGTTTTGAAAACCAACTATCCATGTAAGGTAATCTGGACTGTTGCCTGTTAGTTCCACTCAGCTATTTCTAAATAAAACATAGAAAACACCTTAACAATAAACTCCAAGCCATGAATTTGCTATAGTTCCTTAACTCACAGGCTGACCATCTCAAATCAGTTAAAAAAGTTAAAGAAGGACTGGGTCTAAGCCTTGTATTCCTAAATGTGTTATACTGGTACAATGTCTATGAGAGTAACAATAATAATCTCTCTCTTATATCAATAAGAAGCTCATACCAATGAAAACCTTAAAATTTGTAATCAAAGTAAATTGATGCTGTTTAAGAATTTATATCTTCATCTTGATACTAATTATATAGATTTCTACTAATAGGTTATGGCTATGCAATAAACCCTAGCTAATCCTCTCTATTCCCACAAAACCACTACTTTTCCCTAGAAAGACAGCCTGACATTTACCATCTTAGTCCCCAAGCCCAGGGAATAGGAGCGCTGACTCTTCATTAGCTTCTTCAAGCTGACTATGGGCATTGAGATATTAGAAGAGGAGTGGGGGGAAGAGCAAATTGATAAGCCTCTGATGCTGTGTCTTCACTGCCTCCAGATGGAATTCTCGGACCTCAGAGGTTTGAGCAGGTCTGCCCAGCTTGCTTGTTGAGTAGATACACCAAGGCTGATCATTCTGCAATATACAATTCTCAAAACAAATTTTAGTATCAAGATAGTTTTTTTTTTTAAAGAGTGCTGACATTTTATTAAGGATGTTGGTTCTAACCGCTTTTCTTTTTTTCCCCCCTCTTTTATTGGCTATAATATTTACATTTCAAATTTTATCTCGAGGATAATTTCTTAGGTGATACATTCCAGATATCCATAGACCAAGACTCAACAGTGACCTTACTTACCTGGGTTACTGGGCAAGTGTGAAACACTTTTAGACTCTTAATACTTCTAGTAGTTTGAATGATATACTGTTTCATATTCATATATTATACTATCATATATTCATATTTCATATTCATATATTATACTATCATATATTCATATTTCATATTCATATATTATACTATAATACTTGTGGTGTTTATATTTCTATAAATACTTTTTTTTATTTTAAGGACCACATGGGTTGGGTAAATGGACTTGCTAATTAGCAACCATTTGACTCTGTCTTTATTCCCTGGCTGCTTTTAGGAAAATGAGTCAAGCAGTCAGCCAAATAATGCTCATGCCAGCACCACCTGTCTGGAACGTTCGGCGAACACGGTGAGAAAAATATAAGACAATTTCAGCTGACGTCCTCTGCTCCTGCAGGCACATTATCCGTTAGGGCAGTTTGAAACAGTTGTATCGGAATTTTTGCTATCATAAGCCATCATAGTGTCTATGGGCTCCTAGAAACATTTTCACTTTAAGAGAGGGGAGAATCTTCCCTGGTGGGTTCAAGGGTTGATTTCTGAGAGTGATGCTTAGAATCAAGACTGTGATTGTTCTAGAACTCAACTCTCAGAGACTAAATCATGCTAAAATTTAAGGGCAAAATTCATGCAAACAACTTTGTTCGATCAGAAGGCAAATGAGTGAGAGTGGATCAGACATCCTTTCATGGTCTCTCGAAGCAAACTCCGCAGTCCTGCTCTCTCCATCTTCCAAGAGACTTTCCTGAGCTGTCTTCCTTGGTATTATATCACTGGACTCATGAAAAGGTGTTTATCAGGTGGCCTTGTCTCATATGTAAACTGGTAACACTGAGAAGAAACCAGAAAAATACAAATGTAGAGACCGCACAGTTGCCCTCTTATTACTGTGTGTTTAGTTTAAGTCCTGGAAACTGCCTGAGCTCAAACAACCAGAGTGGAGGCAAAGGGAAATATGAAAACACAGGAAAGTGAAGGGTCTATAATGAAGAAATATAAAGGTAACAAGGAAACCAGAAGAGAGGAAAAACACTGTCAAATCTTCAGGGACATAGAAAACCTACAAAAACGGTAACACTGACTGCTACAGTTGATTAGGTCTGGACTAATTCCTATTCCTTAGGTCATAAAATATCCTCAGTTCATTCAGAAACATCAAAAGATACTAGTGAGATCTGACATGGCTCAGAGAGAACAGGATGGAGAGGAGCCTAATCACCAGGAAGATTTCTCCACTTCTTCAGGAAAAAAGGCTCCACGACATCTACTTGTTGATGTTTTGAAATCCTGTATAATAAGGGATACACTCTGGCTCCTATCTTTGTTTTTAATTTTCTTTGAGTTTTGTTATATTTGTCTGATCATTTTAATGAGGCTGGTGCATCATTAAAGCTTTAGTATGAGACGGCAGAAGATACAGCTCAGTGGTAGTGTGTGGTCGAACAAATTTATTTTGCTGAAGACTTCACACATTAGTAAAAATGGTAAATAGATATCTTAAAAAGTAGTGATTTCTGAAGAAAAATCTTTTAGGTTTTGCTTTTTTTAAAAAAAGTGTAGATAAAATTAAATTTTAAAATGTGTTAAATTTAGTAACTGACAAGTATTTATACTAGGGGTACATTGAGGTATTTGAGGCAATCAGGGAAAAGTATCAAAATCTCCTGACCCTGAAGTTTTACAAAACTGGGATAGAGTAAAGGATACAAGTTTAATTGGATAATAATACTGATTATAAGAAAAGAAACAATGACATCACACCTGTAAACAGATAATAGGGACAAAACTGAACTACATAGACAACACCTTATTATGCTGCATTTTGGAAGAAGAAGCAGCCAACCGCTGAAGGGGTTTTAAGCAAGATTGATTTGGCACTAGAAGAGATTCCTTTTGAAGAGGCAGGGTGGGAGGGTTGGGGGAAGGAGCGCCAGCCTCAGCACTTCCCTCACCTCAGTACCCTCTCAAGCTCACAAAAGCTCCCCTTCACCTCCCTTGCTCATTCCTGCTGCCTGGCCCTTCAAAAGAGACACAGCCCAAATTCAGCAACACTCATTTCAATAGCACTCCCTAATGCAAACCCCCTCCCAGGAACAACAAATGCCAGCCTGAGAACAGAAAAGTGGCTTCCAGCCCCCTTGTCTCAGAAGCTGGCACTCTCTCTGATGGATAGCTAGACACTCCCCACCACAGGTGACTTCTGGCCTTGGGAGAAGCAAAGAACCACACATCCTTAGAGAGATTAAGCCAATTAAGTGGTCCCAGACGTCTGTGACAAGTTTGTAAAAACACCCCTGATAGCACCATAAAAAAAGGAGCCTCCCTCCCAAATTGCACAACCCTGCCCACCAGCTAAACAGATGGACTTGTGTTTGAAGAATCACTTCCCTTATCTGCCATGTAACCCATGAACCTGCTTGTGTATAAATTCCCTAAGCCCCTAGATGGGTCACCGAAATCCTACCCTGCACAGATCGAATTATTAAAAGACCCTTTGCCTCAATGCATCAGATATGGCAATTCTTTAAGCTCTTCTGAGGATCTCGAGACATGGGCATAACACTTTGATGCTAAAAACCCTAGACCTCAATGCCAATATGACACTCAGTTCTTGGCAAGATGATTATCAATAGCAGGGGTAAATTCTAGACAGTAATTTCAGTCCTCTGCCAAATTACAACATCTAAGTGTTAATCTGTCCATGGTCACAACATGTACAATAAGAAAAATACATGTTTAAGGATTTAGGGCCTGTGTTTTTTCTATGGAAATTTATCCGTTGACAATTTGCAGAGCCTTATACTTTTCTGTTTTTATGTTTATGAGAATCACCAAGGTCATTGAAATATAGCCTTATTAATGTTTCTGCTTTTGCTGTAAAAGTAATAATAAACTGGCTTTTAAGCAAGGAAAATTTACACCACCTCTCCATTTTATGATAAGAGGAAATAGGTGATGGAGGTATGATTTATGGATTTGCTGTGTTTTGATGTACTCAGAGACTGAAGTAAGCACCAGCATTTTAACATTAAAACTTGAAAGTAGAAGGCAGAGATAATCAGTGTAATTTCTCTTAGGGTCTCATGTAACTGAATGATTAAGTAATTGATCTTCAGTTAAAATAGTTCCAACCCATTCTGTGGTATAATAACGGAATACTAAGAAAAGAGATGAGAATAATGATGTTTTGACCTTTCCTCCCATAATATAGTAGTAAATCACACAGTATCAATGTTTCCACTAAATGGTTATTTAGTGGAATCAATCACTAAACTTTGAGTTAATTTGGCCAATACATATCACCACAGGCAATAACATATTAGAAGGGAAATATGTATTTCAGCATTTAAAAATATGAACATGCAAATGGAAATCAGAATACCTTATAAGAAATTTGATTGTTTATAAGATTTTCATATGCTTTGATGTGAGACTGCCTTGTTCACATTAAACTCGACTCTGCTTCTGCTTCATACAAAAAATAAAGAACAGAGACAATTATGATAATGACAGTAACAGTAACAATAACAACAATAGTAATAATAATAATAATAATAATAATAATAATAATAATAATAATAATAATAATAACAATAACAATAATAAATGTTAGGGACCATGAGAGACTTTTAGGTATTATATGAAGTATTCCGGAAGGAAGGTCAGTCCACTTATCAGACAGAACCAGATGGAGACGCAGAGACTCTGACTCATCAGTCCTTCATCTTTAGAATCAGAACAAGTATTTAAAATTGATGAGCAGGAAATTATTTTTATTACTTACTTGTCAGACACAAAGTCTTGGTCCTATTGTGAATCATAATAATCCAAATGTCTAGATTTTAAGACTGTTTGTTGTCCACATGGATATATAATGTAGACCATGTTAAAAATAATACGGAGGATACTGTCATCTTTTTTTTTTTTTGGTTTTTCTAGACAGGGTTTCTCCGTGTAGCCCTGGCTGACCTGGAACTCATTCTGTAGACCAGGCTGGCCTCGAACTCAGAAATCCGCCTGCCTCTGCCTCCCAAGTGCTGGGATTAAAGGCGTGCGCCACCACCGCCCAGCTTAGGATACTGTCATCTTATGGTGGACATTTTCATACTTCATAGTAATTTTCAGTACTTTTATGTTCTTATGAATTTTGTACATAAAGATAGATAGATAAAATATACTTATATATAAATATATATGTATACACACACATATATATGCAATTCTACTATAATTATATATATATGTACATTTTTCTGACTAGAAATGGATTTTAGTAATTTTATATGAACATCTCCTAAGTTCAGTTTGCACATTAAATTAATGGTTTCAGTCTTTAAAGTGGTCCTCAAGTGTAATGCCTACTAATGTTCTAAGTGAAAGAAGCCAGCAATGTGTTTTTTTTTTTTAAATACAAAAGTTTTTTTAGATTGTTAACATTGTTGCAAAAGTGCTTCCTGGAGTTGATTCCTTTATTTCCTCTAAGTGAAAGTGTTAAATACTCACTAGTACTTTGGTGTGGTGGATTATTATCAATCTTTGAGATATTATTTCTTCTTTTTTGACACTTTTGTTTCCATTTTAAAACTCCATTCAATCATTATTATCCCAGTAGGTGTCACTTTTTAACGTATCTTCCTTAAGATTGTATAAGTTTTGTTTTGATTGATTTTTCTGTCATTTCAATATAACACACCTAGGAAATCTACACAGTCTTTTTCCTGTTGTGGATTCTTGTACTTTCTTGAACAGCTAATTTGATTTATTTCTCTCCCATCAATACCTAAAGATATCTCCTTCATCGTAACACTCTCTTTTTATTTTCACATTACTTAATAATATTTTACAATGTATAAGAAATCTATACTTCTGCATAATGATTACAGCATATCGAAGACTATTTATTGCCTTCTTTATTTAGAAAAATTGTTTATGTTTACAAAATTTGCATTCTTCCTCAATTGAAAGAAAAGATTTATGACTATTATTTTTTGTTTTGTTATTTTAAGTGTTCATATTTTAGGCATATTACCTTTCATTGTAGGTTTTTTCAGACTCTACTTCTAGTGAATTTGTTTTAACAACATCAGCTTTTGTGAAACACAGCATTTTATATAGGATTCATTATTGTAATTTATATAAAACAGAAACCCAGGTGATTAAAATATTCCAAAAAGATCTGGTAATCATATCTGTGATATTTAATTCTTAATAATGCCTTCTCTTAACATGGTGTTTCTTTCATTTAAATCAAATTTTATGCTATTCATTTTTAAATTGATCCTATGTTAATTACATTATAATTGAAATCGTTATTTATTTTAATTATGAAATTTATGGTAACATAAATATATACCGAAGATAAGAAAAGAACAATACATGACACTTTTTGAAATTATTCTAGTTACTTGCTAGCTTTCCAGTATTTATTGTTTTGGACACTTATAGCCAAAAGTCTTTAATATCTGGAAGAAATTATCATATTTGAAATGTGTTCTCTTGTCTTTTGGGGGACTCCTTTTATGTTTATACTGTGTCTCAAAGTCACCATGAGCCAAGATTAGACTTGAACTCTTATTCTTCCTCAGTTTTTTAATCCTGAGATTATAGTTATGATTCAGGCCTTTCTCAAGTTATGATGGTCATTTTCTCAAATTATAAAGACAGTAAAATATTTCAGTTAATACCATAGGCTACAAAAGATACAATGTAATTGCTAATTTTTCATGTGGATATGTGAATAGATGTTGGATTCTTCTATTTATAATTAGGGATGAATTTCAATGCTCAAAATAACAATTATTTATTATGGTTTTAATTAGATAACTTATTTAAAATAATACAACAGAACTTTTGGTTAAATACAACTTAAATCTTCATTATGGAATGACAATTTGCCAAAAATAGTTGCTGAATTAACATAACATGGACTCATTTGTATACCTATGTTTATGTGTATAAGTGAATGGACTTGCATGCAAGTATGTACATTTGCTGGCTTAGTACAGTCAGTGTATTAGTTTTCTAAGGACGATTTAAGATTTAAAAGGGCAAAACACATCCAGCAGTTTAAGTTATCATAAAATTATTTTTTGGTCATTTTGGAGACTAAAAGTTTGAGGTATCACTGGAAACTCTCAGGAACTTTGAGAGGAGGTTATCCCATGTTTCCTCTTTTCTTTCTACTGATAGATAGTACTCCTCGGGTTGTTTGGCTGTGGTTGCCCTTATGCAGTCTCTGACTCTATTTTCCTTTGGTATTACTGTGGTGTCCTGCTCCTCCCATATCTATCTTCTTATAGTTCCTGGTTAGAGTAGTGGCTCTGTGTACTCTGGTCTAACCTTTGACATAAACATGGTAAATTGTTTTTGTGGTGCTTGCTCCTATTTATAGAGAAGAATGTTGTTTGATATACTTGGACTTAAAACATCTTTTGCAGGGTAGATGATTTTTACTTGTTATTTAACATTGTGACATTAAAATTAATTTTCCAATAGGTTAAAAAACTTGTGTAGAAACATGAAGTTTGCAGGACTGTATAAATGGGATTTAACCTCAGCTTTATCTGTTTTTCTTCTTTCATGATGCCATTTATTTGATAGAACATATAATATAGACAAAATATAATCTGTGCTAATCTCCCATGACATGTAGCCATGTTGACTTCCATTTTTGTCTTTTTACTTTGTTATATTTTATGTTGAATTTTCAGCATGGTGTTTAGCAGAACTTTGAACAGATTTATCTAAACAGTTTACCTACTTGACAATAATTTGAAACTTCTTTATAGGAGCTAAAATATAGCCCCCCTCTTTTTGCTATAAGTCAGTAGTATCTCATGCTATGGCATGTTCTATCTTCTTCAATAGATATGCATTGAATATGGTAAAGCCTTAAGATGAAGAAGAAAAAGTAATGATTTTGGAAGTCAATATAGAAAAATAGGAATTTCTTTGTTATTAAAAAGAAATATACTCTTTATATACCCTCTTCTTCATAAATAATGTGTATTCACAATGCCAATGTGATATTTGATTCATTAAAATTTTCAAAGGCTGAATTCAATAACAGTTGGAAGTTGCTTTAAAATGAAAGTATCACATGATATTGAATAATAAGGCATACAGGGTATAGTCTCACACATAAAGTAAATGTCAGAAAAATCACCACATGGAGTTACAGGCTTAATTTACAAGCTAAATTCTTGTATGAATTCATATGAAAATGAACAAGTTTATATCAAAGTTGAAGCACAAAACTCACTAAATGCAATTTTGAAAGAAGCCTCCTCAAAAACTGTAGCAACACCCCCTATGTTTTGAGAAAACAGAAAAGTATGTTTTTCAATTGCTTGTTTGAATTAATTTGAACTAATATTTTATAGAAAAGTATTTAATAATATTATTTGAATACCTTTTCAAAATCAGTAAAACTCAGGCACTAAAAACAAGTGATATCAGCAAATTGTTTCTGAATATATATTATTTGTCTTTTATATACAAAAATTAGATCAGTATGGTCTGTCTGTTTAATAAACTGGAACTAATTTATTATTAAATGAAGAACCAAAAATATTTTCAAAGTAATTTAATGTCCAGTAAAGTGTTCTATTTAACAGTCCTCTCCAAATGATAACAAAGCAGTAATGACTTACAAATTAATGCTAGCTGCATTTTTCTAACTCTAGCAACACTGTGAGAATAACATGTGTGGGTTCAATGGTAAATGCGATATTGGGCACATTTAAGTTGTTGAGTTTTCATATCCATTTAGAGTAATTATATGGCAAAACATTTATCATATGTTACCAGCGCTCTAGGTTCATTAAGAGTTACAACCATAAATGTGTGGTTTATAATTCTTTAGGAATTTGAAGCAAATGCATATTAATATTAATTGCACTCCAAGAGGTGAAAAGTATATATTGATTCAAGGAAAAAAAAAGAAAAAAGTTTTATTTCTGTTAATACATATAATAAATGTGGACTTGTGAGTACTAGTTTCATTGGCGAAGAATAAAAATCATTCTTTACCTGAATACTTTATAAGCAATTTCATGCAATATAAAAATAAGTCTGATGCACTGAGAACACATATTAATTGAGGTCTATATTGAAAACAAACTTACTTTGAAGAATAAAAAAGAACACATTTAAGTGGATCTAAATGTAAAAATAATCATTTTTTTGATCATTATTTTCTTTGCTAAGCATTGTATTTCCTATGCCTGAACAAATGACATATTGGATGTGGTATATAGAGTATTGATTGAAACATTGAAGGATATATTTGTGACAATTTCATATTGGTGCATAATGGAGCTAGTGTTTGCCACCACTAGACTGAAAAAGACATAATGATTAGTAAAGCTTTAAAAATATTTAAGTCACTTGGCATAGATTTGATATTCTTTATCAGATTATTTTCAGCATTGATAATGTGCACCTCTTTGATTTGCTTTCTGTTTTCCTATTAGTCTGCACTAAGATGAAGTGTGAAGAATGATCTTCATTTTCAGAGCCTCTGATACATCTCGATTCATGAGTCTTTATTTTTCTGACTAGCCGTGTTATCCTTTGTCTTAACTGATATGGTATTGATGGGGAAAATGTTCTGAATGATTTTGTACTTACAGGTTTTAGCACATCCTTCTTTAGTGAAATAAACTCAGATTATTTCAGAGACGTTCAAGACAGGCAAGATAATCTGCATTTAGGACACCAGCATCCATGACTGACATGAAGATCAGTCTCTGAAATCTGCATGGTGAAAAGGAAGAACAGAGTTCTATGGTTACTCTCTGACACATACACATGCAGAATGGCATGTGTTCCTAAAAATATCGATAAATAAATTAATGTTAAAGAAGGAACTGTGTTAATATTTCAGTAAGAAACATCTAATTAATAAATGTTTCATCTAAGCTTCCTACTTTTAGTTTATAATTCATTTATTTATTTATTTATTTATTTATTCACTTACATCCCCCAAACTATCCCCAACTTCCCTTCCCTATGCCTCTAAAGCCCTGTCCCTGTATTTCTCAACATTTTACATCTAGTCTCTGCAAAATTTGGCATTTACGCTACCACTGAAGCAGGGCTAGGCACACCTCCTATACATATGTATCCAGTTTAAGCCCTTATGCCATTTGGTTTGTGGCCTAGTCTCTGAGAGCTCCCAGGAGTCCAGGTTAGTTGACAATGTTGTTCTTTCTGTGGGGTTCCTAAGTCCTTCAGGGTCTTCAATCCTTCCCCCAACTCTTCCTTAAGGGTCTGTGATCTCCATCAAATGTTTGGCTATGGGTATCTGCATCTGTTTCTGTCAGCTTCTTGGTAGATGGGTAGAGCTTCTCAGAGAACAGCTTTGCTGGGCTCCTGTCTGTAAGCCTAACAGAGTATCATTAATAGTGTCAGAGACTGATGTTGCCCATGGATGGTTCTCAAATTAGGTTAGTTATTGGTCAGCCATTCCTTCAGTCTAGGTTCCACCTTTGGTCCTACATTTCTTTTAGACAGGAAAAATTTTGAGTTGAAAGATTGGTGGGTGGGTTACTATCCTAATCCCTTCACTGGGAGTCTTCCCTGGCTACAGGAGAAGGCCACTTCAGGTTCCATGTCTCCACTGATGATTTCTTTCCTTTTCATAATTTTAAACTTTAAATATTAGGGGCTTTAATCAGCTTTACATATGTAAAAGCAAATGAAAATATTCCAGAGCATCTCATTTAAAAATTAAGCTAAAATTACTATTGAATTACATTATGTTGTACATTATATTTAGCTGTTTTATTCCTCTATCTTTTTCAAAGTATTACAATGTATATTACTAGATTAATGACTGGATCCTCTGATATGAAAATGCCTGAAATTAGATAGGCTTATTCTTACTATGTATTATAATGATTACTACTATCAAAGAGTGTTAAAGTCAAAATGAAATTGTATGTAATTATGTAAAACATGTAAAGTATTTGGTAATACTTAAAGAAAATAATATTCATTAGGATTTTATTTGTCATTATTATAATTAATGCCAATTTCTAAATATATTTGAAATCTATTGGTTTTAAAGTAGAAAATAAGGAAATGTTTTTGTGTGTTTTTCTTGGCAAAATAAATTCATTGAGCCTATTACCTTCAAAGATTATAAATATAATAAAATGATTTTCTCTTATGTATTGTTTTTATCTTAAAACTTTGTCCATAATATCAACAATTAATAATTTGGACCTCACAAAACTGAGAAGCATCTGGATGGTAAGGAACATTTTTATTAAGGCATAACCGAGTCTACAGAATAGAAAAATATATTTTAATTAACTTGAACTCCAATAGATGGATAATCCCAATAGATAGATAGATAGATAGATAGATAGATAGATAGATAGATAGATAAATTTTAAGAGAACAACTTGACTTAAAATATGGGTAGAGAGCTAAAAGGAGAATTGTCAAAAGAGGAATATCAAATGGCTGAAAACACTTGAAATGTTCTGTGATCTTTGTCATCAGGGAAATGCAAATCAAAATTATTGTGAGATTTCATCTTACACTTTGAGATTACATTTTACATTCAGAATTGTTAAGGTCAATAAAGCAAGTGGCAACTTGTACTCCAAAGGATTTATAGTAAGCAGAATGTTATCCATTGCTGTTGGGAGTGCAAACTTGTTCAGCCACTATGGAAATCATCATGGGGTTTCCTCACAAAGATGAAATAAATCTACCTATTTAAAGATCCCGATGTACTGTTTTTATGTATAAATCCAGAGAACATTTTACCCAACAACAGAGATTCTAGCTCATACTTGCTCATTCCTGCTGTATTCATAATAGCCAGAAATTGGAAACAACTTAGATGTCCCTTAATAGAAGAGTCAAAGAAAATGTGGTAAACTTATTCAATGGAGTATTACTCAGTCAAAACTGATGTTACACTCCTCAAATTAAAGGCAAGACTCATTGTTGAAAATAACACCAAAAAAAAAAAAAATCCCCAAAACCAAAAACAATAACAACAAAAACCCGCATAGGACAGGAAGTTGAATCCTATCAAATTTGGTGCAGAAAGTTACTCTGCATGATACCATTGTTGAAATGGAAAGACATAGGCACAATGGTATCCTGCCTGCAGGATTTGTGATGGCAATGATGCAACAAATCTTGTGAAAGTTACCAACCTTCATGAGATAGACCCTATACTGAACACTGCTTATTTGTCCAAAATTGAGACTAGGTAGACCTAAAGAAAAACCAAATGCTACTTTCCACAAAAATAATATAACATATCAATAAAATGACTCCTAATGTCTTTATGCCAGACTCATAGATTGGAGCCTTGCTCAGAGTTCATAAGTGAAGCTTCCTCTTGCAGCAGAAGAAGACTAATATAGGAACCCCAGCCAGACATTATGCATAGAGAGAGATACCTTGGAACACTCAGCCCTAAATGTGATATCTTCATGGAATCCCACCTCTTAGCAATCATAGAATTCTGTGCAAGAGGAGGCAGAAAGAGTGTAAGAGCCATAGAAGACATGGGACACCAAGAATATAAGGGCCTCTTGTAAATGTCACATATATTTCTTGAAATGAAATAGATTAGAGCCATACATAGACTGTGCAAACATGACTTTGGCTGAACACTGAGATTTTCATTTTCTGTTCTAACTATCCTAAGGCCTAAACCTGGATATTTCTAGCCTGCATACAATTTAATCTTCCAAGCTGAATGATTAAATGTGGCGTTCCTCTGCATTGGACTGAATTGCTCTGCCTGGCCTCATATTAACTTCGTCTCTCTGTTCTAAACTTCTGACACTTTATCATTCTTTCTCTCCTCCTCCCTTTCTCTCCTTCTCCTCACTTTTCATCCTACAGGTCCTTTATGTGCATATTATGGCTTCTGGTTAAGTGTTTTCGTAGAACTCCTGAGTGTGTGAATGAGGGATTCTCTTAAGGATTGTGCCTTTTCTTGGGATTTTTTTATTCTGTGTGTTTTGCCCAATTCCACTAAATAAGCCTTTGTTTTATCTTATTTAATTTAATTTAACCTAATTACTATCCCTTAGTAGCCTGCTTGTTATGAGAGACAGAAAGTGGGTGGATCTAGGTGGTAGATGAAGTATGCGTAAATTGTGGGAGTGCCAGGAGGGGAAACCATAATCTAGATGTTATATGAAGAAACATGTATTGTGATAGTGATTATAGGCATTTAATATAAGTATTTTGTAAGTATCTGTATGTTTTCTTTTTTGAAATTTATTAATTTATTTTAAATTCCAAATTTTATTCACTTCCCGGTCTACCCTTCGACTGTTCCACATACCATACCTCCTTCCCTCCCACTTGTCTCCGCAAGCATGTCCTGTCCCTCCCACCTCTATTCCCACCAGACCTCTAAACTCTCTAGGGACTTCAGTTTCTTGAGGGTTCAGTGCAACTTCTCTGACTGAACCCAAACCCAGCAGTCCTCTGATTACTTGATTTTATATATATATATATATTGAGGTCCTCATATCAGCTGGTGTATGCTGCCTGGTTGGTGGTCTAGTGTTTGAGAGATCTTAGGGGTCCAGGTTAATTGAGACCGCTGGTCCTGCACCCAACCAATGAACAGAAGCTGCTGATCCCTGTGTTGAATGTTTTCTTTCATTTTATAACATTTTTTAAAAAAATTGTTGTCTTGTAGATGAATAATTTCACAGAAGGCTTTTTCAGAGTGTTTTCCCTTCTTCCTATACTCAATCTAAGTGTACTGTAATCTTCCTTGACCCTGTTTGGGTTTTGAATGTTTAGGAATTTGTGTGAATTCCAAGTGAAAACATTCAGAGTGGTAATGGAACTTTTCTATTATAGAATCAAGACACATTTTTTTTTCTGTTTGCATTACAGAATTTTCTGCTGACTATGAAAATAAGGGTCAAAACACTATCCTAAGGGAGTGTGTTAACAAGCGTTTCATTTCTGTTAAGAGACACCATGACCAAGGCAACTCTTATAAAAGCAAACATTTACTGACTTACAATTTCAGAGGTTCAGTTCATTATCATTATGATTGAGAGCATGGCATACTATAGACAAGCTTGGTACCAAGAGTTCTACATCTTGATCTGAAGGCAAACAGGAGACTGTTTTCCCAGGCAGTCAGGACAAGGCTTAGTATTACACTGACAAGATTTGAGCAAATATATGAGACCTCAGACGCGCGCCTCCACAGTAATACCTCCCTAAAAGAGAGCTACATCTCCTCCAATAAGGTCACACATCTTAAGAGTGCGACTTCCTATTGACCAAAAATATTTAAACCACCACCATAAAAGATAAGATTGAATACCATTTCTGTCATTTGTTTGGTATTATAAAGAAATTTAAAAAACTATCTTGATACTAAAAGTTGTTTTGAGAATTGTATATTGCAGAATGATCAGCCTTGGTGTATCTACTCAACAAGCAAGCTGGGCAGACCTGCTCAAACCTCTGAGGTCCGGGAATTCCATCTGGAGGCAGCAAAGACACAGCATCAGAGGATTATCAATTTGCTCCCCCCCCATTTCTCTTCTAATATCTCAACGCCCATAATCAGCTTGAAGAAGCTAATGATTGATGAGTCAGCGCCCCTATTCCCTGGGCTTGGGGACTAAGGTGGTAAATGTTGGGCTGTCTCTCTAGGGAAAAGTAGTGGTTTTGTCAGAATAGAGAGGATTAGCTAGGGTTTATTGCATAGCCATAACCTATTAGTAGAAATCTGTATAATTAATATCAAGATGAAGATATAAATTCTTAAAGGGCACCAATTTACTTTGTTTACAAATTTTAAGATTTTCATTGGCATGAGCTTCTTAGTGATATAAGAGTGAGATGAATATTGTTACTCCCATAGGCATTGTACCAGTATAACACATTTAGGAATACAAAGCTTAGACCCAGTCCTTCTTTAACTTTTTTAACTGATTTGAGATGGCCAGCCTGTGAGTTAAGGGACTATAGCAAATTCATGGCTTGGAGTTTATTATAAGGGTGTTCTCTATGTTTTATTTAGAAATAGCTGAGTGGAGTTAACAGGCAACAGTCCAGATTACCTTACATGGATAGCTGGTTTTCAAAACATCAGAAATCCTTAGAATTGACATGACAAACATTTCAGTATTAATGTTCATTTTCATTAGAGACCTGTCTGCTCCGGACAGCTTCCTATATTGAATTCTAAGAAGAAATTGAGCATCCTTGGAGTTACTCCAGTTGTGGTGAGACAGCCACTAGGCAAGAATTGCCACTTTCCTTCTACAGACAAATTACTGTCCAGAAAAGGACACACTTGAAGAATAGTCGACTGATTATATCTGCCTAGACAGAGTAATCAGCCCTTAATAATTCTGCAGCACTAAGGTCTGTCAGATGATCCTAGGCCAGAAGGCAGAAGAACAGATTCTCCAACGTTTTGAAGTAGAGCGAGTGTCCAGGTGTTCAGAGGTCTCTATAAATTGTCTAAGTTTTAGAAACTATGATTTGTGCTTCCCACAATTATAGTTAACTCAGTCATTCTGGATTTCTGATGGGGTTGAAAACATATAGCTATTGACCTTAAGAAAAAAGACTTGAGTGTATGGTCGTCAGCTGACATTCATCCTAAAGCCAGGTTCAGAACTACATGTTTTAGTTAGAATAGACGACAGAGGAGCTGGTTAGTCAACCAAAGGATGGACTGGGTATTAGGACTATCCTGTACCTCACTGGTACAAATTGGCATAATTAAGTTCTAATTGTATTTTGAGAGAAAAGTTTCATTTTAACAGGAAGGGTGATGTGTAGGAGGAGCTAAGGTAGGAGGAGTACTGAGAGGAAGAAAAGGAGTAAGAAGAGGAGAAGAAGAAAGAGAGGAGAAGCTAGGTGAAGAAAGAGAGAAAGAGGGGGGAGACAGGGAGGCAGAGGTTCAAGTATCTCCACCAGTCAAAGATAGATGTTATATCTAGGTTGGGTAGTGGGTTACACCTCTGATTGAACAATTCCAAACTTATAAAGCCTATGATTAACATTATTTTTAAAAAATGTATAAATGCAAAAAGGAAAAGGGGCATGGGATAGGGGTTTCCTAAGGGGGGGGTATGGGGAAAGGGGATGCCATCTGAAGTGTAAATAAAATATCTAATAAAAAAAAAGAAATTTAAAATTTTATATATCATATTTTCCTAAGATTTCTGTACTCAAATTTATATACAAAATCATAACTTAACTAATAAATTCTTGGGCATACCAATGCTTTCATCACTAACTTATTTTATTCACAATTATGTGATTTAAAATTTTTATTTATATAATAAAATATACTCTGAAACCAATTAAATTTTCATTTATTGAAATATCATAAAATAATTATATGGATTTTAAATATAAACAAAATAAAAAATAAAGTCCAAAGTCTCTTAATTTGTTGTATAACTAGAAATGAAAAACAGCAAAAATAATTCCTGTTTGAATAGGGCTTCACTAGAATATGGATTTATTTTCTTAATTAATTATTTCCATGTGAATTTTTATCAGATAGAAATCCAAAATAAACTCTCACTGTGTGACAATTTTAAAAATAGGTGATAACATTTAGACACACTTTCCCATATCATTCAGACAAAGAAGCCAATTCACTGGAACATTAAAAACTGATGAACCGAGTGGATGCATAAAATAGCAATTAGAAAATAATCAGTTAATGAAGTAAAAGGACAGTGAGAAGTCATCCGTTGACAGAAACTAAGCACATCCATTAATGAGAAGTGACACTGAAGAATAGAAATGCCAAACCAAACAGCAACTATGACAGGAAGTATATTGGATGGACTCATACAGCTAATTGGGTTAAAGTGCTTATGGGTACATGAGATGTTTTTCTGGCATATTTTTGGAACTTCAGTAAGAACAACATACTTTTTTTTTATGAGACTGATCCAGAGATGACCTTTACAACCTTCGCTATATATAGTTATATATATATATATATATATATATAACTATATATATATAACTATATATATATATATTTCAAGTAAACTATTCTAAAAGATGTGCTTAAAAGACTGGTTTTGTTATGAATATATAAGGTACATAGGAACAAATATGTGCATGACTACTGGGGAAATACTTCCTTCCTCACATATTTGACAACTGTGTATTGCCACCAGAAATGATAGAACACATCACATGACAGAAAAGAATGTGTTATGAGGCATTGGAAATGAAGTAATTAATTCTCACTATCTCTCTTTACCTACAGGCTATTTCTGTTATTTTACACAGGGTATTATGGAGAACACTTCTTGATAAAGCATAGCTTGTAAATTAACAATTAGCCCCATCTTTATGAATAGTCTGTCTGGAAGCATGCAGAACAAAAAGCTTAAATGATGAACTAACATTATTTTAGGTTTACAGGTTTGACAGCAACATTTATACAAAAGAGCTTTAAATAGTTTAAGATCACAGTAAAATGTAGCCTAGGGAATATACCTTTTCTATTCCCTGTTTAGCCTTATGTTCACAGACCTCCAGCATCAATTCTCAAGTAGTCATGGGTCTGGAGAAGCACATTATAAAGATCAGATGGAAACACACTGGCACATTATCATCATCCAAAGTCCATCAATGTGATATGTATTTGTCACAATGATTACATGCTATCATACTTTTAACTAATGTGTAACCAAGTTAGTCATCACTAGTATGATAAATATATTGTATATTACTATAAACTAGTACATAGGAAATTTCATACAATTTCACTTTATTAACTACACAATATATTCCATCTATGCATTGTTCTTTCTCCGGCCCTGAAAACCATAGTTTTTTTTTTTTTATTGTCTCCATAGAATCTTTTTCTCCACTCACAAGCATAAATCTAAAGACAGAAAACTTTTCAAATTAGATTCACTTATATTTACTATTCTTCATTTGATATTTTATTAATTTTTAAATTTGAAATCATGTCTATTCAGTGATATATAATATTCATTTTTATAAATTTTATCATGATTCACCTATTTACCTTCTTAAAATGTCGTATTTATTTTCATGCCATAGCAATAATAAATAAAATATTTGTAAATGTTATTATGTTGACTTAATATATATATATATATATATATTTATATTGCTGTTACCTGTTTATTTTTCAATGCAATTTTTATTTAGAATAGGCATCTGTTTATATGTATATGTATATATATGTATATATACATAAAAACTGAGAACAGATGCCTATTCTAGATATATGTATACATATATACATATACATATATATATAGTGCTTTTTTGCAACTATCAAAGAGTTATTCTGGATCTCATAGAAAAGATATACTAACTTTGGTAAGAATTTGTCAAACAATCTTCCAAAACAGTGGTACTATTTTTCTTCCCCAAACAGTGAATCTCAATGTTTTTCCTCCCACAGACTCATTAGAATGCAGTGTTGCCATTATTTAATTTTATCATTTATAAGTTTAGAGTAGCATCTTTGTAATTTGCCATTCCTAGTGACTTATGTTCAATAAACATTACTAAGTTACCTGTTTATTTTCCATTGCTATTTCTGTTTAGGACAGGCATCTGTTCTTATATCAGTTTTAATTAGAAAATCTATTTTCTTATTAAGTCCCTGCAAGTTTCTTTTCTTCATATTAACAGAAAGATTGTGAAATGGGTAAATATGCATGAGATATGCTACAGATGACATATCTTCAGAAAATGATCACTTCAGTTCTCTGGCTCTTCTTCATGGCTGTGTGAGTGAAGAAGCACTCAGCTATATCACATGATCATGGCATATCATATTAGCTAATCACATGCACTAAAAGAAGCTTGGTTGGTAATCACGTATGACAAGTACACACTTATTTTTCTTGGTACTATGACAAAATGCTTGAAATAATCAGTATATGGAAGAAAGATATGGGTCATATCATGAAAGGAGATTATCAATATATAATATCCTAATAATAAATAATATCCTTATAGCTACAACAATAAGCCAGTCTCATGTGATGGTGAAGCCAGTAGTTTGAAATGGATGAAGTCCCATGTAAGGGGCTAGAGGGAAGAAGTGGATATGGGAAATTTAATATTTTTAAATATTAAAATATTTGATATACACCCAAAATACACATTGTCATAGAATAAGCATCCTTGTGAAGAAGTGAAGAATAAGAACACAGCAAGAAAAATGTTACCAACAACAACAACAAAAAGATTGCAATTAAGAAAGAAAAAAAAACATGGTTGCTGCTATATATCCTAATTTAGGACTTGTGGTGGTATCACCTTAACTTGCAAAAGCCTTAGGTAGTCCCTGCTCGCTACTTATGACAACTGAGGTACACATAGCCTGCCTCTTGGGCTGGATCTACTCCACCTTTGCAGATTCCCTCAGCAGGTATTCCATGGCCTTGACATCTGCAATACTTTAGGGTATTTGGCTTAACTAACAATACAAACAGTGGCCTCTCTGTTATCTTAGCAGCAAAGCCAGCTCTGACTCACCAAGTCAGGCCTCAGTGGCTTTCTGCATCCTTGGTGCAATGACCTGAATGTTTTATTTATGACTATATATATTGGTAGCTACACTGTAAAGTTCTAACAGAGGCTTGAGATGTAATCTCAGTTTCATCTACCGTAAATACAGTCATTTCATTATAGCTTGGCAGCTGAACCATAGTGGCAAGTAGACAACCTTAAACATTCTTAGTTCAGAGTCTTTCATTTCAAGTGAAATTTTATTTCCACAAGGTAAAGATTTTGATTGGTTAGAGGCTTCTTGTCATTCCACTTTTTCCAGAGACTAATATTGGCTTAGTTTTCACTTTAAAATTATTGATTTGTAATATAAAATATTTGTTTTTTCACTTTAATCATTCTGAAACATTTTATACTCCCTTACTCTTTATTCAAATCTATAGCTTTTCTTATCATTAATTCTTACTGCATGCATATATGTATCTGTATGTATATGTGTACATATATATGTATGTGTTTCGGAACAAGTATGTGTATCTGTAGGTATAGATATATCTGTCTCTGTGTCTTTATGTCTCTCTGTTTCTCTGTCTCTCTGTCTCTCCATCTCTGTCTCTGTCTCTCATTTAACTGCTTTCTTTATATCAGCCATGGCTACAAACTATATTCATTCATACCTCTTCCCATTAACATCTTCCCTTTACAACATCTTTCATCAGGCACAAGTTCCTTTCATTACAGTTCTGAGAGTAGTTAGCACTATCCACACTACAGTTTGCGTGGTATGTTTTCTTGAAATTCACTGTGCCAAGTAACTATGTACACTATTGTTGAAATAAGCCAAACTCAGTGTTTCAAGACATTGCTATAAAGAAATCAGAATTTTTCTCAGTATATAAAAAGAAGGCCCTGTGGCTCATTTTCTTAAGAATGTCCTTCTTCCCCACTACTGAGTAAACAGAACTGTCTTTTCTGTCTGTTTTACTGTTGCCAGTCTTGTATTCTCTACTCATACTAAACTATCCCATCAGGTTTTGTCTATAGCATTCTAGATCTACCAGAATAGAGTAGGAGTAGAGGGTAGAGTGGAGCAGAGCAGAACAGAATGGAACAGAAGAGAATGGAATGGGAAAGACATGTCAAACTCTTCATATTCCTGAAATCCTGTTCCAAAGGACTATGGTTTATATTTGTCACAGAAACGCTACCACAGGATCTTATTTGTCACAATAATGAATGCTAATTCTTGTTACAATTATCATTATTTACTTTTCTTATTGCTGTTACAAAATGGCTGATCAAAGCAGTATAATATGGAAGACTTATTTTGGCAAAACAGTTTGAGAGGTTTAATATTTCATGAAAGGGACATTATGACAGTGGGAGAATGAAGTGAAGTTATTGAATATGAATAAGGGCAGGAAGCTGGGAGAGATGAATGTTGATGTTCCCTTCCCCCATCCCTGTCTTTATTTATTGTGCAGACTCTAGACCACGGGTTGCTGCTATCCACAATCGAGGTTGGTGTGGCATGTGTGAAAAATAACTTTGTAATTATGTTTAACACAGACTTACCATACCATTTATTAATGTCATTTCTAGTTATGGTTATCATGGAATACTATTAGCAATACAAATCATCAAGTATTAACATTCCATAGAGATCATACTGGAAGACGCACATAATTGTTTCAAAATCTAGAAGAGCAACAAGTTTGCTGAGTCTGTCTCCTTGGAACTTCAGAAATTACATTATAAAGTCTCATTAACCTGACTGCCTAAGCATGACCTGAACAAGGACAACAATAATGGACTTGCTAATGATCATGTTTGCAAAGATGGCAACCTCATCCATCCACTTGAAGCCATGTCTTTTGACTGGAGGTAAACTACAAGTTTCGTCTTCCCACTCTAGATGATTTCATCCAAGGTTCAATATATATATGTTTGTGTGTGTGTGTGTGCAAATTCAACATTTGAACTTAATTCTAAAAATATTTTATCTACTGCTTAATTAATTGTAAAAGATGTTGCTGACATTTTAATTATGATTCATTAACCCTTTAATTATGTTTAGTGGAGTAGTAAATTCTAACTCCCTTCTAAAATTATAGGAAATATTGATGTTCATGAGAATGCAGGACAGATGTTGACACACAAAGTGGAGGTTCTCCTTTTCAATACAGAAGGGGAAGGGGGAATGTGAGGAAACTAGAAAATATTTCTTGAGTGAGGTAACTCAGACCTAAAGGGACATGGATGGTATGTACTCACTAATAAGAAGTTATTAGCCAAAAGCCTACTGAATACACAGGTTACAATCCTTAGAACTCAAGAAGGTTAACAAGTCAAAGGAGTCAAGTGAGAATGCCTCAATTTCACTTGGTCAGGAGAAGAACGCAATCATAGGAGGAAGAGGGAGGGAGAAATTTATGTAGGAGAGGGAACAGGGAGGGAAAAGGGTAACATGATCAGGTATTTTTTTTTTTTTTGGTGGGGGAGCAAGACTTAAGCCCTGAGGGCCAGCCGAAGGAATGAAAACAGGTAATCTCGTAAGGTAGGAGTTGGGGGACCCTATAGAAAGCACTAGTGATAAGGGAAGTGAGAGACTGTCAGGACCCAAAGTGAGGGCACCTTAGATGAAATGCCCTATAGTGGGGAGATGGAACTTGTAGAGTCCTCCTTCAGTAGAAAGACAGGGCATTAAATGAAGGGATGAGGTTGCCATCCCACAGTCAAAAACTCTGACCCAGAGTTGTTCCTGACTAAAAGAACTACAGGAACAAAGGTGGAGAAGAGCCTGAGGAAAAGAAGTTCCAGTGACAGACCCAAATTGGGATCCAGATCAAGGCCTGACACTATTATTGATGGTATGATGTATTTGCAGACAGTAGCCTAGCATGGCTGCCCTCGGAGAGGCCCAAGAAGCAGTTGAAAGAGTCAGATACAAATACTAACACCCAACCAATGGACAGAAGCTGGGAACTTTTGTGGTGCAATTAGGGAAAAGCTTTAAGAAACTGAGAAAGAGGGTGATGCCACAAGAAGTCCAGCAGTCTGGACCCCTGAGATCTTTTAGACACGGAGTCACCAACCGGACAATACATACCAGCTGATATGAGGCCCCCAAGCACATATACAGCAAAGGACTGCCTGGTGTGGACCCAGCGAGAGAAGATGCACCTCTCATGAGAGACTTCAGGCCTCAGTGAGTGGGAAGGTCTAGTGGGGTGTGGGTGGGTGTGGGTGGGGTGTGGGTGGGGTGTGGGTGGGGTGAGGGTGGGGTGGGGCCATCCTCTTGGAAAAGGGGGATGAATTATGAGATGTGGAGTAGCCAGAGGGAAGACTGGGAGGAGGATAACTAACAACTGGACTGTAAAATAAAGAGTAAATACTAAAAAAAAAAAAGATATTAAAGAAAAATGAATGTTGTTTCCTGTTATTTTTGCTATTGGCAGTGGAGTTATGTTTGTATAGCTACCTTCTTTTAGGGTTGTTGGAAGATTATTTTCTTGCTTTTTCTAGGTTGTAGTTTCACTCCTTGTGTTGGAGTTTTCCACCAATTATCCTTTGACGTGATGGATTTGTAGTAAAATATTGTGTAAATTTGGTTTTGTCATGGAATATTTTTGTTTCTCCATCAATATTGATGGAGAGTTTTGCTGGATATAGTAGTCTGGGCTGGAATTTGTGTTCTCTTAGGGTCTGTATGATATCAGTCCAGGATCTTCTGGCTTTTATAGTCTCTGGTGAGAAGTCTGGTATAATTCTTATAGGTCTGCCTTTATATGTTACTTTACCTTTTTCCCTTATTGCTTTTAGTATTTTTTCTCTGTTTTGTACATTTGATGTTTTGACTATTATGTGGCGGGAAGTATTTCTTTTCTGGTCTAAACTATTTGGAGTTCTGTAGGCTTCTTGTATATTTATGGACATTTCTTTCTTTAGGTTAGGGAAGTTTTCCTCTATAATTTTGTTGAGGATATTTACTTGCTCTTTAAGTTGAGAGTCTTCCCCCTCAGCTATACCTATTATCCTTAGGTTTGTCCTTCTCATTGTGTCTTGGATTTCCTGTATGTTTTGGGTTAGTAGCTTTTTGTATTTTGTATTTTCTTTGACAGTTGTGTCAATGTTTTCCATGGTATCTTCTGTACATGAAATTTTCTCTTCTATCTCTTGTATTCTGTTTGTAATACTTGTGTTTATGACTCCTGATTTTTCTTTTAGGTTTTCTATCTCCAAGGTAGTCTCCCTTTGTGATTTCTTTATTGTTTCTACTTCCATTTTAAGATCTTGGATGGTTTTGTTTAATTCCTTCACCTGTTTGGTTGTGTTTTCTTGCAATTCATGAAAGGAGTTTTGTGTTTCCTCTTTAAGGACATCTATCTGTCTACCAATGTTCTTCTTAAATTCTTTGAGAGTATTATTTATGTCCTTAAAGTCCTCTATCATTGTCATGAGAAGTGATTTTAATTCTGAATCCTGCTTTTAAGGTGTGATGGGGTGTTCAGGGCTTGCTATGATGGGGGAACTGGGTTCTGATAACGTCATGTAACCTTGAATTCTGTTGCTTATGTTCTTGCACTTGCCTTTCGCCATCTGGTTAACTCTAGTGCTGCCTGTACTCGCTGTCTCTGACTGAAGCCTGCCTTTCCAGTTATCTTACTTTTGTCTGATCTCCTCGGGGTCCAGATGTCTCTGTGATCTTTTCCAGCTGCACTGAGTACAGTTGTACCTCTAGGATGCCTCAGGATATGGTGCCTCCAATGTAGCAGACCAGCTAGGTGTCTGCTGTTCTGGGTGTAGTGTCTTCTCTAGGATGTCTCAGGATAATGCTCCACTATGTTCATAGCACCCTTATTTATAATAGCTAGAAGCTGGAAAGAACCATGATGTCCCTCAACAGAGAAATGGATACAAAAAATATGGTACATTTAAACAATGGGATATTACTCAGCTATTGAAAATAATGAATTCAAGAAATTTTTTATGTAAATGGATGAAACTAGAAATTATCATCCTGAGTGAGTTAACCCAATCACAAAAGAACACACATGGTATTTACTCACTGATAAGTGGATGTTAGCCCAAAAGCTTGGAATAGCAAAGACTCAACTGACAGACCACATGAAGCTCATGAAGAAGACCAAGAGGAGATGCCTCAATTCTACTTAGAACGAGTAACAAAAATACTCAAAGGAGCAAATATGGAGACAAAACATGGGACAGAAACTGAAGGAGGGGCCATCTGGAGACCATTCCATCTGGGTATCCATCCCTTGTACAGCCATCTAAGCTAGACACTGATGTGGATGGCTGGAAGTACATGCTGTCAAGAACATGATATAGCTGTCTCCTTGGAGGTCTGCCAGAGACTGACACATTTAGAGGACAATGCTCACAGCTAACCACTGGTATGATCAGGGGTTTCCCAAAGAAGAAGTTAGAGAGTAGACTGAAGGAGTAGAAAAGGTTTATGACCCCATGAGGAAAGCACAACTAATCAAAATGCTGAGTTGTGGACTTCTGTCCAAATATTCAACACACTCCTGAATCTAGTGCTCAGGGAACATTGCAGTAGAGGGGCCGAAATAGTGTAAGAGCCAGAAGGTAAGGGACTTTGCTATGAAATTGTGGGAACTTCTTATCTTAGAAGCTACACACATACATTTTCATCAACAAATTCCCAAATGTGAGCTGAACAAAAAGGACACCAACTGAATTCCCAGTCTACATGGAAGACTTAGTAGATTATATTTAAGAATATATATGCCATAAGTGAAGAATGTGCCATGAATTTAAAGGACAACATGGAGGGGTGTATGGAGGTTTTTAAAGGAAAGAGATGGAAAAAATAAATGTAATTACATTATAATCTTAATTTTTTTTTTTAAGTTTAAAGAAAGGAAAAAAAAAAAAAACCTTTACTGACAATTGCAATTGTTAATCAAGAGGGCAAAGAAACACAGCATTGTTCCTGTGAACTGAAATCTGCCCATTATGTAAATGACTTATCCAGTCATTTACTATTATTTATTAGATGATGAGGAGTGTCAATAATTTGAAATAATGTAAATTGTTGTAAATATATTTACATGGAGTTTGGGTCTGATGTATTTATTAATCAAATGCTCATGAAATATTAATCTCAGAAATTTATGTCATTCTTGTTGTCTAAATACTTGATTAGAACTGAACATAGTTGCTTTTGTTCTTTAAGGATTATAGTCACTTTGATTAATACGTGGTGATGTTTTCTCAAAGCTAATATAGATGAGAGGCATCATTTCATGTGCATTTCACTTTATTAATCACTGCAGTCTGTCCACATCTTCATCTACATTTAAATAAAGTTTTTGTCTGCTTTTCTTACTGCTGTCTTTACAGTCTAGACAAATGTCCTTGTCCAGATCTTTGGTTTGAAAGGGACTTATATTTAACCCTATTAATGTGACATGCATACTCAAAAGAGCCTTTACATTTGTGACACATGGTGATTATTTATTTTGTAGACTTCACTTTCTCTATCTAAGTAACTTTAACAAATTTCTTATGATGCAACAAATCTTGAATGAGTTTTTTCTATATGAAATTGAATTTATCAAAAGGTAGTATATGTAATATTCTACTAAAAATCAGATTCATTGACGTATTCAATAGTTTACCTATAGTTTTCTGCAAAGGTAATCGTGGATAATAAATTGCTGAAATCAAAGAATTACTTAATAGTACTATGTTTCTGAAATATTTCTTATGAGATAGGTTACACTAGTAATATCCTTCAAAATAGAATTATCACATTTGTATGGTTATCATGAGCAGTCATATAATGTTTTAATTCTTTTATTTACTATCTTCATATATAAGTTATTGACATGAGATGATAGGTGTAGAATATTTTATAGAATCATAAAAGAAAAAAATTCCTGTGTGTGTGTCAGTAGCTTAAATAATCCCTCTTTTCCTTCATAATGTTGAAGGAAATCTTACTTAATGTAATCTTACAAGGACAAACTGATTATCAATCATAAGGGGAGGATTTAGTGCTAAGATCAAATTAATAATACCAGTGAATTATTAATTTATTTTAAACTATTTAGTTTAAAAAACAGATGATCATCACATTTGTAATCTCATGTTTTCTGGAACAATTAATTCTCAAATACCAATATTTTTCTAATGACCATTTAAGTTGGCTACTACTCCATTCATTTTATTTTAAGAAATAAAAATTTATATTAATTTTTTTCAACTCATTATATTCATAATCTTTAGTTTTTTTGTTTGTTGCTATATGATCAGTTTTAAAATTACTGATACTACATATGTGTGCTACTAATTTTGCTCGTAAAAATGATGTGTGTACCATGATTCACCGAACAAAATTATTCTTCTTTTTTTTTTTTTTGGTTTTTCGAGACAGGGTTTTTCTGTCTAGCCTTGGCTGTCCTGGAACTCACTCTGTACACCAGGCTGGACTGGAACTCAGAAATCCTCCTGCCTCTGCCTCCCAGGTGCTGGGATTAAAGGTGTGCGCCACCACCACCCGTCCAACAAAATTATTCTTTCAGAAATATTTTGTATATTTCATTGCAAAACAAGATCTTCAATTGTTTGCTATTCTGTAAAAACCATAAATCACAGGAAAACGCATTCATTCAAGAAAAATTAAATCTTGTCTAAATGATGGACATGTTAATTAAAATAAATTACTAAATGATCTCAGGCTCAATATAGGTATGTAACACAGACATCTAGGACTTAGGGTAAACTGAGCTTACACATGGGGCTTCATGCGTTTTTTATTGTTTTCAAAAAGGCAGCATAGATTTTTGTTTCAAATAAAAGATGAATACAAAATTAAAGAAAAATGCTACAAGATAATTTTGAGCCCTGTTGTTCTGAAACAACATTGTTTCTGTATCTGTTGCTTATTTTGTATCAGAGGACAATATGGTAGTCTAGGAGTTGGCTCATTTTATAATCAAATATTGACAATGCCAGAAAGGAAACACATTACATATTCAATTTTATTTGCTTGCCTTTGAATCAGTAGCATACACTTTGGAGACCTCCATGGGTATGGAGCTCTGTGTCTCTTAGCAATGGGCTCCATTTGTAGAAAGTTTACTGACCATGCAACTGAAACAGTAGGTACATTTCTCTCCCTGTTACTCAGGATTAGTAACTCCAAGAAGATGCTAAGATATGATGACAATTGTCGATTCACATAGCTATCACCTCAAAAACATCAGTTACTCTTATTGCTGTCATGTTCTTCTAGGGTATCTTCTAGACTTGGATCTGACTTTTCCTTTGTTTTTGACATTTTGTCATTTTTCCTATTTTGGATATCTTAGTTCATCTATGGTAGTTAGGAACATCAATTTAAAAGCTTTCTTACTGCAGAAATAAAAATTTTCTATCTAATTTACATTGTATATATGATTTATATAAAAATTCTTTATGACCAAAATGGCTTAGATCACCTAAGAATAAAATTGGCAAATTTTAAAATAGATAAAAATCCCCCAAATTTATTTAAGTCATGAATAGAGTGACATCATAATTAAACTAGCATTAGATTTTTTATATTCTAGTAATAATATTAATAATAGTAATAATTATAAAATTTCAATATCAAGACAAACATATATAATAAAACAGATGAGACAAAAGTAGTTATTCTTGAGTAAGAATATTTACTTCTTTATCATTTTTTACCATCCAAATCAACAAATATTGGCTTTCTATAGAGCTAGAAGATTGAACATTTTCAAATAGTAGTAATGAAAAACATAAGAAAATATATAGAATAAAAAAACTGTCAAAATAAGTAATATATATGGAAAAAAAGATAAGCATCGCATGCACCTAATATTTCTGGGAAAATTAAAAGTGTCATTACAATTGTTAAATATACCTGAAGGAGAAACAAAGAAACTATTACGAAGAGCATTAAGGGCAGAGAAATACATTATAGTTCATTTAAACGACCATAACAAAACCACAAATTTGATAAAATAAATAGCAAGTATTTGATATCTAACAATAGAGGTGACAAGAAGGCCTGAGAACAGCAACAGCATGGTTGCATTCTCTAGAGGGTTAGCTACTTGTCTTGCCGAACACTATGTTCATTGACACATATAGGGGAAGTATGAAAACAAGCATGTTTTCAAGAGCAATCATTCTACCATGACCTCAATCATGAACTCAAAATAAAATCATACTTCACAGACTCCATAGAAGAGAACTTTCTACATGACAAATATTTGTTTCACAGAAAAGACCCTTGCTGCCTAAGAATGAAAAATTATTCTAGACAGAGAGAACAGAAGATTTTCTGATATTCATATTGGTTAGATGGTCTGGGTATTGAGAGTGTTTCCTAAAATTTATTTCTATTGTTGAAATAGAAATAGATGGCCTACTGGTGAGGATCAAAGTGCCTATTTATTGTAGAAGCATTGGACTAAAGGACACAGATTAAAATTGCCAGCAAATAGATTTAATAATAGTATGCCTGATATTTAAACCAAAGCCTCTGGATTAATAGGACAATTTTGGGGATCATTGGCTTTTTTTTAAAGCATAAAGGTTTCTCTATCTAATTTCTTCCTCTTTAAAAGTCAATTACACAAGTCATACTAACTGCTAAATTGCATATAAATGAGGAATATCAATGAGGAACACACTAGGCATGGTTCTGTAAAGTGTGTCTCCACAGAAACAATGAGGTATGAGTATTATCTTGCATTTTCTGGTTTGTTTTCTTCACTTAGCCTTAAGTAAGCCTACTGCCTGCCAGGGGCCATCACATTTTCTCATTAGAGGAAATTAGCTTCTCTCTAAGGATAATCCACTTTCCTACAGAACTCTCTAATCCTCACTGCCCCATTAGGCTTAGTCTTTGACTCAAGATCCTATAAATGGATCAAGACAGTAGCTATATTTGCTTTTAAAGCTAATAATTTCTAGCTTTGATCCTAAAAGAGACAGCTTAATCTTTAATATATTTAACATTACATAACAACACTTCATTTCATAACGCCTCACAAGTATCCTACTTTAAATATCAACAGCCTCATCATTCGCATGTCAATATAATAAAATACCAAACATGAACAAAAGTTATAAAACTTCGAAAATATTCTAGATGGAAAGTGCTAAAAAATTAAAATTTAATAATTAAAGGCAACTATATTTTGTTTTAGTAAAATTAAAATTATTTTGTTTTCATTTAACACTTTATAGGCCATGGTATTGCATTAATAATAGGACAGTTGAGTTGTTACTGTATGAGAAAATTGGGCCTTGATATTTGTAGAGGAATTTTAATCCAGCAACATGGATGTTCTGGCAAGGGATTGCATCCAAAGACTCAGGTCTGTGTGTGCCACCTGGAATATGAATAAGCAACATAGCTTTAATCCTTCTGACTGGAATAGAGACAAGTAATTAGTATACAACTTTAAGATAAAAATTAGTTTGTAGAGAGTAGCAGTCATGTTTGAAAATAACGTCTAATTGAGGGGCAGACAAAGTTGACATCTAAATGAGGGGTAGGGACAACATAAGTCAGAGAAAGATTTTACAGAATGAGACAGAGAGGTTACATGCTCTACTCTCCTGAGAACTGCACAGAGAAGAGAAACTACTTAAGAGGAGGAAAAGAGAGTCAGTTGGGAGTCAGTGCAGGGACCACAGTGTAGTGGAGTTCTTTCATGAATTCTTGTATTTCAGTGCAAGTAAGCAGAGGGAGGAAACCAAAGGATAAGAATAAAAGAATGAATAAAAGAATAAGAATTAAAATAAGCCATAAGATTAGGAGAAATTGCCAGAGATTGTTTGAGGGTCAGCAGGGCAACTCACCAAGAAGCCTAAAAAAGCCAGATTGGGTAAGTCAGCTTGAAGAGGAATTTGAGCTAGAACAGTTGAGTTGAACTAACCAGCAAGAAGAGTTCAGAATAAACATGGTGAGCTTATTTATCAGTAAGCCTCTGAGGCAATTATGTCTTGTCAACAAAAATTATTTTTATAGATATTCAGCAACACTTTGGCAAAAAAAAAGCTTTTGCATAGTGGTATCCGCTTAGCTCTGCTTTGGCCTCTGTTTGCTCCTCAGGCGAGGACACACTGCCCTAAAAGTTCCTGACTAATAGAAAGAATCATAGAGATGTTTTAACAAAACCTAGTTGATTTTCTCTAAATAGTGTCCTAAATTTCCCTCCTCTACTTGGTTTTTCCAGGTATCTTATAGATATACTTATTAAATGTAACTTTTTATAACCAAAGTATTGTCTTGTGGCTTTGCCTGGGAGTTCCTTCTTTAAAATCAGTTTGTATCTGAATCTGCACCTTTAGATTCTTTAATATAGAATATAAATACTGAGAACCATATATCACTGTGGAACATCTTAGGTTATAATCTGAATTGTTACTAGTAATCATTAAAAATATTGCATTTTATAGAAAAATTTATCATCTAAATATATACCTGAATATTTATATAGAAATATATTAATATTTATTACTAATACATACACACATATAAACAGACACAGACATATACACAGATACATATATACTAATGCATACAATACACATATTTAAACTAATACAGATACAGAGCCAGAATTAATATAGTTAACCTAGTATAAAATGTATCTTCCTATATTTATGATCACCAATATTACCCATGTTAAAATGACTTAAAATTATTAAGAAAATTGGAGGGAATCCTAATTTTTTTTCATTTTACTTTTATTTTCTAAATGGCTAATTTTAATTTTAAAAGAGACTAGTGAAAGTATGTGTCTAAATATGGTCAACTTTCATGTAAGAGGAAAAGGTATTTTGGTTCAGTTAATACTTTCTAATTGCGATAATTCTGTAATGAGGAGATATACTCCCATTTAATGCATGTAAATCTGACTCAAATGATTGACAAATGAACAGCCAGCTTTTTAGAACTGGTACTTGAAAGCTTTTTTAAATGCACATAGCTAATAATGTCATTGTTCAAAACTGGCAGGTGTTCTCACAAATTACATGAAGTAATTTGTACTGAAGAAGGGTAACAGAGCCCCATATTAGATACGTGATACATCCTTGAACGTTCTATACTTAAGTAAATAGAACATAATTTCAACATTTTCTCACCTATGATACTAGCAGCCATAAAACTGCTATCTTTGACTATAAGTACATGGATGCATATTAATAATGCTGCCTTTACCAACAATTTTTTTTCTGTATTTACATTTAAAATGTTACTTTTATTTCTTACAGTGTTGATGGCACTGACAGAATAGATTTTGTGTTAGGGAGAGGTTATCAATAGTTAAATTTTTCTACTATCTTGTATATTCCAGGCCACTCTTCACATTTAAATTCATATTCTAGTCCATTAAAAATCTCAAAAATAAATTAGGTCAAAGAAAATTTCTCTGTAAGCCATTATGAAGGTATTTAAGATTTATTGAAAATCTTGAAGTTTGTGTAAACGTCTCTGCTACTGCATAACCTCAGAGGTATAAGCTATGTGGAAATTTTATTCTTTACAATTTGCTTGAACATTTAGTCTATAACAAATTTATAAAATATAAGTTCAACAACCTGTTGACCTCAGTGTCCTTTTTTATTTCATATACATTTGAGTTGTTGTTGTTTATACTGTTTGTAATTGCATTTAGGATATAGTATGCAAATATTTCTAAAAATTTTTATTATATGTCAATCCTATATTTTTGTAAAAACATACTAAACAGTTATGCATATACTCTCCAATATATGTAATTAACATAAATTATCAAAGAATTTTCCTTTTGTAGAAGACAAAGTCCATTACACAACCACAACAAAACAAAATACAGAGAATGACAGCACCAGTTTGCATGTGGTGTTGATGATGCTACTCCCACAAATCCTTATATGTATACAAACAACTATAGCCAGTTCATGGTTGGAGAAAAGTAGTGCCCCAGCATTCTCAAGGAACAAACTTCCTGACAGATTATCCAGTTCCTAGTTGTCAGCACCAAACACATGTACCAACCAAAAATACTAAATGGCTCAAGATATACACATGCAAAAAACACTCAAATGGACTTAGCAGGTAAGGGAAGGTAAGTCGATGACAGATAGATAGTGAGATGAGATATATGATAAAAAGATGGTAGATAAAATATAGATGATTGATAGACAGACAGATGATATATTATTAATAGATATAGAGATATAGAGATAGAGAGATGATAGGGAAGGGGATAATTTAGTAATACTTAAAAATTCAATATGAATACTATGAAAGGTGTTACAGCATAGGAGACTTGTAGGTATAGAGAGAATTGTAAACGAAATAGATATATGACTCTTGCACGGAATGAATAAAACATTAAATAAAAAATTACTTGTTCAACTATGTTCATAATAGTTTTATTCCTAATGTATAGAAACTGGAAACATCCTAGGTGTCCCTCAACTGAAGAATGAATAAAGAAAATAAGTTACATTTACACAGTAGAATATTGAATTTTGGAATGGCTATTAGCATATGAATCAACTAAGACAAAGAAAATAGGACATCCTTATTTTAATGTATTCATTTATTTTTATTTTAAAAACATTTCAAACCTGCCTAAAGAAGCTATTAGTTGTCCTAAGAATATTCACTGATGTGCACTGGAATTCTGTGGAATCTTTTTCATGCCAAATCTTATGTTTGCATACATACTTTAAGCTGTAGTCATGATCAATATTGTTTTAGATAGCAATGACATCACAATTTAATTTCAATTTTCCTCATAGAATGTATGACTCTTTCCCAGAGTCGTAACAATGATATAGCCGTTTTCTGATTTGGTCGACCACAATAAAATGCAGAAACTTAATGAGTACTGCTAATTCTTCTGATTTATGCTTCTTACAGATAGTCATCTGACTTTACCTGTTTCTTTAGCAACTGAGTTTCATACAAATAATGTCCTTTTAGATCCTTCATATGTTTGCAATGTTTCCTCTGAAGTAAGAAACTTTTACACTAATCGATTCAAATTAGTTATTATTTTTTGACATGATCTTGAAATAGTTTTTTTTAAAAAACATTTCTTATTCATAATGATTATTATTAATAATAATCATTTTGAATGTAATTAGTTACCACAGTGGCAGCCATATTCCTTTTGGTTTTTTGTAAGAACATGACAGTTGGTAATTATCTAGTTCTGGAATACTGTTCTTACTTTATTTTGTTGTTTTCTAATATTTATAAAATGGCTTATTCCTTCCTTTCCTTTTCATTTATAAGTTAAATGTCCCTACTCTTCAAAACTGAGTTATTATACAGAAGGAAGTTTTATAGCAAGACCATGGGTAATTTTGGGAGGAGTAGGTTAAGACGATAAAGACTACAATAACAAACTCCAACACAATAGAGAGTATAGGAAGATATACAGGTGAGCTTTATAACATTCCCAGGCAAGTCTTATCTATCCTCCTTCAGCTACTACACTGATAGGGATACTACCACCTTAATAATCTGATTGCTATCTTTAGATAAATGTTAGTCTATCCAATTCAACAGTAACATTAACAAAGTCCTCTAAATGCTTGTATACACTGACACTACGTAACCCAGGGTGGTTTTTCTCTTTCTGGTCCAAAGGAAAGGCTTATCCAAAGCTGGTTATTGCTTCTTTAATTTCTGCCTAAGGTTGGTATTAAAAAGTGCCTATTTGTCCTGATCTTAACTTTTTCCTTTTCACTTCATGTTAGAAGAAAGAATAAAACTATGGAGTAGACTTTAAATCTTCTGCATGCGTATTTATCAACAGAATTAAACTAGCTTAGAAAATGCAAAGTGAATAGCCATTAGAGTCATGCCTAACTGATAATTGGAAAAGGCATGAACAGGAAGCATGGTGGTTAGAAAATATTAGTGGTTCTCTTCTCATGTTGATATAATATTTGAAGAGATGTGGAAGAGTTGTATTATGTCAGACAATATTGTAAATATTTGGCTACTACCAGAGTAGTGAAGTTTTTCTTAAAGAAATGGTATAATCAAAATAAGAATATAATAATCAAAGAGCAAGAAGACATATTCAGTGCAAAAAAATGAAATAATATAAACATGTTTACTTACAACTGGAAAACAAAGCAGGGGAGATTCCTAAGGAATAATATTAAATGTTTTTTATCTGGACAGATTCTCATACAAAAACATTATCAAGGTGTTGGAGTGATGGCTTGGGGTTAAGAACAGTTCAGTTCCCAAGAACCTACAATTTTCCAAGCTCTACAATTTTCTAAGCCCCAGGGAAACAGATGTGAATGTGGTTCACACAAATATCTATTAAGGCAAAACACTCATACACATAAAATATAAAATACAAAATGTCAAACACTTATACACATTGATAAAATTTAATAGAAAGGATTCCAGATCAGATTTTAAGTGTTTTAGTTTTAATTATTGTCTGCCTTTGTTTGTGGGTATGTGCAGTGCCTCAGAAGCTCAGTGTCAGATCTCTTGGAGGTGAAGTTCCAGGTAATTTTGGGCTGTCTGGTGTGTATCTTTGGCACCCCTCTTAAGTTCTAGGCAACAACAACACATGTTATTAACTACTAAGCAACTCAAACTCATTTTTTAAAACATATTTCAATAGCAGCACTTAATAAGTTAGTGTGTCAATGTTATCTTGAAACAGTTTAATGCAAAGAATTTGAAAATTGTGACATCCTATAAAATTTGACACAAAACATCACACAAAATTAAAAGAAATAAAAATACACAAAATGCTAAAAGAAATAAAGCATTAATTAGAAAAGAAAAATAATTTAAAAATAACTCTTTTAATATTGGAAATGAAATGTACTGCAGATACAGATTTGTCTACTTGTACTTTCAGGAGCCCATATACAAATGAAAATTTCCAGTTAAACTAGATGTTAGAACTCATAGAATAGGCAAGAGTTGGGAGGTTAGGGAAGAGACAGTTCCAGGTGCTTTGCAAGAATTGGCAGAATTTCAAGTACAGGCTTTTGCATTAAACCATGAGAAATATCCCTAAACATCTTCTAACTAGTCTAAAATTTGAAAGGTAAACAAGCCAGTGTTGACCTTTCATTGAATAACTAGAATCCCTCAAGCAGTTCTTAACATTTTAAAAAGCTAACCCAAAACAGTAAAATGTTGTTAGATATATTCTCCTGGCCTAATAGGTTGGAAGGGGTAAACCAATAGCAATAAAATTGCCATAATGTATCATTCCCAAGGCAGATCTAAAAGTCATCATAAACCTTGGGCTTATACCATGTTACTTAACCAGGTACAAATAACAGATGAGAACACCTTAAAATTATCCAAAGCTACGCTATGGTCACAGTGAACCGCCTATGCATGCATCTGTGCATTGCACTCAACCCAGCCTTAGGACTTCTCCTTCTGGCACTCTTTTCTATCCAAATGAGCAAAGGCAAAGCCTTAAAAATGTAGCTCACTTGCCTGATTTTCAAGTGAACTCATTAGCTCATCACATCTTGATTTTTTTTTAAAAAAAAATTCAATAAAAGCCATAGTGATCAGGGCAATCACATTTTATAGTCAGTTTATCTTCTGTTGAAAATTTTGCTTTATCACTTTCACTTTATCCAGCCCTTTTTAACATTTCCTTTGGCCTCCATTTTGCTATTTGGTAATGTATTCTAGTGTCAATCACCTACCACAGGGTCCAAGGTAGATTTCTAGTTTATTTACAACAGCATGCTATAAAAGTTTCAAAGGACTGAATTGTTTGAAGACAGCTAGAGAAGATGAAACAATATTTAGTATGTTCCTGAAAAATATAATGCCAATCATAAATGATGTCATGGTCATCTGTTACTAAACTTTGTAAGAAAAGGTGGATGCACTTTTATCAGAGTATATAAAATATTTGCCCAGTTTTTACCTAATTCCTTGCTGTTTTGTTACCTGCATAATTGCTGTTGTAATAAAATGTCCAGAAAAAAAATTCAAGGTAAAAGGATTCATTTCTATTTAATGTTCCAGAAAGATGTGGTCCAATAGGACTGGAAATTCATTCCAACCCACAGAAGAGCCATGGCTGTAGATAATAACACCTGCATGATCATGTGCAATCTACACTGAAGAATTAAAGAGTGTATAATGCTAACATATTTGATCAAGTAGATCAATTTGGAGATAATGCTGATTTATTTAGGTCTAGTGAGTGTTTATCTTTTACTTACACAGTTCATATGCTATACATGTCTGTGCTATGTGTCTGAATGAAAGGAAATATAGTTAATCCTTCAAAAAAAAATGAAAGAGTAATCAATCCCTAGACCAGGGATGAGAACTTCAGGTACAATCACAGGTAACCTATTCGCCACATCCTAATGTTTACACCATTGTCTAAAACAATGCTACCAACCTGAGAGCAAAAGGTCAGATGCAGGAACTTTTGGGACATATTTCACAATCATGTCACAGCAGTTTACCATGCTTCAAGCTATTAAACAATAACATCTAGTGCTAAAAAGATGGTCCAGGAGTAAGGTGTGGTTCTATTTTTTTCAAAAGGTCCATGATGAGTTCCCAGCATCCATGATAAGTGTCTTACAAAGCTCTGTAACTCCATCTGCATTGGAATAATACTAGATACCCATGGAGACCTACACATATGTTTGCACATACCTCTTCATGTATACCATCATTAGAAATAAAATGAATCATTTTTGAAAACTGATACCATATTCAAAGAACAACAACAATAAGACAATGACACATTCCATTGTTCAGTAAAGTGTTACAAAGTTTATAAGTATATTATTAAGTAAAACTAGTTAGGCATATGATATAATATTGTGGGTCAGATTATTTAAAATCATTTATGAATAAAATGTACAATCTGTTCTAAGTAAATCAGAGATGAATATGATTGCTCAACAAACACATACAAAACTGAACCACTATTTCTGTAAAAGATTATGACCTCAATCCTACACAAAGATGTGTTAGTGGAAAAAAAAGACATCTTCAAAACTGGTTATGGGAAAACTGAATGTGCACATATTGAAAAATGAAAGGAGGCCCTTACCCGTCACCTGCACAAAAACTAACAGAGTGACTGAAATGTGAAACCAGAAACACTGACTTTTCTACAGAAAATAATAAGCAATATACTAATAAATCCAAGGGCAGGAAAGAACTCTCTGAATACTAGGCCACTTGCACAGGAACGGAGGCCAACAACTGGCAAGTGGGACCTCATAAACATTAAAAAGCTTTTTCCAAACAAAAGAAACAATTTACCATTTTTTAAAAAGCGCCTCCTTCAAAGGGGAGAGAATATACAGCTATGCACTCACAGAGGGGCAATACCTAGAATAGATTTTAAAAGTGCAAAACACAGTGAAAAATAAATAAATAGCTTCCAAATAATGAATTCAAGAATTGGACTTTGGATCTGAATGGAGAGATTTTCCAACAACTAACTAACTAAATAAATTCAATCTTTAAGAAATATCTCAAAACATTCATCATCCTTACCAGCAAGAGAAGTGCAAATCAAAACAATTTTGAGATCTCGTCTCACTCCTGTCTATGCAAAGAGCAATGAAATAAACACCAGATGCTGAAGTGTGTGTGAGGAAGAGAATCCGCAATCACTGTTGCTGGGGATGTTGCAAACTGGTGCAGCAACTCTTGAAATCAGAGTAGAAAACCTCCTAAAAACCAAGTATATATTTGCCAGATGACAGGTATGTAACACTTGGCATATGTCCATAGAACTCAACATCTTACTCCACAGAAGCTTGCTCAAGCATGTTCATCGCTACTCTAGTCACTGTAGTTAGAGAATGGAAACAAATTGAAGCCTTTCAAACAATGGATGGTCTAAGGAACGTGTGGAACTTATGTAGTGTGAAATGCTTTTAGGTTCTAATAAAAAATGAAATCATAAAATAAACAGGTAAATGGATAGATCAAGAAAGAATCAAATTTTGTAAAGAAATTCCCTGCAATACAACAGAGTAAGTTCACACCCATCTGCCAATCGTAGCTTAGGATATTCAGATATAAGTGTAGATCCCACCCTTTATCCACAAAATCTCTTTTGCAAAAGATAAAAGATGTAATAGAAAAATAGAACGAATGACTGACTATGTGATACAAAGCCACACACAGTACAATACATCTACAGTACAACTCCTTCACCAAAGACTCAGGAATGATTGTATAAGAGGCCATAGACAGAGAGTTGGAGCCAGAGGAACTGGAAATTTGGTCTCAGATTTTGCCTCTTATAAATATCAGAGATGCTGTGTTTATGTAGTCTCATCAACAAGGCTGCCTAAAACAACCAAACAAGGTTCATACCAGTGGTCATGCTAACATGTCAAATCTTAGACAAAGAGCTACAGAAAACTAAGGAATGCTGAGAACAGAAAGTAATAGTTTTTACTAGGTCCCCAGTTGGTTACACAACACAAACTTGTAAGCCTGAAAGCAAAACATAAAAATTATATATATATACATATATTTGGGAATATGTATATATAATAACTTTCTTTTATTTATTTATTTATTTATTTATTATATGTAAGTACACTGTAGCTGTCCCTGTTCCTATAAGAGGGCATCAGATCTCATTACAGATGGTTGTGAGCCACCATGTGTTTGCTGGGATTTGAACTCAGGACCTCCAGTAGAGCAGTCAGTGCTCTTAACCACTGAGCTATCTCTCCAGCCCTATAATAACTTTCAAAGAAATAGAGGTTATGAATTTGAGAGAATGCAAGGCAAGATATGGAAGTTCTTAGAGTATTTTGGGAAAATATAGAATTTTTAAAAAAGAGTAAAAATTACAGTATAATAATACATAAGAAACAAACACAATCTATTATGTGAGTATTATGAGCATTATAATTTACATGTACGTCATAGATTACAGCTATTGATATGTAATAGATCTATGGATGTAAATGTACCTGTGCATATTGTATTGTACCTTGTGGCACTTGTAAGCAGAATGTGTATGTGAGTTGAGATTTTTTCAAACTCATAAATTAGTATTCATTGCAAAAAATCCCATATGGAACAAAACATGAATAAATTTATTGTTCAGAAGTTTATGTTGTCATAACAAATTCAATACTCTTACAATATAAAACACCAAATTTTATTTCACTGTAAAATTTTATATCAGCTTATATTTAGCAACAGTGACTTTCTCATTCATCTCTCTGCCAATACATGAATGTTAGCTTCTACTGCTAATGTCAATCACAAACTTCTTAAAAGTTCACAAAAAAAACTATTGATCAAAAAATGGGACAGCTAGTGTTGTGTCTAACTATATCTATGTCATCTATATCATTTATATCTATATTTGTATTTGTATCCATATCCATTTCATATTTGTATCTGTTTCTGTTTCTGTATTCATATCTTTATCTATATTTATATTGTCACACACACACACACATATATATATATATATAACACATACATATATTACATAAAAATTTGACTTACATTTACATATATTCTGTTAAAAATACAGCTAATAATCTACCATTTTAATTTTTTGTGACATGTGTGTTATATCCTCTTATGCTGCACCTTGTATCTAAACACAGCTGGAAGAAAGATACCAGAGACATCAGATGCTCTGGAGTAAAGAGTCTGATATTGTCCTTCAATAATAATAATTATTATTGTTGTTGTTTAGGAAACTCTGCTAGAAAATTTATCCAGGTTCCCCAATAGTGTGACTGAATTTCTTTGGATCTAATATTTGAGATGACATGGATTGCTTGGATAATTTTATTTTTAGAGTTTCTATACAAATTACTAAGAAAATAGTAAGTGTACAGAACAAAAGATAATGAACAAAGGAAGATTAACTTCTATAACAGATAAGTTTTCATTGTAGACTATGAATCTAAGAAAGCTATGTAGTGATGTTCTGCAAGTTATGAAAGATCAGATGTTCTGACTGCTGTCCTCTTTAAATTATGTCATAATTGAAGAAGAAAGAAAACTTCCCATTTCCACTTAAAAATGATTTAAAGTATAACTGTGCCATCTCTAAAATGGATATTGAAAGGGATATTTAGGTAAAAAAAGAAGATTAATCATGCCAAAGAGAGCAAAAGAAGAAATAAACAGTTCTAGAACAGTGAAACAATAGAAGTTCAGAAAAGCAGCAAAATATTATATATTGGATTTTAACATGTGTTGATCAGTAATAACTCCTAATATTAATGTTCTTAATCACCCAATAAATAACCACAGACTCCATATTTCTCTGAACATTCTGAACCAAACTCATAAAATCCAGTTTTGTTTTTACCCTCTAGTTCTTTTCTACTTGTGAAATCTCATGCTGACAATAACTAAAAGTCGTTTATGACAAGATAGATAAATTTTCTCATGGACCCTTCCTTTTAGCATCAACTCATCACTCAGTTACAAAACCATACACATTTCTAAGTAACATTTTAAAACATTTGTTCTAATATTTATTATGAATTTACTTTCATAACATGTTTTTGTTAATAATAGATTAATGGCATTCTTAGCGTTTTGTTATAAATAGGAAATATTTAACCAGTAAACATTTCATGACATAGCTATACAAAGAAGTCAATCATCAGAAAACTGAGTTATAAAATTAACAAGATAAAAAAGTTAAAATTGGAAATTCTACCTTCCCTTATAAGGAAGACCAACAGACTTAACTAACCTCATCCCAGAGACTGAGCACCAGGAACTACAGGGTCTGGTCCAAGGCCCCTGTCACATAGGTAGCAGAGATCTGTCTGGTCTTGCTTCAGTGAGAGAAGATGCCCTTAATCCTCTTAATGACCTGGAGAGACTTGAGGCCCCAGGGAAGAAGAAACATGGGAGTAAAGCACCCTCTTGTGAGGAAGACTATGTGGGGAGCTACAGATTGAATGTAAACAAATAAAATAACTTTACAAAGCCCAAAGCTCATAAAATACCTTTTAAAAGTGTTTGTCACTTCTATTTTGAACAGTATTACTATTACTTTCTAAGAAAAAGAAAAAAATAACTACTGGAATATTATTAGAAAAACACATGTAATTAAAATCACGATTTTTTAAAAATTGTTTCCTAATTTTAAAGATAGAGACTTATGGTTTGGAGGAACAATAGTTACATGTTTTTTGGTTTTGTTTATTATTATTAATTATTATTATTATTAATATCAAGGTGAACTCATAATGCTAAGATTAATGAACTATATGCTAATAAAAGTGAAGTCTAAGATGGGAAAAATGCAGGGTGTGGAGACAGACTGAAACCAATGTATAGTTCATGATTTTTGGTAGCAATAAAGCCAAGAAATCCTAGGCCAAAAATTTAGTTTACCATGTTGTTTATTTGATAGATAATGAAAATAGAAGACTGATAAGTGGCAAAGGAGATGAGAAACAGTCTGTTTACTAAATTAGCTATTTATTACATACTTCTTAGATAATACACAAAAAGAAAATACAGTAATACATGAGACCTGGGTATAATTGAGAGACACTGCTTAATTGAAAAGCTAGCTGGCCTTTTGAGGAAAGATGACATTTATAATTGTTCTACACATGCATACATGAACTCTTACACAAGTACATGCACATATGCAAACAGACATATGCAGACGTGCACATACACATTCATCACACCACAAAGAGACACATGCAAAAATGTTTAATATGCAACATCTGTAAAATTTGTCAGAAAATAAAATATTGATGGAAGGTGTATAAGATGACAGATGAGTGTTTCAAATGTAGTTTAAATTTAAGTATATTTGAAGAAAACCATGCTGATATTGGAATTTTCATTAAAAGGCACCAAAGGGATGTTAAATATAGCAGTAATTCTAGCCACTATTATTTGTCTATTAAATACAACTTGTTATAACTAAATTAAGAGCATCTGTTTTAGTAAAACTTTAATCTCAATCAGGGTTTCCTACCCCACCTTTGATCATTTAGTTCCCAGATGATACAAACCTCTCTCTCTCACTCTCCTATTGTGTGTGTTCGTGTGTGTGTGTGTGTGTGTGTGTGTGTGTGTGTGTGTGTGTGTGTGCTTTAAACAGCAGTAAAGCTGGGCCAATATTAACCCTCTATGGCTATTCTGTGTATTTTCCTGTAAATATCCCCAAGATATGACTTGCCACATTCCATCTGGGATGCTATTACTCCAGTTGGCAAACCTTTGTTGCCAGTTCTTACACTCCTTTATCCCATGACATCTTCTCCTCTCCTTTTTCTCCCCTCATGTCATGTCTCAGATCCCAAACACCAAGCCCAGGAACTGAAACTCCCCTTACACTTCTGCTGCCCAAGAATAGATTGTAGGTATCTTTATTTATCCAATAGCTTTAAATAAAGAAGGCAAGGTTACATAACATCACTTGTTGTACACGAGGATCTCCTTGTACATAGGGGCAACCAGACCTTGAGGATTTGTATTTAATATTACAATAAATAACAGCAGACCAATTCTTAACAAGTGCCAGTTCATCAGATGTCTCACTAATTTTCTCATAATTCAATAGTTTTTTTTTTTAAGATTCTATAAGTCTTTAAATTTTAAAAATAGAAAACAAATGAAGTATTCTATTTTCCATAAGAATCCATCCTAGATAGAACAGTGTTATGTGGAATATCGTGTTAATGTCAATATTTGAATAGAATGCTTTACTGATATGGAAAATTTATAAACAAAACCAACAGTGTATTCTAGAAGACATCTATTTTGATGCATTCATATTCCTGCTATGTTTTTTTCTTTTTTTTCCTCACACAACTAAACATCTGTTTTCATAGCCCTTCTTCTTATCTTATAAGAATTCTGAACTTGGAGAGTAACCTCAGAATAAAGTACCAACTGTTCATAAACAGTCAAGCCTGCTGGAAAGGCCTCTGGGATATGAGGGCATGCAGGCTGTTTCTAGGAAGCAAACAGCAAAAGCTGACAGATGTTGGTGTTGCTGTTTAGATTAGCTTTAATGATCCCACACCTCGCAGGATGCTATCCATGTTTTCTCTAATAGACAAGGTATATAGACAGAAAAAAAAAGTTACATTCAATATTATATTTAAGTTGTTTATCATGTATTTTAAATAAAGCTATAAGTACAGTTGATTATAAAATCTATGAATACCCTTTTATATTGTATGTAAAAATATGAAATGATCTGAGACATATTTCTGTCATTCTGTTTAATATATTTATATGAGATGATGTTTTCAGCACTGACACATATAAAATAAATATATTGCACAAGTTGGAAAAATATGGATTATGTCCTACATCCTGCAAGTTAAAACTTAAACTCTTAATGTAAAAATAATCACATTCACGTTTTTAGTATGCAGGATGTCATTCATCTTTAATTAATTATAAAATAATATATAGTAATTTTGTTTAAGTACGTATATGATTTACAGTCTGTGTGTGTTTGATTGCTGTCCATATCTTGCACATCTAACATTGGAATCATCTAAAGATGCCTCATGTTCACACAAAAAGATTAGAAGCTACAATAAAGATTTAAATTTGCTAATGTGAAAGTTGGTAGAGTTTAGTGAATTGTTCCTTAGAAAAGGAACAGCTTACCACATAAAGTAATATACTAGGAGAATTTGTTTAAGAGTTTTACTATAGAGTGTTGGTTTGGAACTCACTGTGTAGAAGAGGTTCTTCTACCACTTTACCCTGAGTATTGGAATAAAAGTCTGATCCAGCCCATCTGGTTTTGTAATAACTAATTTTAATTAAGTGATGTGGGGTGCATGTTAGACCATAAATTTTGATTTGGGATATATTTGGGATATTTTCTTTGAAATATATTAGGTGTTCAGTATAAGTTATCATGATGGTGAGTTGATATGTACACTGTATTATCTACACAATACTACACAAATTGAAATTTCTTAGACTATGTTTGAATCTTATGTAATCCTCATAACCATGTCACAGATTCACGAATGCAGTATTACACACTTCTCATTAGGATTACTTGATAATCTCAATGCTAGAAATGGAGACTATGATTCACAGTTATTGGTTATCAGGAAAAGAGGGAGAAAGTGCTTGATGAAGCAGGAGAAAACCTGAAAGTGTTTCCTGTGATCTATGTATTATGGTGCATTGCAATCCTATACATGCTGTAATTTTGTAGATTGCATTTATGCTTTAAGTGCTAACTTTTAAAGACAGATCAAAAATAAAATTGAAGGCAAAAATAATGTTGAGAAAACTACTACTCCAATAAAAAAAAATTCCTACAAATAAGAGGATAAGACAAATAAACTAAATCGCATTGATCATGTGTCTGTTTTTTTTTTTTTTAAATTCTGCTTCTCAGTATTTCTATATCATTTTTTTGTGAATATGTTAAACTTGATATGCAAGACTTCAGGAAACATGTCATTATGTCACATTTAGTGTTCATTTTAAAAACAGTTAGTCCATATACAGTTTAAGGAAGAAGACAATTGCTATGTAAACTGTAAACTATTCCTACAGATTGAAAGCAGATATATAAAACTCAAAAAACAGTATTATTTTATTCACAATTCATTTTTTTTAAAACCTGAAATTAGGAATTCATGTTAATTAATGAGAACACCAAAGTTGATTTTTTGCTAGCAAATCATTTAATGGCTCTTCTTAGTTTTTATCAGGAAATTATAATAATGATTTGAAAGAAGTAACATTCACCTTCAAATGCAGTTTGATATTACTAATAAAAATAATCAATTTGTTTATATAATTGCAAGAAATTTACCTTCAATCTACAGGACCTAGATCAGCTATGAGAAGAGATGCATAAGGCTAACATTTGAACTAAATTATGTCTATAAATTAAACTTCTATTTGCATATATATTCCAAGATTTATTTTACTCTTTGTGTCTATGTGTACTTGGGTGTGTATGCATGTAGATACATATATAAATAAATAATACTGAAAACATTTTTCTCTAGAATACAAACATTATTTAGAGATTCATATAATATGATCTAATTATCTGTCAATATTTTTCACACTTGCTGTTTGTTTCATAAATATTTGAGAAATTAGTTTCCTGAAGAGAATATTAAGTTACTCTATAGTCATTTTTATACAATAACTTTAAATATTTCCTTAGGAATCATTTAGAAAATATATTTTTTTAAACGGGAAATATTTAATTGCAAGTATTACTGAGACCTGGCTTCTTATAGATGGTGCTCAAGGTCCTTCAGGATTAACTATTGTGCTGCCAGTGATTTCTATGAGGTGGCATATGTTTCTTTGAAAAACAAATTGTAGTTTCTGTTCAGTAGATAAAATTGATCTTAAAGTTAAAATTAATTAATTTTATAGTAACTTCTCTTAGTGATTTTGATAGACATGCATATAATCATGATGACTTTCCACTCTATCCATGTTAGATCTCTTCATTAATAATATCCGTACATGTTTTGTCTTATATGTTATATATTTATATATTTATTTACAAAGCAAATTTATGCTTAAATTGGATTTTGTATTTCATCACATTCATGATCTAGGACACTTTCAAATTACTAATTTCACTGCAAGTAGCTGATTTTAAGTCCAAATACAGACCTTAAATATAATGTGACAGCACCTGGTGGAGAGGTAAATACACAGTAGAGTTGATGAGGAGATAGAAATCCTAATAATGATCTTTATTTCTTCATTTCACATTTTAGACTTGTAGTGAATTATCCAGTTTCTCAAATTTACATAAATTTTGCTTCTTGAAGTTAAAATACAGTTTACTTTAAAAAATAGTACTACATTGACAAGTAATATGTAAAGTTTCTTGTTTTAAAAGCTCACAGCACAGGCAAAGCATTTATATGTATCTGTGTATGTGTCTGTGTCTGCTTCTGCATCTCTGTCTGCATCATCTCTACCAATATATTATGTATATATGTATGTGTATATATGTATATATATTTATACATTATACACACACACACACACACACATATATATATATATTAAAGTGAAATAAAAGGTAGACTCATCTCAATAAACTCTTGAATGTCTGGTAGAATGTTTTGGTGAACAGAATTATCTGGTAAATATCCAATCAGAATAAAACAAATGTATTTATCCGGTAAACAGAATATTGATTAAATAAGCCTACATATAATAGTTTCTAGTGTTTGAATGATGTGCCTAGATGTTGGATCTAAAACAGCACCAAAGGAACTGATAAGATTTTAAATAAAATGTTGGAGATGCAGAAAAATCTTAGTGAAGAAACAAATACTACAGCATCTTGAACATTTTAAAATACTTCAAAGGGATAAACCTGCTTGAGAAACACGCTTACATTCAGTGCACATAAAATTAATCGTTCAAAAGCAATATTGCTGCAGAGTGGCATTTCAGCCATAAATGAGTGACTGTGATAAGAAGAGAGAGCAGACAGATATGATAAAAATACAATATTCAGCAATCATTTTCCAGACATTCTGATAAGTCCATGTACAACTGTAACATTTTATAAGAACTATTGGCAAAGATACTGTTTTTAAAATTGTATGTTTAGTTTATGAATTTTAATGCCATCTACTTTACTTGACCTTTAGATTATTTTTCACCATATAGTTTGTATTATATATTTTTTTCTCTCTGAGTTAACAGATTATATTAATTCTAATATAGTGTTGTAATGGTAATATGGCGTAGCAATGTTACAAAAAATTTATCTTTGTGAATCTACTTCTTGCTGTGCTGCGAAAACTCTGTGAGTAATAAGATGTTTAAAAATGAAAGTGTGGATGGAAAAAATAAACAAGCTTCCCAGTTCACTGTTTTTAGGTAAACCCAAAGCTCCATACTTAGTAGACCACTAAGCATAAGCAAAGACATGTCTAGAAAGAAATACTGTCCTTTTAACTCGCCAATATTTTCACTTCCATTTTTACCATAGTACTCTCCCACTTTACATCAGATAACAGGGTGGTTCAGAGTATATGAAAAAATTGTGTTGTCATAGTTTCAGCCAAATATAACAAGAATACTAAATTGATAAGATGTGTCCTTCTGGAAGGAGAAAGAAAGTGAATTTGTTTTATTTTTTCACTTTTTCTTCTTCCTTCCTTTCCCTTCCTTTTGCCTCCCTCCTCTTTTACCTCCACCCTCTTTCTACCATTATTACAAAAGCAATAACTTCATAGATAGCCATGTAAGGAGAGTCACATATTCATGAGTTTGCACAAGCCTGGCTGTTCTAGATGTGTAAACATCCAACTCTGAATGAGAAATGCAGCTCTCAAAAAGAGAATCTTCTTTCTTTAATAATTTATAATAAACATAATATATAATTTAATACATTTAACAATTGATTTTCAAATTACAAGCATATCAGACTAGATGAAGAAGAAAGTCATTATAGTATCCTCTTGAGGAAGGTAAGAGGAAAAATAAAATTCTACCAAAACTCGAATTAATCTAAGTACTCGCAAACATATTAAACATAATAAATGAATTTTTGAGGTGTGTCTAAATAACTTCCTAGCTCCATTTTCTTTACCTTACAAAACAATAACTTCATAGATAGACATGTAAGGATAGTCATATATTCATGAGTTTGCACAAGTCGGGCTATTCTACATTTACAAATATCCACCTCCAAAATATTTTTCACTACATGATGTACTAAGTTTTTATAAATAACTGATTCAGAACTTTGAACAACTCACCCAAATCATATCTATAGAAATAATAGCAGGATAAAGAACATTCTGAACAAAATAACTTTTATGTTTTGTAGGAATATTTTTGTTTCAATAAAATATAAATGATCTGAATATTCCTATCAAAATATATTAAATAACATGTTTTTCTATGTTACATAGTTTTACTGTATATTCATAATGTTGTCAAATCTTTGACCCATAAAACAATGTTGAAGGCTCCCCCATGTTTTGTATACTTTATTTAGTAGGATCACCTGGTATTATAGGAATATTTTATATGAACTACAGTCCTATATAATTAAGGATTAAAATTTCCAAGTAAAGTATTTCTTTTGCTAAAAGAATGGAACACAGTAACCTTAGCGTCTATTGATGAATTTAGTTTCAAGTATATGAATTAGTATTTAGAATCTTAAATAATTTATGTTTCATTATTATTAAAATGTTTATTTTACAACTAAATGGAATTTGTGGCAGTATTATATTAATATGTGCCAGTGTTATATATTAGTCTTATGTGTAGACTATCATGACTTTATATAAAGAAATAATTACAAAGTCTTGTGTAGATTTTTTTGGAGAAACATGGACAATTGTCTATCAGTCCCAGACAGAGCACATAGGATAGGCTAAAGAGAGCAATTCCTATAAAACTTTAGGACTTATCTGTTTATTTGGGTTACTGAAAGGAGAATCAATAACTCAAAGATGTTTCATCATGAAAACTCCCACCTGATCTGTGATAATGACTTACAAAACTGGTTTTGTTGAAACCCCCTACCCATTTTTTAGGCAACTCACAAAAAGAGAATCTTCTTTCTTTAGCAATGTTTTGCTGTTTCATAACCACTGGAGTAGTGAACCTAACTTTTTTTTTGATTTTGATGTTTTAAAGACTTGTATCATTAATGTACTGAGCATTGCAAAGATTTTATTTTTGCTTTAAAATTTATTATCATTTATCATGATTTTATTATTATTATTTTCTACTATATCATCATCATCATTGTATGCTACATGGGTATTTGGTGTGTCCATTTATTTCTGTGTCTCACCAGTGTCCCTAGAATCTATGGAGGTCAGAATAGTGTTCAGCCAGAATAACTCATGATAGTAAACTTCAGTGTGGGTGTTGGGAATAGAACACCCTTCCCTGGAAGAGAAGACAGTGGTTTTAATTGCCCACATTCACAACTTATTAGTTTCTTCAGTTTTATTTGGCTTCCTCCTAGAAAAGGATGCTTTAATTTGGATCAAGTTTTTTCATAATTATTTTGATGCCTTTGAATATTTGCCAAATATTTTGATATGTGTGTAATCCTTAAAACTCTCTACTCCCTCATGTGTTAGAGAGTATTTGAGTTGAATAACAAGAGAATTATGTCAGGAAAAAATGGTCTCTGATGCATGTTAACAAGAAATTGATCTACACAGAAATGTAGCCACTTATAAATAACTTTAAGAAAATATAGTTACCTCCTGCAAAAATGGAGATAGCAAAAAATTAAAGGAATTATGTTTTAAGGGGAAGTTACTCTAACATTAAAAAAAGATGCAGCCTATTGTGTTAGGAAAAGAAATAAATAGAAAAAAAGAAGGAAAGAAAGAAAGAAAGAAAGAAAGAAAGAAAGAAAGAAAGAAAGAAAGCAAAAAAGAAAGAAGAGACAAATCGAGCATAGGTGCTTCATTGAGAGTGGGACATGGAAGCAGAGATGAAAATGATAATATACATTAGATTTTGTCTCAAGGCTAAAGAGAGTGGCTGATACACAATGGTCAGAAATGAGAAACAGAGGGGGAGACAGACAGGCAGAGAGGTAGAGTGACAGACAGACAAATGGAGGTACACAGAGACTGAGTGGCAGAGAGAAACACAGAGAACACACACACACACACACGAGAGAGAGAGAGAGAGAGAGAGAGAGAGAGAGAGAGAGAGAGAGAGAGAGAGAGGATAAAATCCTAAAACCCAAAGTAAGTTACCACTACCACTAGGTCTCACGCATAATGAAATAATTTCTTTCCATGAATGTCAACCTAGTGAATGTTTGACTTTATCCCAATAACAACATCAGTTGGGAACAAATCTTTAATACATGAATCTTGGGTACTATCAAATATTGAACAATTGGATTTGTTCAAATCTAACTTCTTGATTTTAAAGCCCTGTAATAAACAGTTGTTAGTTATCCCAGGGTTAATTTTCAAAGACAAATTGCTCATAGAAATCTTAACTGTATTTGTCATATTTTGCTGATGGGGTTTAAGAATGTGATATATAAGTCACTCATTGATAACTTTTTAGAAAAAAAAAAGCTTGTTAGATTATTGAACTAACAAATTCCATTAAGATTTACTTGAGTTGAATGGTGTTATAAAATTCAGAATTCTTTTTTAGTTATTGTTAATGTGGAATTCTTTACAAGGGCAGAATTAATAGGGTACATATGTATATATATAATTTTTTAATAAAATGAGGTTTAGTAGGTAGTGTTATGCAACAGGACCCAAGTAATCAGCATTCCTTGTTTATGTACTAGCAAGACTGTAATTGGATAAGTGCTAATATAGTAATCTCAGCAGCTGAACAGAGTAAGCTTGTAATTTTTCTGGAAAGCTGCTGTTAAACACCTATATATAGCAGAAAACTGACTTGACTAGCTTCATATGAGAGGATATTGCCTGTACCCTGCACAGCTCTCCACAGGACCCTACCTGCCCTTGGAGGTGTGTGTGGGGGGGGCTAGGGGGGAGATGGCAGACTCCACAGGTGAGAAATGCTGCAGCAAGCTCATCAGAGCACTTCTGCAAGCTCATTTAATACCCTCTACCCATGCCACCATTGGTTCCAAGAAAGTATCTATTCTAAACAGCAGTTCCTGATTGGCTAGCACTTTCTACAATAGCAATCCTGGGTCTTTCAGGCAGTCCCCAATTAGGTTCTCCTCAGGAGATGTTTCTGCAGCTGAATGGCCCCAGTGTTTACATAGAGGCAGCCCTGCAATTCCTGCTACAGGAGGATGCCTTCTCTTGGGCATCAAGTCTCTACAGGAATGGCATGAAGGAGACTAAAGGGAAGTGGGGAACGGGTGAAGAATTCTGGTAGGAGGGAAAGGAAATGGAGCAAAATCTGGGGTGTACATAAATATAATAATTAATTAAAAATATGAGAAACAAACAAAACAAAACAAACTTCATTGTGAAAAAGTGAAGACACTCAATGTCTTCCAAGAATGACAGGGGGTTCCGGATCTGAGGCCTGGACCAGACCTCTCCCTGGCTGGCCAGCTGCTGGGTGCACCCCGAGGCTCCACAGATTCCACAGCCAGCTTTAGGTAGGAAAACCCACATACTGCCCTGATCCCATAGCTGGGTGCGGTGAGTGCCCAGATTCCAGCAGACACCACTCCCCCCCACCCCTGCCAGCTAGAACCCCCTTCTGTTCATCTCCTGGATCTGAGGCCTGGACCAGACCTCTGCCAGGTCTGCTGTTGTGTGGACCCCGGATTCCGCCTGAGACATACTGGAAGGTCCACTCAACCCAGAGCCACAGAGGAACAACTGAACACAGAGCATCAGACAACATATCCTGAGATATCCAAGAGGAGACACTGAACACAGAACAGAAAACACCTAGCTGGACTGCAACATTGGAGGCACCATATCCTGAGGCATCCTAGAGATACCACTGTAATCAGTGCAGCTGGAAAAAATCACAGAGACATCTGGAACCCTAGAAGACCAAACACAAGCAAGACAACTGGAAAGACAGGCTTCAATCAGAGACAGAAGTACAGGTAGCACTAGATTTAACCAGATGGCAAAAGGCAGGCGCAAGAACATAAGCAACAGAAACCAAAGTTACATGGCATCATCAGAACCCAGTTCCCCCATCATAGCAAGCCCTGAACACCCCATCACACCAGAAATGCAAGATTCAAAATTAAAATCACTACTCATGATGATGATAGAGGACTTTAAGAAAGACATAAATAACACTCTCAAAGAACAGATAGAAACCCTTAAATAGAAAACACAAAAATCCCTTAAGGAATTGCAAGAAAATGCAACCAAACAGGAGAAGGAATTAAACAAAACCATGCAGGATCTAAAAATGGAAGTAGAAACAATAAAGAAATCACGAAGGGAGAATAACCTGGAGATAGAAAACTTAAAAAAAAAAAAAACAAAAACGATCAGGAGACATAGACACAAGTATTACCAACAGAATACAAGAGATGGAAGAGAGAATCTCATGTGCAGAAGATACCATGGAAAACATTGACACAACTGTCAAAGAAAATGCAAAATACAAAAAGCTACTAACCCAAAATATACAAGAAATCCAAGACACAATGAGAAGGCCAAACCTAAGGATAATCGGAATAGATGAGGGGGAAGACTCCCAACTTAAAGGACCAGTAAATATCCTCAACAAAATTATAGAGGAAAACTTCCCTAACCTAAAGAAAGAGCTGTCCATAAATACACAAGAAGCCTACAGAACTCCGAATAGTTTAGACCAGAAAAGAAATACTTCCTGCCACATAATAGTCAAAACATCAAATGTACAAAACAAAGAGAAAATACTAAAAGCAGTAAGGGAAAAAGGCAAAGTAACATATAAAGGCAGACCTATAAGAATTACACCAGACTTCTCACCAGAGACCATAAAAGCCGGAAGATCCTGGACTGATATCATACAGACCTTAAAGAACACAAATGCCAGCCCAGACTACTGTACCCAGCAAAACTGTCAATCATTATTGACGGAGAAACCAAAATATTCCATGACAAATGCAAATTTACACAGTATCTCAACACAAATCCAGCACTTCAAAGGATAATTGATGGAAAACTCCATCACAAGGAGGGAAACTACAACCTAGAAAAAGCAGGAAAGTAATCTTCCAAAAACCGTAAAAGAAGGTAGCTACACAAACATATCTCCACTGCAAATAACAAAAATAACAGGAAACAACACTCATTTTTCCTTAATATCTCTTAATATCAATGGACTCAATTCTCCAGTAAAAAGACATAGACTATCAGACTGGATACGTAATCAGGACCTAACATTTTGCTGCATTCAGGAAACACACCTCTGTGGAAAAGACAGACACTACCTCAAAGTAAAAGGTTGGAAAACAATTTTCCAAGCAAATGGCCCCCAAAAACAAGCTGGAGTAGCAATTCTAGTATCAAATAAAATTGTTTTTCAACCAAAAGTAATCAAAAAAGATAAAGAAGGACACTTCATATTCATCAAATGAAAAACGTACCAAGAGGAACTCGCAATTCTCAACATCTATGCTCCAAATGCAAGGGCAACCACATATATAAAAGAAACTTTACTAAAGCTTAAAGCATACATTACACCCTACACAATAATAGTGGGAGATTTCAACACCCCACTCTCAGCTATGGACAGATCATGGAAAGCGAAACTAAACCAAGCCACAATGAAACTAACAGAAGTTATGAACCAATTAGACATAACTGACATCTATAGAACATTTCATCCTAAAACAAAAGAATATACCTTCTTCTCAGCACCTCATGGTACCTTCTCCAAAATAGACCATATAATTGGTCAGAAAACAGGCCTCAACAGATACAAAAAGATTGAAATAATCCCTAGTACCTTATCAGACCACCATGGACTAAGACTTGTCTTTGACATGGACAAAAACAACAGAAAGCCCACATACACGTGGAAACTGAAAAATGCTCTACTCAATGATAGCTTGGTCAAGGAAGAAATAAAGAAAGAAACATCAAAACTTGTGGGACTCACTGAAAGCAGTACTAAGAGGAAAAATCATAGCTCTAAGTGCTCACAAAAAGAAATTGGAAAGAGCATACATTAACAAATTGACAGCAAACCTGAAAGCGTTAGAACAAAAAGAAGCTAATATACCCAAGTGGAGTAGACGGCAGGAAATAATCAAACTCAAGGGTGAAATCAACCAAGCTGAAACAAAAAGAACTATACAAAATATCAATAAAACCAGGAGCTGGTTCTTTGAAAAAATCAACAAGATAGACAAACCCTTAGCCAGACTAACCAAAGAGCACAGAGACAGTATTCAAATTAATAAAATCAGGACTGAAAAGGGAGACATAACAACAGAAACAGAGGAAATTAAAAAAAATCATCAGATCCTACTACAAAGGCCTATACTCAACAAAACTGGAAAATCTGGATGAAATGGACAATTTTCTAGATAGACACCAGGTACCAAAGTTAAACGACGAGCAGATAAACCATCTAAACAGTCCCATACCTTCTAAAGAAATAGAAACAGTCATTAAAAATCTTCCCTCCAAAAAATATCCGGGGCCAGATGGTTTCAGTGCAGAATTCTTTCAGACCTTCAAGGAAGACCTAATAACAATCCTCTTCAAGCTATTCCATCAAATAGAAACAGAAGGAACACTACCCAATTCGTTCTATGAAGCTACCATTACACTCATACCTAAACCACAGAAAGACCCAACAAAGAAAGAGAACTACAGACCAATCTCTCTTATGAATATTGATGTAAAAATACACAATAAAATTCTCACAAACCGAATCCAACAACACATCAAAACAATTATCCATCATGATCAAGTAGGCTTTATCCCAGGAATGCAGGGATGCTTCAATATTCGGAAATCCATCAATGTAATCCACTACATAAATAAACTCAAAGAGAAAAACCACATGGTCATCTAACTAGACGCTGAGAAAGCATTTGACAAAATTCAATATCCCTTCATGTTAAAAGTCTTGGAAAGATCATGAATTCAAGGCCCATATCTAAACATAGTAAAAGCAATATACAACAAGCCAGTAGCCAACATCAAACTAAATGGAGAGAAACTTGAAGCAATCCCACTAAAATCAGGGACTAGGCAAGGCTGCCCACTCTTACCTTACCTATTCAATATAGTACTGGAAGTCTTAGCTAGAGCAATTAGACAACAAAAGGAAAATCAAAGTGATACAGATAGGAAAGGAAGAAGTCAAAATTTCACTATTTGCAGATGATATGATAGTATACTTAAGTGAACCTAAAACTTCCACCAGAGAACTCCTAAACCTGATAAACAACTTTAGCAATGTGGCTGGATATAAAATCAACTCAAACAAATCAGTAGTTTTCCTCTATTCAAAGGATAAACAGGCTGCAAAAGAAATTAGGGAAATGACACCCTTCACAATAGCCACAAGTAAAATAAAATATTTTGGAGTGAATCTAACCAAGCAAGTGAAAGATCTGTATGACAAGAACTTCAAGTCTCTGAAGAAAGAAACTGAAGAAGATCTCAGAAGATGGAAAGATCTCCCATGCTCCTGGATTGGCAGGATTAACTTAGTAAAAATGGCTATCCTGCCAAAAGCAATCTACAGATTCAATGCAATACCCATTAAAATTCCGAATTAATTCTTCATAGAGATAGAAAGAGTAATTTACAAATTCATTTGGAATAACAAAAAACCTAGGATATCGAGAACTATTCTCAACAATAAAAGAACCTCTGGGGGAATCACCATTCCGGATCTCAAACTGTACTACAGACCAGTAGAGATAAAACTGCTTAGTATTGGTACAGAGACAGATAGGATGATCAATGGAATAGAATTGAAAACCCAGAAATGAACCCGCACACCTATGGTCACTTGATCTTTGACAAGGGAGCTAAATCCATCCATTGGAAAAAAGGACAGTTTTTTCAACAAGTGGTGCTGGCTCAACTGGAGATCAACATGTAGAAGAATACAAATTAATCCATTCTTATCCCCTTCTACAAAGCTCAACTCCAAGTGGATAAAGGACCTTCACATAAAGCCAGATACACTGAAACTAATAGAAGAGAAGTTGGGGAAGACCCTTGAATATCTAGGCACAGGGGAAAAGTTCCTGAACAGAACACCAATGGCTTATGCTCTAAGATCAAGAATCAACAAATGGGACGTCATCAAATTGCAAAGCTTCTGTAAGGCAAAGGATGCTGTCAACAAGACAAAACAGCAACCAACAGATTGGGAAAAGATCATTACCAATCCTACATCTGATAGAGGGCTAATAGCAAATATATACAAAGGACTCAAGAAATTAGACGCCAAACAACAAAATAACCCCATTAAAAATGGGATACAGAGCTAAACAAAGAATTCTCAACTGAGGAAATGCAAATGGCCGAGAAGCACCTTAAGAAATGCTCAACATCCTTAGTCATCAGGGAAATGGAAATCAAAACAACACTGAGATAACACCTCACACCAGTCAGAATGGCTAAGATAAAAAACTCAGGTGATAGTAGATGCTGGCGAGGATGTGAAAAAAGAGGAACACTCCTTCATTGTTGGTGGGGTTGCAAGCTGGTACAACCACTCTGGAAGTCAGTCTGGTGGTTCCTCAGAAAATTGGACATAGTACTACCTGAGGACTCACCTATACCACACCTGGGCATATACCCAGAAAATGCCCCAACAAATAACAAAGACATACGCTCCACTATGTTCATAGCAGCCTTATTTATAATAGCCAGAGCTGGAAAGAATCCAGATGCCCTTCAACAGAGGAATGGATACAAAAAACGTGGTACATTTACACAATGGAATGTTACTCAGCTATTAAAAATAATGAATTCGAGAAATTCTTAGGTAAATGGATGGAACTAGAAAATATCATCCTGAGTAAGGTAACCCAATCACAAAAGAACACACATGGTATTTACTCACTGATAAGCAGAGATTAGCCCAAAATTTGAAACAACAAAGATTCAACTACCAGACGACATGAAGCTCATGAAGAAGAAAGAACAAGTGAGGATGCCTAGGTCTTTCTTAGAAGGAGTAACTAAATACCCAAGGGAACAAATATGAAGACAAAGTGTGGGACAGAATATGAAGGGGGGGGGGGTTGTATGGAGACCATTCCACCTGGGTATTCATTCCATGGCCAGTCACCAAAAATAGATGCTGATATGGATGTCAGGATGGGAAAGCTGACAGCAGCCTGATAAGGCTGTCTCCTTAGAGGTCCCCCAGAGTCTGACATACCCAGAGACATATACTCACAGCTATCCATTAATCTGATAAAAGGTTCCCAATGGAGGAGTTAGAGAGTAAACTGAAGGAGCCTTAAGGGCCGGTGGCCCCATGAGGAGAGCAACAATACCAATCAGCCAGAGCTCCCCAGGGTCTAAACCACCAGCCTAGGAGCACATAAGGAGAGATGCATGACTCCAGCTGTATATGTAGGGGAGGATGGCCTTGCTGGGCATAGGTGGGAGACAAGGTCATTGGTACCTTGAAGGCTGAGCACTGGGGGGGGGGGAATCTGAGGGTGTGGAGGGGGGCTGGGGGTAGGTGGGTAAACACTCTCATAGAAGCAGGAGGAGGGGGGATGGGATAAGGGGTTCCTGGGTGGTGGGGGAAATATGGTAAGGGGATAAAATTTGAAATGTAAATATTATATCCAATAAAAGAGGGGGAAAAAAGAAAAGCAGTTAGAACCAACATTCTTAATAAAATGTCAGCCCTCTTAAAAAAAAAAAACTATCTTGATACTAAAATTTGTTTTGAGAATTGTATATTGCAGAATGATCAGCCTTGGTGTATTTACTCAACAAGCAAGCTGGGCAGACCTGCTCAAATCTCTGGGGTCCTGGAATTCCATCTGGAGGCAGTGAAGATACAGCATCAGAGGCTTATCAATTTGCTCTTTCCCCCACTCCTCTTCTAATATCTCAACGCCCATAATCAGCTTGAAGAAGCTAATGAAGAGTCAGCACCCCTATTCCCTGGGCTTGGAGACTAAGGTGATAAATGTTGGACTGTCTTTCTAGGGAAAAGTAGTGGTTTTGTGGGAATAGAGAGGACTAGCTAGGGGTTAATTGCATAGCCATACCTATTAGTAGAAATCTGTATAATTAGTATCAAGATGAAGATATAAATTCTTAAATGGCACCAATTTACTTTGATTACAAATTTTAAAGTATTCATTGGCATGAGCTTCTTAGTGATATCAGAGTGAGATAAATACTGTTACTCTCAAAGGCATTGTACCAGTATAACACATTTAGGAATACAAAGCTTAGACCTAGTCTGTCTTTAACTGTTTTTAACTGATTTGAGAAGGTCAGCCTGTGAGTTAAGGGACTACAGCAAATTCATGGCTTGGAGTTTATTATAAGGGTGTACTCTATGTTATATTTAGAAATAGCTGAGTGGAGTTAACAGGCAAAAGTCCAGATTACCTTACATGGATAGTTGGTTTTCAAAACATCAGAAATCCACAGAATTGACGTGACAAACATTTCTGTATTAATGTTCATTTTTATTAGAGACCTGTCTGCTCCGGACAGCTTCCTATATTGAATTCTAAGAAGAAATTGAGCATCCTTGGAGTTACTCCAGTTGTGGTGAGACAGCCACTAGGCAAGAACTGCCTCTTTCCTTCTACAGACAAATTACTGCCCAGAAAAGGACACACTTGCAGAATAGTCGACTGATTATATCTGCCTAGACAGAGTAATCAGTCCTTAATAATTCTGCAGCACTAAGGTCTGTCAGATGATCCTGGGCCAGAAGGCAGAAGAACAGATGCTCCAACGTTTTGAAGTAGAGCGAGTGTCCAGGTGTTCAGAGGTCTCTATAAATTGGCTAAGTTTTAGAAGCTATGCTTTGTGCTTCCCACAATTATAGTTAACTCAGTCATTCTGGATTTCTGACGGGGTTGAAAACTTATAGCTATTTTCCTTAACAGAAAGATTTGAGTGGATGGTCGGCAGCTGAGATTCATCCTAAAGCCAGGTTCAGAACTAAATGTTTTAGTTAGGATAGATGACAGAGGTGCTGGTTAGTCAACAAAAGGATGGACTGGGTATTAGGACTATCTTGTACCTCACTGGTACAAATTGGCATAACTATGCTCTAATTGTATTTTGAGAGAAAAATTTCATTTTAACAGGAAGGGTGATGTGTAGGAGGAGCTAAGGTGGGAGGAGTACTCAGAGGAAGAAAAGGAGTAAGAAGAGGAGAAGAAGGAGAGGAGAAGCTAGGTGATGAAAGAGAGAAAGAGGGAGGAGACATGGAGGCAGATGTTCATGTATCTCCACCAGTCAAAGATAGTTGTTATATCTAGGTTGGTCAGTGGGTTACACCTCTGATTGAACAATACCAAACTTATAAAGCCTATGATTAACATTTTTTTAAAAAAATGTATAAATGCAAAAAGGAAAAGGGGGCATGGGATAGGGATTTTCTAAGGGGGGGAATAGGGAAAAGGGATGGCATCTGAAGTGTAAATAAAATATCTAATTAAAAAAAGAGTGACAGGAGAAGTAACAGAAAATCTTGATCAACATGCAGACAGATGGATTAACAGACAGTGCACTTTTTCTTTGCATCCTATCATGCACATTGGAAAACTCAACCTGTATTGAATTTGGCTTTCCTGATCTACTTCCCCCAATTACAACACAACTCTAACTTTTTCCAAATGCCTCCAGAGACAGTGATGTTTCACTTGTAGACATATCTTAATTCAGTTTATTTACTCAAAATCAAGCATCATGTACATGAAAACCAAGAACACATTGGAGTGAGCTTGTATTTAGTCAGAAGACGATGATGGGTACTTTAGAATTGCATTCAAGCATATCCCATTTGATATTGGTTTTACTGGGAAGCAATGCTATAGGCAAGTGAAGGCAACAGAAATATCTGTGTCACTTCTTCTGTACAACCCAGTGGACACTATGGAATTGACAGTACCTCTGAATATTAAAAAACGAATTGAACCAATTCAGGATGAGTGTTCAGTTGTAGCATTACATAGAAATCAGAGAATATTGTGGAAGCTTTCAGAATGTGTTGCAAAGTTGAACAGAAAAGAGAAATAAATCAATAAGAATTGATCTTATGGTTAACTCATTCATTTTTTAAACATAATCAGACTAAACTGTGGATCAAAGATAACATGATATTTGGTGAAACATTAAAAATAACAAACAGGAGATTTTGAACACAGATATCAGAAATATGTATGTCTAAACCATTGGTATTAGTTCATAAACATCATAATAAACAGTTATGTATGCATCTCATCAAAAATAGATTTTAATTTTAAATAAATTATAACATCCACAAAAAGAGACCATTCAACATGCTCATTACAGCCCTTTATTTTAAAACTCAGCCCATTGAACAAACAAAAGAGATACCTAAATCTTTAAGTTCATGAAATAGTACTTTGTCCAGAGAAAGAACATAAGATCAAAGAGAATAACTTTCAAGTGTAAATATCCAGAAAACAGAGTACAGTACAGGCTTGTTCTTCATCGATACAGAACAAGAACTTGACATTTTAAAATCACATTATTTTATATCCTTCAGTCATTTTGAAAATACAAGACCAAGAAAAGTTACAAAAATTATAAGCAATGAATAAAGTAAACATTAAAACAAAAACAGCTATTTCCACATTCCTACAGTAGACTTTCTAAACAATTATTTGTCATAAAGGAACCATATTGGCTTTCCACAGATTGGTGGTCCAACAACATATCATTGTGTCATATAGGTTTTGAGGCAGGAATTTGAATTTCGAAACATGACTTTATAAGACCTATACCAAAAATCTGATTTCTGGTGACTAGCTTCTTACTGATTCCTCATACAATTGAGAGATTTTGATGTCTCTTATTCTTCTTAAAATGGCCCAAAGCCTGTAAGTAGCCTTTTGGATTTCATGAATTCATTGGCTTCACCATCTTCTCATAGATCATATCTCCAAATACAGTTATATAAAGTTTAAGGGTTAAAGGTAACAATAGAGTAAGACAAATTTACCATGATGATATAAAGCATTATGTAAGTTGTAATATTTTTCCTAAATAAAAATCACCAGTGGCTTAAAAACATGCTGATATATGAAACTATCATTTTCTCTGACCTACTGTAAAACAACCTACATGCTGATTCAGTTAGTGAGGTAAATTTACCTGAATGAATCTACTTTTATTTTTATGTTTTGGTACATAGTCCATTTCAATAATTATTCATGTTTCATTGTTGTTATGTTTCTCCCAGGTAGCTGAGCTACATGCTACATAACTAATGTATCATTAATACATCACTTATTCATGGGAGTGGGAATTGCGACTATCAACCTTTTCACTCAGAAGAAGCACAAAGAGTTGGATAATGGTAAATTAATCATTTAGAGTACTGTAGTATAGGCTGAAAGACAAATACATCCCTCATATTTTGGTGTATACTACAGCTCAGAAATTTGGTATGTGCAATTATTTGCTACATAATGGTTATGGTATAAATTATATGCAATAATCATAACTGTGTTATTCCATTTACAAAAATAAAGTGGATCCAGAAATACAGTGATAAAGCTGAATGTGTTACAGTTTGTGAGTGTGGGTGATTCAACCTTTAAACTTGTTCTCATAATTTTAAAATTTGTTAGCATAAAATCTTAGCATCAGTATATAAAAATGTCTGCATGAAAGACATAGATCTGATTCTACTGAAGGTGGGACTTTATTTCTATATATGGTCAGTCCAGAAAGGAAAAACAAAGATATCTTGTTAAGTGACAAAATGTATTTTGTAGTGTAACTTTGTCACAATTCAATGATATTAGAAGGAAATACTAGTAATTTCTGAGATGACATTGAGTGTTTCTAAACACAATACAACCAAAAGTATCCAGATAGGATAAGGAATTAAAAGGAGTACTTAAGGGAACAAAGTGAGACCTCTGCTACCTGAAGGGATAATTCCATGCTTCCAGTGTTGTACTTATTGAATAATGATGCAGTGAATTCTAGGGATGATCACCAATCAACTAACTATAATCCATAAAATCTATTTTCATCTCTCCTTTACATTGACAGGTGAATAAATTCCATTTTTCCCTCTGTAATTTCCACTAAATATAGTATTCTTGAGTTTATGTAAGTGTGATAGTCCTTTAAGGCATTTGAAATGACTAATGAAATTGTGAATAATCTTGAAATTAAATGACATAAATGTATATGGACTAAGATATTCCATTATAGAGGTCCGAGGGAAGAACCTGCAAGGTTCCTGAGTTAGTAATAAGCATTCAGAAATAATAACAGGCTGATTATGTAAGTAATATGAATGTGACTCCAAAGCTGTTTTGTTCACTATGACAAAAAGAGATTGTCTTCTTGGTCCAATGTAGCCTTAAGCCTCTAGGAATTTGACTATTTTGAGCTTCCAGCTAATTTCACACATGTTAATCAATTAAATACGATTATTAAATAAAATAGATTCTGATATCCTATAAAGCTCTTTCTAATGTATTACATTCTATAATTAATTGATATCCTCCAATAATTTTCCTTTTGCTTAATCAGAACTTTGTATTAATTTACATTCAGATCGACTGTTTGAATTTTCAGTTTTTATTAAACTTTTGAGTTTCTAAGTACAATTCACATTTGACATCAAATGTCATGAAATTGTGATTTTTATTAGAAGTGTAGTAATAGTATGATAGAAAAGGTTTCCTCATGATGAAAAGTGTCTATAATGCTTTATACTTAATAAAACATAATCCCTCAGAATTTCTGGAGTTAGCAAAAGTTTATTTTCCAATGTATTTTCTTTCAAAATATTTTTGTACAGGCATTTCCAAACTGGCTTCATTTGAATAAACATTTTAACACTTTGTATCTTTGTAACATTATGAAGCCTAGTGTGGCATTAGCTTAAATTCCACTCTAAACATTTCTTCTTTTGAATGCAAGATCTTTAAAAAAAGTGTGACATTTAGAGTGACTTTTAGAGTATCTTCTGAAAATGTCGTTATGATGTCTGTCATTATTATAAATACAGGTAAAAAAAACTAAGGAGTAATATTCCATGCACTTCATTTCAGATGCATTTAACTAACAGCCAGATCTCTGTTCTGTACTTCTATTTAATTATTGAGTACTTTGCTTGCTCAAGAGTTTTAAACTTGTAGAGGCATATTTAAAAGAAAATTTGACTATGGCAATTGTTTCAAAATCTTTATCTTGTGGTATTCAGAACATATGTTAAGTACCTACAAACGATATTTGTTAAATGGCTTTGGCAAAGGAAGGAACCTGATAGTTCTTGCTGAAGGATAAACTTTATTTTCCCCTGCTCTCTAAGGGGAAGACTAAATAAATCATATATTTGAGTTACATTCACAGATCATTTTTGAAAAAATCCTTTGTATGATCTTGGTGTGTAACAAAGCATAAGAAGCACTCAGTTTCAATAATATCTTGATAGATTAATTTATGCCAGAATAATAGAGAGAATCTAAAATCAGGATATACAAGCTAATTAGATAAAGAATGTACTGGCTCTTCCTGATTTCAGGATAATACAAGCATCAGGGATGCAGCAGATAATGATGAACGCTGCAACAGGAGTCTCATTACAAAGGGTCATGAAGCTAGGATCAGAGAACGTGATATTATACTGCAATTACATTGTTCAAAATAAACCACTCTTAACATCTGCTGTATTTTGTCCAGATATTATGTTTATATGCATGGAAATTCACATAATTATTTCACCTATCTTATATTTTACTTTTTGAATTTTTTCAAACATTGCTGAATAAGACTAAATAACCAACTTTAGTGGAAGAATGGATTGTTTTCAAAAGTTTTAGGAATTTCTTGGTTGCATAATAAAACTAAAGACTTATTGGCAATTCATAATTATGTATGTGGTGCAATATCATGTGCATATATATATATTTATAAGACAATTTAAAATAATCAAATAGAGATTGCTATTAACTGATCTACATACAATTTTCTTTTTATTTGGTGAGATTCTTAAATATTTACCATATTTGCAACTTGAAAACATAGAGTACTTCACTATTAGCAAGTATGTCTTTATGTGTCTAATCTCAGGTCAACTGAGATAGAAACACTAAAAATTCAAAGACTGGATAAGTTATGGAGTGAGTTTCAGTATATCATAAACAACTTAGTAAGATCCAGAATCAAATTTAAAACTAAAATGGAGAGTGAAAGGCAGGATGTTTTTTGTTGTTGTTTTGTTTTGCTTTCTACCAAATACAGATCTGTAGGTTCAACTCCAGCGGCATGAAATCTTGATTACTAACTGTCTTCACTATGCTGAGCAGTGCATATTAAATTGTTTACTCCAGTGTAACTGACACTTCATTTTATTGAGAAGTGTTTTTTTTATTTCTGTTCCGGTATCATGACAGCTTCTTGTTGTTATCATTCTAAACTCAACCTCTATGGATTCAGCCCTTGTGGAGATTGCATTATTATCTTTCTGTCTGTATTATTTTCAGCTCTTTTGGTAACACTTACCATGATTATTGTGAATATAACTACAGTTATGTGTGAGACCATATGTTTTTTATGCATATATTTCACAGTTCAAAGAAAGATGACTATTCCCTCTTTATCCACCATCAACTACAAATAACCAGGGGTGGTGCCTCATGAGTAGTTTCCCCAAACATGCTGGAGGTTTAGCCTTGTGAAGATGATTTATGAGTTGCTGCTGCTATGAGCTAATACCTCTAACAACATGCATACATCAAATGTGCAGTTCAATTGCTTCTTTCCTTTATGCCCCTGCTGGCATAGACAGAACTTAGAGAGAGGGTTATGATATAAATGGCACTGTTATGGTTGATCACTCACAGAAACAGTCTGAGTAGTTGACCATTGGCCATTTCACTGTTAACATGGCATAACCTACTGACCAATTTAAAAACAAGCTTCTCTTAAGATTTAGGGCTGTAAACATCAACCCCTGGAAAGGTGTTTGTCAAAATATTCATTTAGGAAAATATTAAATCACAGTTTCAGCTAAGTGACAGGATATAAAATTAACACAGAGAACCCAATGATAGTCTTTGTATTATCCAAAGACAAACATGTCGAAAACAGAATCAGGGAAACATTCACAATTGCCACACAGAAATAAAATAAATACCTTATAGTAAGCCTGACCAAAGCAGTACAAGACCTATATGATGAAAATGTTAAGACATCTGAAGAAATACATTGAATATAATGTTAGAAGACGAAAAGACTTTCCATGCTCATGGATTGAGAAGCTTACTTTTGTGAAAATGAGTGAGTCTCATTTTCCTACCAAGAGTGAGCCTCAGGTGCAGAGAAAGATCACAAAAAATCATGAAATTGCAGAGGCATTATTTAGTGACACTGAAGTACACAGAGGCAAAAATAAGATTAAACATTTTATTTGGAAGGCAATTTAATATCTTAGACTTTAGGCCTCTTATACTGATTTCTCCATCAGATTCAAAATAAAGACAATCAGTAGACTACAGTATACTTCTGTATACAATTGCTATTTTCTAAGGAATTGAATTCCTCCATTTTTAATTTCTCCTAGATTCTTCCCACCATATTTTCATTCAATGTTCATGTACTCTTTCTATCCATCACAAAGTCTACTTAGAGCTATCAGATATGCAGGAGCATTAGGCAGTCTAGAAGAGGATGGATCACATAACAAGCAGTGACATCCTTCAAGAAAATTGTTACTTCTACTGCCAGCAACTGTCATCTGCAGAAAAATACTCAGGTAAGGATAGGATTGTAGTCCCTTTAATTCATCTTAGAATTTTGAGAAGATTGACCATATGCAGGTCATGTGACTGTGACTACAACACTGTGAACAATGTGTTCAGTGGGGCTATGTAACAGGACTTAGAAATAATCAGATAGAATTTAATTGCATGAAGGGAATAAAGCAATTTATACATTTAGGAGGCAAAAGGAAACTTTTTACTTGAAAAAGTAAATGTAATTACTTATCACTTGTAAATTGTAAATAATAACTGAAACCCACTCAATCTAAACTACCTACATTATTCATTCTTTCCTCTCATATTTCTCTATTTATCTTAGTGTTTCTGGCCTACTAGGTATGAAATATGTTGTTTCTCTCCATGCTGCTGAATCCGTAGATCATTCTGTAAGCTCCCAAAGAACACAGACACTGAAAATACAATGTAGAGAAATAGTAAAAGAACAGCTGAAGATACAGGTTATAATCCATCATTTTGTATTTAAAATTTGTTCCAAAAACATAGGAAATTCTAATAATATTCTGCTAACTGAACATAGTAATGAAATGAACCCTGATGAAATACAGCTATATGTATAAGGCATAACATTGCTTTTATTTCATCAGAGAAGCCTTCTCTTGAAGCAGTTGCTAATTAACACAGAGATTCCAAACTGGACAAGGTAGAGTAGAAACTTTGGTGTACTCCATGGTAAATGAAATGTCTTCATCAAATTTCTCTCCTAAAACACTGGATTCTATGCAAACAAAGAGGCTGAAAGTTTGTGAGAGTCAGAGGTAGTATATGACTCCAAGAAATCAGAATTGCCTAGACACAAGAAGACTTATACCAAGTAAACTCACAGATACTGCAACAGCACACAGAATAGACAAAATACAACCCTGAGAAAGTGGACACAAATTTCATACTAATAGACTAATAATAACTAATAATCAATTGGTCCTAGAACAGATAAAATAGGCTTCCTCTAATGGAGTGTTACTGGACATAAAAACTAAATGAGTTGCATAACACAAAATGGACTTGATGATTTTTATGCGTGCTTTGGGTGTATCTTTTTATTTGTGTTGACTTTTATTTTTGTTGTTTGTTAGAAAGACATAGAAGGAATGATCATGAACTTGGGTGAATAGAAATGTAGGAAGAATCTGGAAGAAGTTGGAGAGAGGGAAGAATGTGAAAAAAATATAATGCATGAAGAAAAAATTAAATAAGACAAAATTAAATATCTTTTTTCCAAAAGGAAATTTGTATGTACTTTATAAATGATACTACTTGGAACTACTCAAATCAAAACCAAAATGATTCTTAATACAAATGAAAGCATTGATAGTCTTCATTTAAATAATAGGCGTGAACTTCAACTCTCCTATTTGTATTGCTGAAATGATAAATATATAATGTTAGGGTGAAAAAAGAAACATAATGCTTTCTATATAAAGCAGAAGGAATCAAAGCCATAGAAGAAACAATGGGAACATGATGCATATTATAGTTAAGATCACAGAGAGCCTTATCTCAAGTAGAGAAAATATTATACTACAATTGAAGACTTAGTAAATTTATGAATAATGAGCTCTTTTTTTGTTCAGGAAACTCAACTAGTCTAAAAATAGTCATGGAAGTAATTACAAATACATGTGAAAATGAATATGTGTCTAATTCGCACATGAGTCAAATGAGAAGGCAAAGGTGAATAATACAACTATCTTAAGAAAAATTAAATTCTGAGTTAAATTTTCAAAACTTATACACTTCAGATAAAACTGTGTTGAGTGGAAAGTTCATGACATTGAACCCAATTCTGAAAAGGAAGAGAGGGGATTCTAGTACATAATTTAACTTTTCATGTGTTGAAACTTACAAAAGGAAGCCAAAGTAAGTATAAAAGCAATAGAAAAGAGAAAATTTCAAAGACCAGAATATAAACATTTATTTAAAAAAGGACTAGAAATAATGTTTTAAAACCTCACATTTAAAAATAAACCAAATTGAAGATGCTTTAGTATATGAAGACAAAAAAGTAACAACAGAGAGAGTGAAAGTAGGCTAAAATACAAAACATGATAACTTACTCATCTAGACATTCATACATTTATGCAATTTTTAATCAGAATTTTGGCCTGGAAATATTGCATTTTGCATTTTGTGTGGGCAGGATTTTTGGATTGTGAATGACAATGTATAAGTATTAGAAAAGATATGAAAAATCATTGGCAATGGATAATAATCTGTCAAGAGAATTGGGACAAAATAGAAAGAAAAATTAAGATACACTGGAAGGAAAGGTATTTTTCCCTCTGAGTGTGGTGAAGTCTTCCATTAGCTGAGCATTGAAATTTCCAGCATAATTAACATTTGTTATAAACGTTGTTAACCTGAAGACAGCATTCTACCAATATAGAGACATTTTCAAATTAAAGTAGCAATAAATCACAAGTAATGCCTGAACATATATTGTGTGATTTAATCATTTTCCTCGATAGGTTCTGGAAATCTTACCAGCAAGACTGTTAACTATTTTCAGTGGGAGTATTCTAATTTCCTCTGCAACACCAGATATCTATGGTTACCAGCTTTAAATCTATCCAATATACCTCAGTACTCACCTGAGGATCCCATTCAAATTTTGTAACAATCCTTTAAAGATATAACTTTAAAACCCAACAAAATCAAGGAGACAATACACATACTCTTGGGACTCTTTTTTTTCTTTCTAATAATAACATTTTAACAGTATTTATGTTAAAATTATCTCCACTCTTGTTCTCATCCTGACATTCCCTTTCTGTTATAAAGTCAGGAATCCATGCTTTAATTGAATTATCACTGAAAGGAGTGTAGGCTGTTTTAACTTGCTTTCATTTCCTCAGATGATGGAATGAGATGAAAGTCATACTGCAGCTGTGCAAATAATCAATTTGACCTGAGCCCAGAGCATTTTTTTCACTGTCCTAACTACTCCTAGGCCTAGGCCTGGAAGCTTCTAGATTTCATACAACCTAATTTTCCAAGCTGACTAGTTTAATCTGGCTTCTCTTGGTTTGTGACTGAACTGATCTGCCTAGCCTCATACTAATTTTGGCAATATGTTCTAACCTTCTGACTCCTTCTCATTCTTTGACTTGTTCTTTATTTATCCTTGTCTAGCTTGTTTTCTCACTAACCTGTCTCTGTAAAACTGGCCTAGTAAACCTCTTATACAGACACACAGCACACCACCCCTTCTCTCTGTTTCTTTATCTCTCTATCTCTGTCTCTGTTTCTCTCTGTCTCTCCATATCTGTCTGTATCTCTCTCTCGTATCTATCTTTTCCTGTGCTTTTAAGTAGCCTCTCTTTCCTGTGCTGTTTTTCTGTGAGGTGGGCAAACCTTATCTCTGATTCATTCTGTCAAATAACATGGACCCCTGGGATCACTCAGACTCTGAGCCTCCAACCAGGCAGCATACACCAGCTGATATGAGCCCCCCGCCCCCAAACACATATACAGCAGAGAACTGCCAGGTCTGTACTCAGTTAGAGAAGATGCACACAACACTGGAGAGATTTGGGGCCCCAGGGAGTGTGGAGGTCTGGTGGGGTAGGGGGTTGGGGACATCCTCTTGGAGATTGGGAAAGAAAGTGTGGATGTGGAACAATAAAATGGTGGACTCAGAGGATTATGATAACACTTCCTCTTAGCAGTTTCCCACTCCAGTCCTTTTCCCCTTGTCATGACATTTATTTCTGTTTCACGACCTTTATAACCAGAATTTTCTGGTTACCATTGGGTTATTATGATCAACTAGTGTCTAGTGAGGTCATTAATGGCTACATAAATAAATGTAAAGTTCTCTTCACTCCATGAATATATAAAAAGTAAAAGTCCATTAATGAGGCATAGGATTCTCTGAGTCTATGTTACATCTATTACTGATTGTGGATGGCTCCATTCTTGCACAGAGATGTATAAGTATTTACAATTACCTCAACTTTATGTTGTAAAGACTATCCCTTGTCCAATGTAAAGAAATGTTACTCCCTATTTTCTAGCTTTTTAATTCATCCTACTCTTTCTTTTGAAAACTTTCTTTTGCTTATACAAACTGTAGAATGCCTTAAAAAATTATAATCCAACATCTACATGAAAAGAAATACAAACAAGCGTTATCATTCTGGTGGTGGGTTACCTGACTCAACATTATTGTTTCACTAGCTTCATCCATTTACCTGTTAAATTCATAATTAGATATAAAAGAAAAAAGATTGAAGGGAGGGTAATCAGAGGAAAATGGAATATATAGTTATGGAAAGACAGGAAAGAGACTGGAGGGGGAGGACTAAACAAGAAAGGAGTAAGAAAGAGTACACATGAAAGAACAATAAACAATAAAGGCTATTTGAGGGGTCACACGGAAACCTACATGTATAGAAGCTCCTTAAGTTATATACATATACGAAAGAAACCTTAATGGAGTCATGAAATAACTGGGGACACAAAGCCCTAAATATATGTATATTTTTCCATCAGGTGAAACAGCTATTTCCAGGAGTGAGTTACATATAGATAACTTGTTGGCCAAAGGTGGCCCATGAACACCACCAAACAAATCAGGCCATTGGCATGCTTGTGGTTAATATCTCTAGACTGATGGAAAATCCCTGTTGCTGCAGACAACATTTGCATACCAAATTAAACATGGAGAAGTCAAAATGATGCCTAACCAGACCCTTGAGTCCTACTGGTGAATGTTCACATTACTGGAAGGTACTTTGCATTCTAAGGGAAGAAAGGTAAACACTAATTCAATTACTCATTACCTATATGTATTATGTGTTGGTCCAATAGTATTGTTAACATTGTAAGTATAACCAGCCACTCTTTTATTGGATTTAAGCTGTATTCCATGTGTCTTTTTAAACCTTTATCAGAAATGCTTACTTTTGCAATAGGTGGAAACTAAAACAGGTATTCACCTTGAACAATGTGTAGAGAGTGAGAAACTCATGTCTAATAGGGATGTCTTCATTAAATTCTCCCCTCAGGGCTCAGAAAGCTATGCAGAAGAGGAGACAGAAGATCAGATCATTAGTGCCAGAGTGAATAGATGGTTCTAAGAAAATCATGTCTTCCGGATACAACATAAATGATGTTGATTCAAACTCACAGAAATTGTGACAGTATGCAAAGGGCCTATCAGAAGATGTTCCAATGGTGAGAGTGACAAATGGACATAAATTAACATCATTAACCAAGAGACTGTGTCTCATTACAATAGCTTGAAAAGGAAATAATGATGAAAATCTTCAGTGACTATCAATGTATATATTAACCACACACAGAGTGTGTGGACATCTGTAGGTAGCCAACCCAAAATGCAATCAAATAGCCAGAACATGAGAGTTTTCAAATTATTTTGTAGAATTTTTTTTCTCATTCATATTTCCTCGTTTGGACATTTTGTTTTGTCCGACTGCTTTTTGGCTTATATATTATGATTTCAGATTTTTTTTTGCCAACATAGATTTTGTTTTCCTCTCCTCATATTCTCTCCCTTGTTTCCTCCACCCCTCCCTTATCTCTCCTTTCCTCCATCCCCTATCTTTCTCCTTTCTATGATTTCTGAATTTAAAAAAAAAATTCTGGTTTATTTTATTCTTTTAATTCTGCCTGTTTGTTTTCTAAAAAGAAGGAGAAAGAAAGACCGAAATAGGTTAAGGCAGAAAGGAATTAGAAAGTGGTGGTGGAGTGGTACTAATTGAAATATATTTTATGAGTAAAAACACATTTTTTTTATAAAAAGTATAAAGAACAACAAAAAATTGTGTTTTAAAAGGATGGTTTAAATGTCTTTTTAAGACTATGATTTTCTTACTGCTACAAACTTTATTTCAAAAACAAGCATTTCTTCACACAAAGCTTCCCAATTCCATACGAAAATTGTAATTCTGTCTTTTATTTGCATGATGTTAGTGTCACCTTGGAGGCTTATTGCTGAATCAGCTCACTCTTTCTATTTCTTTCTGAACTCTGGCTCGCTGGTTCAATTCAGCTCTTCTGACACATGCTCAGCTTCAACTGATTGAGTCAATCTGCCTTCTCTCAGCTTCTCACTGAGTTGCTCTGCTTGGCCTCAAACTAACTGTGGCCATTGTTTTAATCTTCTGGTTACATCTTATTGTGTGGCTTCAACTGCCACTGCTGATTGTATTCAACTGACTGACTCAGCTGACTCTACTGCATTTCCTGAACTCAACTGAGCTGACTAGAATGGACTAACTAGAACTCAGAGAAGCCTCTGTCTCCTGAATGCTGGGATTAAAAGCGTGGGCTACCAAGGTTAGACCTAAGCTTTTCTTTACCTGCAACTTGTTCTATACTAGGCTGTCCTTGACCTTAGAGATCTATTTGTCTCTGTCCCCTGGGATTAACAGTATGTCTGTATTTCAGCTAGATCACACAGACTTAAAAGGTCTTTGAGTGTGATCCTTTGCCAGAACAGCCATCTTGCTGGATTCAACTTCCTCTACAAAAAATTATATATTTTGTATTATTTTTATTTCCCATTGACTGTTAATTTGCAGAGATAAAACCTTTAGACTTAGTAAATATATCCATTTCACACTTTTTAATGTACTTTATTGGATTCTTTTTTTCTTACCAAAAGTTACTTGAAAATCTACATCCAGTGAAGTTTTAGAAAGTGTAGCAGATTCTTGGTCTATTTCATGGATGTGTTTTTTGCCCTCACCCCTGTGTTTCCAGCACCTTTATAGCCCTGGCTTGTGGATCATAAAGAAAAATGGAAGAAAATAAATTTGTGTTGTGTTCAGTACACATATGGTAAATTACTAGAGGTTTAGGGCAAAAACTATTTCATATACTAATTGATTGATTTTTGAAAGAGAAAACAAACATTTCAATACCAATAAAAGATAAAACAGGATTGGAATTATCAGAAAATCAGTTCAATTCAGAATTAATAAGAGAATACATAGTAAGATCTTAAAATATTAGAAAACCTCGATTTCTGAGAAACAGCATTTAAGGATGAACTTCATCTTGGATTGCAGTTAATATGTCAAAGAAATGACAACAGACTGGAGAAAAGTTCAGATCAAGCAAATTTCAGATCAAGTAAACAATCTTCATTGAAGAAATAGATTCAAATGTGCCCATTAAAGATAGATACATGAATACATACACATACATACATACATACATACATACATATGTATGTAGTACATACATACACATAGAGCATTCTTTAAGATTAAGGATGTTGAAACAAATTTTTTTTTGTATTTTCCTTACCCCAGGCACAGAAATCAAGACTGTTATTTCATCTCATTTCTCTAATACAGTCATCTAAAAGTTAATAAAACTTAATATAATTTTTAAAACACAAATAACTTACACTTTTATGTTGCAGGTATAATTATCATATACTTGTATTTGCTTAGTGGATAACTATTAACTTGATAAATATTTAAGTTTTGCTTCTAGTAGTATAATAGTTATTCTGTCATACAAATTCATGGACATAATTCAGTTTTCTGAAAAAATACATGCTGAAAGTCAGTTTCTACAGTGATAAGCAATAGTTAACTTGAGAAATGTCAAGTTAAAATTCAGTAGTAAAATTGATATGCTATAATATAATCCATTGATATAATACAGTATTCTGAATAATGCAGGCTGCAAGTCAGTTTCTCCAGTGGTTATAATCATTAACGAAATTTGTTACAAATGAAGATTTGATTCTTAAGGATAGAAAGAGATGAAATTCATTCTTAATAAGTCTTGCTGACATTTCCTTTTACTGTATATGCAATTTCTAGGTATTACATATTTAAATTTGAAATTTTTTATTTAAAACCTAGGTTTTTATGTAAAATTTCATAATAATCTTTATTGAAGTATAAATTACTGATTAAACTCCATACATTTTATCTGATGAATTTTTCATTTGGAGTTATATCACTGAAAGAAGAAAATCATTTGAGAAATCATTTTGCAAATATTTCCTCTGGGGAACTTAATTTGAAAATATAACAAAGCTGCCTTCCGAGGAGCATTCTGAATTCGGCTGCCAAATGAACTAATTGCCTACGTGCAGACTTCTTAACTAATTAAATACAACAGAGAAATTTTCTAGCATTGCTTTTGGAAGATAAAGTGCTTATTGGCTTTATTGAACTTCATTTCAGAAGGGAAGAAAGTTAGAATCAATGAACACTTTGAAACCAATTCTCAGGAATAATGAAGTGGTTGAATTCAGAGTTCATTCCCATTGTTTACATGCTGGACCATAGAAACTGTGCATTTTTAGGAACATATTCCAAGGAAAGACACAGTTCTCTAAACTTCACTTATAAATAGTTACTTAAAAATAATCCATACCAACTTAACTATATTTTTTCTTATACTCCATGAAAAATGCAATATAGATGTATTTAATCCGATATACTGTTTTAAGTATGGAAAGCTGGTTCTCTTTTTTTTTTTTTGTTTTTTTTTATTATGGAGGCAATATATATTTTTTTAAAATTTTTTTATTAGATATTTTATTTACACTTCAGATGGCATCCCCTTTCCCCATCCCCCCCCACCCCCCCTTAGGAAACCCCTATCCCAAGCCCCCTTTTCCTTTTTGCATTTATACATTTTTTAAAAATAATGTTAATCATAGACTTTATAAGTTTGGAATTGTTCAATCAGAGGTGTAACCCACTGACCAACCTAGATATAACAACTATCTTTGACTGGTGGAGATACTTGAACCTCTGCCTCCCTGTCTCCCCCCTCTTTCTCTCTTTCTTCACCTAGAAAGCTGGTTCTCTTATAAGACGTATTTTTCTTGGAACTTTTATTAGTATCTACAATATTAAATTCTGACATAAAAGTCTGATTGTTTTTCTGAAGAAATATATTCAGAAAATTAGTAAATTACCACTTTATACTTCACTTATTTGCTTAGAAACAATGAAATCATACATATTTTGTAGAGGTATAAGTACTATGAATATATGTACACATATATCCTGTAAGTGTAATATTCTAATGTGATATATGTGTGTCTGTGTGTATACAATAGGAAATATTAGATTATATGAAGTAAACTTATTAAATTTCACATGCCTTAACTACAAAAGTATGCAGATAGTTTATAGATAGATAAATAGATACATAGAACAAACTTTAGTACTTAGGATACTAATACAAAGGTTTCTCTTTATTTTTCTTACTTGTATCATAAAAATTTAAATCTGGTATGTCATCTCATTTTTTGTTACAGTCTCTCTCTCTCTCTCTCTCTCTATATATATATATATATATATATATATATGAAATTAACTAATTGTTTTTTATAAATAATGTTCTCAAAGAATAACCTTGTACAATTGTGAATGCTGTTCTTCATAGTGAAAAGAATATAAAAGAAACTACCATTTTAAAGAAAGAATTCTATAATATTATCTATTCTTTGCAACTATCAAGAAGTCTTAAGCAGAAATACTCTTTCATGAGATAGATGGATGAATAAAAATTTAACTGAATTTAGTGCATACAGTGTTTGTTTTAGCAGTCAACACTTTTCATGATCAAAATAGTAAAGACATGTTTTATATTGCTTTTCGGTTGAGAAGAAGCAGAGCATTAGAAATTCTGATATGGTAACAATCACTTGCTGAAATGAAAGCACTAAATTTGCTGTTCAATGGCTGTCGTTGTATAATTAACTACTTGTTTTTTCATTAGTTGTTAACAAAGTATCTCTCAGTGAAGAGCTGCTGAAAAAACATGAAACGCCTTCATATTATTCTTATGATAATTAGCTTATAAAGAACTGCTAGAATATTAAATGTCATGGTAATATTGGCATTTCTATTTTGTTTGTTCTGTTTCTGTTTTTATTTTAGCATAAGTTACAAAGTATAAACCAATTTTTCTGCAAAGCAGCTTGCAAAATGGCCCTAACTTTTACAATCCTACATTACTGATGTACATAAAATAGGACTGGCAGTTTCCTTGGTTAGCTGAATAACTTGAGGTAACTTGCCCTAGGTTGTACTGATATAGAAAAAGTAGGGTGTTTTGGAGTAGGATTGGGGTTCTCTTTGTTTCTTCAGTTGGTCTTCTCTCAAGACAAAGTACCTGATATTCTTGATACACTCCAAAATTTCCCTGAGTCAATGGCCTCAAAGTTTCTGTAACACAAATTCCAAGAATAAAATTCAAAGACAACAAGGGTCAAATTTTAGACAGAAGTTCATTATAGATTCATGGGTTGGGAATACCATGGAGGCAGAGCAGGTTGCTAGGAACTGGTTACTGTCTAATAGAAGACAGAGTGAAGCTAAGAGAGATCTCAGTCCAATTGGCTCTCCCACATTGCTTTCCACTGCCATTGCTCATCACAATGATACATTATATCATTAAATTTCTTTTTCTGTGGATTGCTGTCTATATGCAGGTGAGGGGAGCAGAAGACAAGGATAGAGCCTCTGACTGGGCAGTGGATAAAGAAGGCAGGCTAAGTTGTTTTAGAGATGGCAGCGATAAGGGGACACAAGGAGAAGGAAGGAAATTGGAGGAAGGGAAAGACAAACCAGATCTGCATGGCTTTAAACAGCCACAGATAGCTATGAATATCATATAAGGGATGGGTAATTACAGGACAATTTGTCTTATCTATGTGGGCAGTTTCTATTAGTATCAATTGGCTCTGAGTTCATTGTATGGGCGTTTTGGGGGTTGAGAATTTACTGATATAAATCTGACTGATAAATTATAATAAGCCTCTAGAGTTTTGATTTTACCATATTACAGGAATTTGTGACAACTAACCACAGAGGGTGTGGGGGTTTGTGGGGTGTGTCAGATGGCTGTAAATGTGAGCAGGAACCCTGCAAGAGAAAGCAAACTGGACAGCCACTACATGGAGAACATGGAGACCTTGGGAGTCGGGAAATCACTTGTTTCATATATTTCATGCAACAATTTTCAAGTCCTGAATTGTCGTTTACATTTCTTCTCATCAAACTTCTGTTTGACTTTTTCAGAAGGCATCAGTCTTGCTATTATTATCCTTATGTTTGTTGATTGTTTCTTGGTATCTCCTTTAAACTCCTGGATTTTTAAATAAAATTTATGATTGTCCTTTTTACAATATGTGCCCTGGGGTTCCCCTAAGTAATTATCATTGGAAAGTATTTCTATGGAACTCGTAAATTTTGCAGAGAAGTTACCAGTGTGATGTTCCACATTTCTGATATTTTTATGATGAGAACTTTTGTTGTTGTTATTGTTAATTCTAAGGCTGATATGGGACTAGTGGGCTACAGGAGACGGCAATATGTGCAAGCAGATTGGGCCTAGAGGAAGATAATGGTTAGGTGGAATAAAGTCATGGATATATGGCACTGAACTAGTGTATAGGATGTGCCTCCTGATCCAAGGATATAGGGTGGGGGTAGATCTGTATGAATAGATATGGTTTATAATAGCAGGGGCCTGTGAGTTCAGTGGTATGTAGAGACAGTCATCAAAAATGCATAGATATGGCAGTAACAGGGGAAGCCAAAACAAAATGTTGGTTCTGGGCTAGATCTGGGGAATTGCATGTGTGGATAGATAGGAAAAGTCAGAGAGACTCATAATGCTACTCTTGAAAAGAAGGTGATAGATATAGCTGGATGAAAAGGTTTGTTGTAAGGAAGAAGAGATTTGTATGTGGTGACGGGTAGTGTAGTTCTGGGATAAACCCTAGAGAAAGATGTGAGGTATCTCTTAAAATCAAATTTAACCAACATGTGTCATTTTAAAGGATGATTTCACATTTTAATTAAAGAAGGCTTCTTGTTTATGATTTTATAAATAAGTTCATTGCCTAGGACTTTGTTAAGAGAGCAAGCAAAACCAGCTTGGAAGCAATAAATGTTTCTCTGATTTTTTTCCAAATACTTATAGTTAGTTGTTAGCACACATATAGGCAGCTAGAATACCTTTTGAATGCCTCATTTTCCATGTACATTGTATGTTCTACCTCCCATAGCACACTGTGTGTCTCTCCATCTTCCTTTCTTTCCACAGAATGAGTCATAGCTGGGAGATTTGCTAATTTTAACAGGTCTTTCTATTTTTTTCTTAATTTATTACAGAAGCTGAAGAGTACCTCACAGCAGAAAAGACATGTCATTTAGGCAAAGATACCATGATAGTGAGAGCTGGAAATCTGCATTCAAGAAACACAAGCACAACCATTGAACTGATCAGAGTTCCCAATGGAAGAGCTAGAGAGAAGACTGAAGGAGCTTGAAGGGGTTTGCGGGGCCCTATGGGGAGAGCAACAATATCAACCAACCAGAGCTGCCATGGTCTAAACCACCTGCCTGGGAGCACACAGGGATGGACCCATGGCTCCAGCTGTGTATGTAGGGGAGAATGGCCTTGTTGGGCAGAGGTGGGAGAGGAAGTTTTTTGTCCCATAAAGGCTAGATGCCCCAGTGTGCAGGAATTTGAGGGTGGGGAGGAGGGAGTGGATGGGTGGGTGTACACCCTCATAAAAGCAGGAGGGAAGTTGGGATAGAGGGTGTCTGGGGGATGGGGGAAATGGGATAACATCTGAAATGTAAATAAATAAAATATCCAAAAAAAAAAAAAAAAAAGAGAGAATCTTGTTAGAAAAGCCTGCCAGTGGTTGGGACAGACTGTAGGATTTACTGAAGGAGGCTGCAGTAGGAGAACCAAGAGAGTTTTGTTTGTTTTATTTTGCTTGTTTTGTTTTTACATAAAAACTTAAAGTCCATGCCAACTAATATACTTCCTCCATCTAGACTCCACATGTTCACAGTCGCATAGCTTTCCCAAACAGTATCATTAGCTGGGGACCATGTGTCCAAACATATCAGCCTACACTGGTTTAATATTATGTTTATATTATAAATAGAGAATTCAACAATAATTGATTCAATACCATGCTCCAAATTGTCTAACAACTCTGATCATTTAATCATTGAATAAATTATGTATCCATACTTTGCAGAAACCCAATTGCAGTTTCATGGAGCTCAAACAATCTGCTTGTTGTTATTCAAATAGTACTTCACAGGATATTTTGATTCACAGAGCTGGGCTCAAATATATTGAACTGCACTCTATTACTAAGTGGTCTTAAAGAATGTTTAGCAATGTTTGTGTGATCTTTCAGGCAACCACTCTTCTAATAAATTTTTGGAAGTAAAACTATGAAGATAAACATCAGCATACACTGATTTGTATAAAACAGAAAATTTTGAATTTTAGTTATTGTTTCACAGAATCTCTACTGGTCATTAAAATATTCCATGCTTTTTATAATTTCAGAAACATGTAATTTCCCCCCTCTTCTTTGACTTCTTCTCCTGTTTAATCACACTGCATCTGAAATTCAAATTCTCTTCTTCAGTTATTATCATTTTATGCACACATATACACACAAAAAACCCTACAGTGTCCACTTAGTGTTGCTTATATGTACACATTCAATTTTATCTATAACATTGTTAATTCTAAGAACCAATATTGTATTAGTAAGACAGGGCATTATTCAAAACACTTTGACATTCTAATAAATCAGAAATTTCTATCACTTAGCATTTAAATATTCATTATTTTCTGTAGAATTAATTTTTTATCAATCCAGTAAAAATATGACTTAAATAATAATTTCTCTAGGTTTTTCTCAAGCACAACTTCCAAGTTTACAAAATTGTCTTCTGTTCTTCATGCAGAAAAATGGCAATCACTCTGATCATCTAATATCCTAATTGTGGGCTTATTGCTGATTGTCTTGTCAGGTTCCCTGCTGCCAAAACTGCATTCATTACTCAACCCTTTTTACAATAGTAAATGCACAAGCATAAAAGAGCACACTCTGTGGATAATACTTTCCAACTTTGAAAATTATGATCTCAGTAATGTTTAATTACTGCCAAGGTCCCTGCTTTGTGTCAGTAAGTACTACAAAGGAATACTATAAGAGTGATCTTGAGGTGCAAGTAATAATGTGTAGAGGAAGAAATATCTGAGTTCTGACTGAGCATAATCATTTATATTTCTCAAATAAGATTACTTATCTTTTCCTGAGCAATAAAAATCACCGCAAGATAAAGTTCTTCGCAATATTCCATTTCTAGTACAAGGTAGATGTTGTAATAATATGTCATGGTGGTCACTTCTGATTTAAACCTCTTTCATGTGTTGTAAAACAAAGCATTTTCTTCAAGCCTCTTGATATATGAGCCTAAGAATAAATCTGACAAGTGTCATTAGTGGAGCAGGAACATTTATTTTAGTTTACTTTTTGCTTTTAAGATACAATACTCACTAATATCTTTCCTGTTTTCTAATCTATTGTAAATATTTTACAGTTTTATGTTAGTTTTGTTTCTTAAATAGAATTGAATTTATTAATTAATTTAAAGGTGGTATTTTGTATGTTTTCATACTAAAACACCCAGGTATTTAAACACTGTGTGTTTGTGTGTGTGTGCGAATTTTAATTAAAAGATAATTGCGCTTTTACCCTCCTCCACTGTCCTTCCTCTGATCTAGAGGTTCTCAAGCTTCCTAATGCTGTGACATGGAACAGTTCATCATGTTATGGTGACCCTCAACCATAAAATTATGTTGTTGGTACTTCATAACTATAATGATGCTACTGTTGTAAATTATACTGGGAATATCTGGTATGTGACTTCCAGAGGGGTCACAACCAACAAGTTGAGAATCACTACAGTTTAAGCCCTCCTGTTCCCCATCCTCTCTATTCCCCATCAAACTGAGTCTCTCTTTTCTTTGATTTTCATTGTTTTTTTTTTTGTGTGTGTGTGTATTTGTGTGTGTATGTGTGTGCGTATATGTATTTAAACATTTGAAGCTATTTAATGTTGCTTATGTCTATAATTTAAGGGGAGAAAACTTGGCATTAGATCTCCAATTAAGTGATTCTTCCTGACAGAAGTCAAATTTCTCTTTCTCTGCCTTTCTCTATCGATTGAAGTTTTATTGTCTAGGCATGGGACCCAGAATCACTACTGTAGTCAAGAGTATAATGTGTTACAACTATGGAAAAGAAAAAAGTTCATTTCTTTATTTCATACATAAACCATGTGCTTCAACTTTTCCTCACCTAGGTTTTAGTTCACAAAATGAATAACTCAATGGTATGCTTACATTTGAATTTTCGAGCCAGGTATATGAGAAAAAAAATCACACAATCAAATTCATTAAGCAATACAGAGAATGCATGAGGGAACATTTACAACAATCAAAACCATGATGAGCAAGAAAAATGTCAGACATAAAGTGCTACAGTTTATTTCAGTTAATATTGCTTTTGTTACAAAGGAAAACTATGAGGACATAATCCCACAGTGCAGCTAGGATTGGGGAGATAGGAATTAAAAGGGCTTGGTACTTGTAATGGATCCCTGTATTTATTCTTTATTTCCTTGCAGTTATAGAACTAAATTTATTTCAACATATTATTTATTTTAAAGGTGTATTATAACTAATTAAAAAAAAAAACTATACCTGAATTCACAACTAAATATTCTCATGTTTTAGAACATCACATTCTTTGACATTGAACTAATTTGTTACAGTGAAACTTCATTGTTAATTAGGTCTGCTTTTTTAAAAAAAGTATGTCCCATTTTAAATTCTCATCATTTTAAATCAAATGTACATGTTTAATAAGACACTGTACTAAATTTCTATTTGCTTTCCTTATCTCACAATTTCTCTAAAACTTTTTGTCTCCACTTAGTACAAAGCAGACACTAAATTCAATACAGTGACATATTTCTTCTGGTTTTAATTCTCTCTAAAACACATTTTATGATTCTCTGTGTAAAACATAAATATAAAAATAAATTGAATTGAGCTTGTTATAGCTCTATCTGAAAAGAATGCACTTGAAAAGAATTTTTGTTCAAAAGACAGTGAGCAGGTACTTATATTTGCATTACCATCTTCAGAATAGTGCACACAAATTTTTTTTAAAAAAATATGAATAGAAAATATATTACTATTCCACTTGGAAAACATGTTAACTTATTCATAATTTGTTTTTCTCAAGTTATCATTTTCTAAAGATCGATAAAAAATTAAAATATAAAATTTTATGAAAAGCTTCTACAGGAACAACTCTGATATGTTTGTCATTAAGAAAGTTTTGAAATGGAAATTTTAAACCTATGTAAAATATTGCTTGTTTTACATAGTTGAACTTATATTTTCTCATATCTGATTTGACCTCTGTGTACTGTGTTGTCTTGTTGGCCTAAACAGTATGATTTCCAAATGATAAGGAAATTTTTCTCATTGTCAAAATTAATTTCATATAATTTATTTTGAAGCATCCATTTTATTTAATAAAATAAATATTTTGTAGAATTATTAATGCTTACAACAATATACAATAAAATTTTTTGAGAAACAGAAACTACAGGACAGTTCAGTCTTTCTTTTTAAATCCCTATAAAATCTAACTTAACCATATATATTTATGTTGGTTATTCTAATTTGCTTCAATTTGCTATAATAAAATACATTCCAAAAACAATTTTCTGGTAGGGAGAATAGGGAAGGTTTATTTCAACTTAAAGATGCAGTCTATCATTGAAATCAGAAAAGAACTCCAGGTAGTAACCAGAAGGCAGAAGCCAACTGAAGCAAAGACTATGGAGGAGCATTGTTCATGTGCTAACTCCTGTAAGGGCTAAGCCAAGACTACCTATCCTGCGATGTACCACTGATGATACTCTATCAATGGTCACTCCAGACAGTTTCCCTCAGACATGCCATGTGACAATCTCACACAACTGAAATTCTAATTGACCTTTCTTCTTCCCAGATTGGATGAGTTGACAAAAACTAACCAGGATGTGTGTGTGTGTGTGTGTGTGTGTGTGTGTGTGTGTGTGTTGAAATTTAAAAAATTCGAAGATCGAAGTTGGTGATAAATTCACAAAACTCCAAATATGCTACATTAAAAAAACATACTATGTAAATAAGTAAATTATATCCCATGTGAATTATTGAAATTATTAATGAAAAATTATTAATGAAATTATTAATGAAAATATTTGATTTAAAAATTATGTTTTAAAATGACCTCTAAATTCTGTTTTATCACTAAGTTCTTGACTCAGAGTTATAGGTAAGTCATTGTTTTACTGAGATATTTTTCTCTGTCATAGGCTTATTGGTAGGCAGATCTTGCTGTCTAAACTCAGTCCTTGCAGGGTTAATCAATTGTAACTTGATTTGTTGGTGTGATCTGAATTGGATATGTTTACTTGGTGAAGAAAATGAGTTACTAAAATAAATCTCATGCTTTTATTCCTGTACTACACTATTTCCCACACTTCCTGTCCTCTTTCCACTTCCAGACTGTAGGATTAATGCTAGCAGCTGCTGTGTAATCCTGCTATCATGGTCTCCCTTCTTTGGTATATTGTATTTCCCTTTAACCTTAAAAAACAAAAAACAAACAAAACAAAAAACAAAAAAACAAAACAAAAACAAAAAAAAAACAAAATCACAACAGCAAGAAATCTTCACCCTCAAGTTGCTGCTTCTCAGGCATCATTCAGTGAAATGAGAAGCATTGCTTACTTAAAAATTTGGCACCAGGATGTGTTGTCATTATTGTAATAAAAGATGTGAGAAAAATGTGGAAGATTTATCATGTATAAAAATAAATTAATGACCTACTATGGAGGAAATTTGGAAGATAATTCCCAAGAGAAACATGAACACATTTGGTCTGGTTTGGGGAAATCCCAGTGAAACTCCGTTCTATTTAAAAAAAAAATAACAATAATAATTACAGGAGAAGTTGGCTGTGTTATATTCTTCCATGAATCTGATTCTATTGTGTCTCCCTTCTAAAGACTTCACTGAGACTGCATAGAAAACTAATGTACAATTTCTTAGTAAAAGAATAATCACAAAACAGGATAACATTGTTATACTGGGTTTGTTTTCTTATTTTTATTCAGTTACATCTAGGAAATCACACAGAAGACACTACAAATTTGACTTAAAATTGCCAGTTCCATGACCTGCTTGCTGTAGAACTGTCCTCATTCATTCACATGTAGGATGCAGGAATGATGGAGATCTGGATACTGACAGAAAGCTCCAAGATCTAGTGAGGCAAATGAACATACAAAAGGGTCAAATTCACTGCAAGGAAGCCCAAAAATGTCTCTTTTTTAAACTGTGGAGGAGAGAAACAAGTTGTAATTGAGAAGAAAAAAAAAAAAAAAAAAAAAAAAAAAAAAAAAAAAAAAAAAAAAAAAAAAAAAAAAAACGTAGTGGGTAAGCTCTGGATAACCCAGCATGGAATGAGGACGTGGTCAAAGATAAAGACTCAAAGTTCGGTTATTTAATAACATAGCTCATAAGGTAACACTAGCCAAAAATATGAGAGATCAGAGGATTCCATCATTGAACCCAGATTCTGAACAGGAAACTTCAAAATGTGGTACTTAGCCAGTTATATTTCAGTTATTATCTGACATAATCATTACCTGAGGCTATTCTTCTCATTATATGAAGATTCTAAATGTCTATTTACTCTATACCACTCTATATTGGGTATATGTACTTTTATTTTATTTTATATTAAAGTGATGCATTTAAAATATTGTCTTGAGTTTTTGGAAAAGAATTTGGAGTTTTGAATATGGTCAGGGCTTTAAAAACCTATGGGGACTTTTGCAATTGTTTTTGTGAGGTGGTCATAAGCCTATGGGAACAGAGGTTAGAGATCAGTGGTTTGATGGCTGGAGGCCCAGTTTCTCTGATTATCCTGGTCTTGAAAACATGGGACTGCCATTTCCTAATTGGGATATTAAACTTTACAAATATTCTCAATTTTCTGGCAATTGCTTTCTACAGAAAAATATATTTTATTTTCCCTTAGGAGAGATTTTTCTTCTATGAAATGTAACAATGTCCTGTGAAATAGCCAAATAGTCTTTCTATTTTATTTTATTTGTTCTGTTTTTCCTATAATTACTATTATTAGTTTTCTCCCTGCCACACTCATTCACACTGAAAGAATTCACTTAACACTCTATTCCCAATTTCTCTCTGCTTACCTTAATGTAGTGGCATTGATGTTTAAAAATCCGTTTTCTGTTCATCACACACACTGCCAAAAATATAAAATAAATTCTCATCTTTCTATTTAAATTCCTGTTTGTGTCAAGATTATAATTTTATAAATTAGACTGCCTTTGTTTAATCTTTAAATGCAGTAAATTTAGGGCAAAATAAAATTTAAATTAAAAATACTAAAGACGAGTAATTCCTGATATATCAGAGGTATTTCATATGGGTTTTATGAAACATAATCAAACAGAAAGGGTGAGGAAAGTGGGGATGAGAACAAATATGAGAAGGACAGCCAAAACTAATCATCATCTGAACGGTTGCACTGAAACCTAATAGAGTAGACTCTCACTAAATCAACTAATAACAGAGAAGAGCCATCCCCAACTGGGCTACTCTCTTCACCGAAAAAAGCTTCCTGTACCACATATAGGTTACATCTAAAAGAGTTTTTGGCCAAAATGGTACCATTCTGTCCATTGATTGGGTGGAAATATCTGCATCTGACTCTTTCAGCTGCTTGCTGGGTCTTTCCGAGGGCAGTTATGATAGGTCCATTTCTGCGAGCACTCCATAGCCTCAGTAATAGTGTCAGGCCTTGGGAACTCTGCATGAGCTGAATCCCACTTTGAGCCTGTTGCTGGATCTTCTTTTCCTCGGGCTCCTCTCCATTTTCATTCCTACAGCTTTTTCAAAGAAGAACAATTATGGGTCAGAGTTTTGACTGTGGGATAGCAACCCCCTCCCTCCACCTTCCTGCTGCAGGTGGGCTCTATAAGATCCCTCTCCCTAGTGTCAGGATGTCAGGGTCAGCCCTGCTTATACATTGAAGTCCTAAAATCAGCCATAAGCCAACAATCAGCCTGACATACCTGCCTGCTAACACTTGGTCTCTGTGGGAAAACACTGAAACAGATAGCTATAAGATACTGTAAACACAGCTTTGGTGGAAATTTACCAGCCTGGATGAGAACAAGTAATCATGGTCTTGTGAATAGTCATAGACCTTGGATAGCCTTGGTGGATAGTACCAACTTAGATAAAGTGAATCATAGGCGGAGTCATAGTGACCTGTTCCCTGAAACTGCACCCAGCTGATACTCTGTTCTGGAAGATATCTGTACACCTATGCTCCTGCATCAGCCCCTTCCCCACATCCTACCTCTATGTGCATATAACCCCTGTGTGAAAAAAGTAAAATCAGCAGTTTGATCAGCCTATAGACAAGCTGCTGTTTGGTTTGTTTGCCTGACGCTCATCTTCTCTTTCAGGTGATCTCCCGGAAACCTGTTCAATGCCCTGCTGGCCAGGGCATCAGGAATTTCATCTAGGGTCTCTCTCTTTGAGTCCTGAGAGTCTCTCACCTCCCATGTCTCTGGTGCATTCTGGAGGATCCCCCATGCCTCTGTTGTTTACCAACAGATTGGGAAAAGATCATTACCAATCCTACATCTGATAGGGGGCTAATATCTAATATTTACAAAGAACTCAAGAAATTAGACGCCAAACAACAAAATAACCCCATTAAAAAATGGGGTACAGAGCTAAACAAAGAATTCTCAACTGAGGAAACTCGAATGGCCGAGAAGCACCTTAAGAAATGCTCAACATCCTTAGTCATCAGGGAAATGCAAATCAAAACAACACTGAGATACCACCTCACACCAGTCAGAATGGCTAAGATCAAAAACTCAGGTGATAGTAGATGCTGGCGAGGATGTGAAGAAAGAGGAACACTCCTGCATTGTTGGTGGGGTTGCAAGCTGGTACAACCACTTTGGAAGTCAGTCTGGCAGTTCCTCAGAAAATTGGACATAGCACTACCTGAGGACCCAGCTATACCACTTCTGGGTATATACCCAGAAAATGCCTCAACAAATAACAAAGACATATGCTCCACTATGTTCATAGCAGCCCTATTTATAATAGCCAGAAGCTGGAAAGAACCCAGATGCCCTTCAACAGAAGAATGGATACAAAAAATGTGGTAACCCAATCACAAAAGAACACACATGGTATTTACTCACTGATAAGCGGAGATTAGCCCAAAAGTTTGAAACAACAAAGATTCAACTACCAGACAACACGAAGCTCATGAAGAAGAAAGAACAAGTGAGGATGCCTAGGTCTTTCTTAGAAGGAGTAACTAAATAACCAAGGGAGCAAATATGGAGACAAAGTGTGGGTCAGAATCTGAAGGGGGGGGTTGTAGGGAGACCATTGTGTCTGGGTATTCATTCCATAGGCAGTCACCAAAAATAGACCCTGATAGGGATGTCAGGATGGGAAAGCTGACAGCAGCCTGATAAGGCTGTCTCCTTAGAGGTCTCTCAGAGTCGGACATACCCAGAGACAGATACCCACAGCTATCCATTAATCTGATCAAAGCTGTCCTCATTCTTAATAGCTGAGTAGTATTCCATTGTGTAAATGAGCCACATTTTCTGAATCCATTATTCTGTAGTGGGGCATATGGGTTGTTTTCAGCTTCTGGCTATCACAAATAAGCCTGCTATGAACACAGTGGAACATGTACCCCTGAGGAATGGTGGGGCATATTTGGGTATATTCACAAGGGTGGTAGGGCTAGGTCTTCAGGTAGATCTATTTCCAAACTTCTGAGGAACCTCCAGATTGATTTCCAGAGTGGTTGTACCAGTTTGCACTCCCAGCAGCAATAAAGGAGTGTTTCCCTTTCTTCACATCCTTGCCAAAGTGTGTTGTCACCTGAGGATTTGATCTTAGTATTCTGATTGGTGTAAGGTGGAATCTCAGGGTTGTTTTAATTTGCATTTCTCTGATCTCTAAGTACTTTAAATATTTCCTTAGGTGCTTTTCAGCCATCTGAGATTCTTCTGTTGTAAATTCTGTTTAGTTCTATACCCCATTTTTTGATTGGGTTGTTTGGTGTTTTGGTGGATACCTTCATGAATTTTTTATATATTTTGGATATTAGTTCCCTATTGGATGTGGGTTAGTGAAGACTTTTTTCCCAATCTTCAGGTTGCCAATTTGTCTTATTTACTATGCCCCTTTCCTTACGCAAGCTTTCCAATTTTGTGAGGTCCCATTTATCAATTCTTGATTTTAGAACATGAGTCATTGGAGTTTTGTTTAGGAAATTTTCCCCTGTGCCAATGAGATCAGGCTCTTTCCCACTTTTGCTTCTATAGATTCAGTTTATCTGGTTTTATGTTGAGGTCCTTGATTAACTTGGACTTGACCTTTGTGCATGTTGACAAGTATAGGTCTATTTTCATTTTTCTGCATACAAACAGCCAGTTAAGAGATAGAAATATTCTATCCTTCAGTGAACTGCCTTAAGAAGGAAACTAAATGACTCAAAGTAGCATCAGGAAGTCCCTAAAATTAATCAGATTTACTAGACCCCCTCCTTCACAGGATAAGCAGTAAGAGCTGAGAAGTCTTCTCAGAAAAACCAAGCTTCAAAGAAAATATGAGAAAAGACCATCTGCTGGGGAGAAGGATAATGTAGTATAACTGCCTAGAAGAGGTATAGACCAGAGTCTCTAAGAAATGGCACTTACTAAATTGGTGAAATGTCTGCTGTTTAATGCTTCTGCCTATTCTTTTCTAAAATTGGCTGAGTTATTTTGATATGTTGTATATTAACCATATTTTCTCTTCAAACCCAGCAAATATTTTCTTTCAATCTACATATTATCTCATTCTGCTATACAGATACCTTTCTGTGTCTGTGTGCTTATGTTTTATTTTGTGTTTGCTCAATTAAATTGAACTTTGGCATTTTATTTTAATATAACTGGACTTTCTTTGGTTTTCTAGGTTTTGAGGATATAATATAAAATATATATTTTCCATGTTGATATTGTGGCACACAATATTGTAGATTATTTCTTGTGCTTTTAAACACTATTCCCACAGTCTCTTGTCTTTAACAGCATTGCATTTTATCTACCTTTGTTTATAATGGGAGATAAAATGGCAATTTTGTCATTTTGTAAATAAATACCCTCTTTCCAAAACACTATGTTCTTATAAAACTTTGTATCATAATGTATTCTTGAGATATTTTTCAAAGATAAACAGACTATCAAGAAGGAAGCTTTCTTGTTGCCTTCACCAAATGCTGTGCTTTCTCACCCACCAAAGTCTATGTATGACTGAACTGTAGTAGTAGATTTATACATGTTAAGATTTGAAGGTTTCTTTTTTGTTTTTAAGATTGAAAATTAATTTTATGTCAAAACTAATGTAAGCAATAGATACTTCATATTAGTAAAAAAAACTTTTTATCAGTGCAGGTATGTTAGCCTCCAATTTAAACTTACTACTTTACCTTCTTTACATTGATATATTTATATCAAAGATGAATATTTTTCATAAAAATTTGGCCTAGGATAAAAGAAAGAATCTGCCTTCTGGCCCTAAAGAGATGACTGGTCAGTTAATAACTCCAAATGATCGAGATTTGACTCTCAGATCACAAGCATCTATAATTTCTCTTACACGACGAAAACCCTCCTCTAGTCACTAAACATGCACATAATGTACATTTACACATGTAGAAAAATATTCTTATATAAAAAATAAAAATAAACAATTCTGTTTTTTATAAAGGAATTTGTATCCTATAGTTACATAACCATGGTTAAAATTCAAATTAGCTAAGTTCAGATCTAACATGTTATTAGATGTGTTTAGGTGTATGTGTGTGTTCATAAAAAGGAATTACTTTTTGTTATGTCCTTGTTTTACTTCTCATTAATTTCTGAATGTGTAAATGAGTCTGCATTTCTGACATGGAGTGGACTTTGTTTTCTTTAATAGCAGGTAATTAAGCAGTTGCACATTCTTTTCTTCCCCAGCAAGGAGGAATTCTGAAGCAAGGACCATCACAAATGAGTATTTAGCATAGAAAAGAAATGCAAAGCCTACAGATCTTCAAAGTTTCTACTAATTCCCTAGATCCTAAGTCTAAAGAGGAAGCAATACCTTTTAATTATTCTAAGAATACATCCTTAGATGTGGAATGTGATTGAAACAAGTCCCAAGGACTTTCTTTCACATGCAAGTAGTACAAAGTTGTATTCTATCAAACATATGTTTTCTGGACACTCCATTCTCACAGAAAGTGTTGATTTGTTCTACAGAGTATAGCCATGTATTTTATTTATTTATTTATTCATTATTTTACTTATTTATTTAGCTGAAGCAAATTGAAGCATCCCTAGAGATGGCTCTGGACAATGAAAATTGATAAGTATGAGTACCCACATCTTAGATCAGTAGTTCTCAATCTTCTTAATGCTGTGACTCTTTAATACAGCTCTTTATACTGTGGCGAATACCAACCATAAAATTATTTTTGTTAAAATTTTCATAAGTGTAATTTTGTTGCTGTTATTAACTGTATTGTAAACATCTGTGTTTTCTGATGATTGTGGGAAACCTGACCCCATGTTTGACATTCATGGACTTAGATAGATATTGCATTATTTCTAAGGTCTCTGGGATATCCTGTACAGGTTTCAGTCTCCTTTTAATTTACTCTTACAGAATTGAAATGATATGTAAAGTCTTTTATTGGAGAATGGTGCTATAATGTTTGGGGCTGCTAAAGAAAGTTTTAGATAGCTATCTACTTAATCTTCTGCATAGTTCAAAATGTTACCTCTCTGCCTAGGACTCAAAATAAACTTCAAGCACTATACTTACAAATATTAATGAACTTTTAAATTGCATTATTTAGCTTTGTAAGTTGTTGATTATGTGGAAAGAAGTGAGCACAATATTCTTCAAACTGCTGCTGTCTAAATATCTATTTAATATTACCCTTTACAGGAGTTACGATTCTTAAATCGTTTAGGAACTAGTTGTCCTGGCTAGTTATTCTGGCTCCTACCACATGAAATGGAATAATTTTCAGTCCCCATTCATATTTTAGCTTTCTGAGGATGATCAAGTAGATTCAGACCAAGAATTATACTGCTACATGACCATATGAGGAAGGATCAATTTTAAATTAAAAGTGAAAATATGAAAATTATGTTTCCAGTCCTCAAGACAAATTGCTATCACAATAAAGTTTGGAGTAGATATAGTTCCACTAAAAAATTACAACTTCAAGGTTTTTATCAGAAGAGATATTGTGTCCTACATGTGATGTTTCTGATTTTGAAGTTCATTTAAATATGATAAAAATTATCAAAATTATTGGGAGTTTAGACACAATGTGTACAATTTCATAAGAACACATGAGCTATGGTGATGATATCTAAAGCCATATATTTTGCATAATTTATTTTTATCTTCATTATTTAGACATTAAGGAACATAATTTGTGGCTTTACATCTGTCATCTAAAGAATTTCACATGCATTTAGCAGAAGTTTTAAAATGCCAAATGATGTTCTTTAATCCTGCAGAAGCAATAAAAAATGTTAGGTGTATAATCACAGCAGTAGAATGCATTGTGGGGATTAAGAGGGTATGGGGCTGGCAAATTAACAGGCCAGAGACAAATGCAGATAGCAAGACACAGTTTTTAATGAAGGAGCGAGGAATATAACTATGACTTATCTGTTCTTTTGAAAGCATATTAAAGGTCACTTACACATTGATTTTTCAAAGAGTCTACATAAAAAAGTTTCACTGTAGACTCCTTTTTTAAAAAGTTAATTTTAAAAAGTCCTGTTACATGAAAGGGCTGTTTAAGGAAATAATATACTGGAATTTGCCCTTTAAAAATAAAGAAAATAACGAATATTTTTACAGAAATGTTAGCTATTGTTCCACTGGTCTATTCTTTGCAGCCTTTATTTAACACTTATTCTCTCACTTGGAAAAATCTATCTTTTCAACATATTTAATTTAGATAGACTATTAAAATTCATTAAGAGAAACTTTAAACAACTTATGTTAAAGATAATGCAATTAGGCCCATACCTAAAAATAGAAAATGGTTTTCATAAAGCATATCAAAATATCTTAGGCCAAAGTTGAATCTTCATTTGTCAGAACTCTAAGAGTGGCTATTGGTAATGTTGCCTCTAGCAAAATCTCCTGGAAAAGCTTCATGACTCATATATTGGAGGATATGATTTATATGATCCACATTTCCATAAAATTGAAGTCTCCAAGAGGAATTCCAAATTTATCTATTAATGGAGTAATCTGGGAACTAAAGGAAGAACTATTATATCTGTGAAGATATCTCAGAAGGCCAAATTGATAAAAATCACCTGAAATGGATTTTTGATGTTTTCTTTTATATTTGTTTTGCTTTGGTTTATTTTAGCTATTTTTTGCAACATTTTCATTAACCATGTGAAAGGATCAATGACGATCAGTAAGACACAAGTCATTGACAAGAAGACAATCAAGCATTTTGTTTTGTTTTGTTTTGTGAAACTTCTCATTGGTATTGTCCATGTCATTGGACTAGAATCACCAAGAATGAAAATTCAGGTTTAAAAAGATTAAGAGTAGAACAAATATAGCCTTGTTATGAATTTTGCTCAATTACCTTATATCATTCATTGTCTTTGAATGTCTGTTTATACATTCTGCATATTTGGTCTTTGATGCAACAACAAGAATAACAAAATTCCATAATGACTTTCCATCATATCGATGAGGACAAGAATATTATTATAGACTGAAAAAAAAATCCTACAGGGGCACTTACAAAAAAACATGACAAAGGGAGATTCACCTGTCATTTTTATTCTGACATTAATTTTTTGGCTTCCTAAAATATTCTCATAGGCTGTTTGGTGGCACTTACAATGAGCTACTACCTTGTGTTTTTTTTTTTTTTTTTTTTTTTAATTTTCTTATGGGATATTTTATTTACATTTCAGATGTTATCCCTTTACCATATTCCCCACCACCACTACCTAGGAAACCCCTATTTCATACCCCTCCCTCAATGTATTGCTTCTGGTAAACTCATGAATTGGTTATCTAACAGTGACTGTGGACAATAACTAAAGGGTTGTAGACACAGAAAACACTTAGACAGGCTTTAAAAAATATATCTATATATATTGAGAAAGGAAGCCTGTAATAGAGGTATTTTCCAATCCGGATGTTTGGACTGACTCAATAGGAGAGAGAACAGCATGAAAACCCTGCAATCAGATAACAATCTCAGAAGACTTAGGGTGTTCAAGATCAATTTTTCATAGTTTTCAGTTAATGAACTTCTGGACCTTTCAGCAGGTTGTGTCTCATCTGTTTGCCAGTGATATAATTCATGAATCATTTCTTTTTAAAATAATTATGGTGCTTCTGTTGTTGGTGACTACATGAAAAGGCTCTAATGGCCCCCAACCCTGCAAATATAGGTACTTGGTCTTGTCATATGTTAAGTATTTCTTCAACTGTACTCAAATGCTGATATGTTTCTAATGATTTTCTCCAGAGACTTTGTGGAAAGGTGGATTCTGATTGGAAAGTTCAGGATCACAGAAGCAACCTTCTTCTCATGAATTTATACTAATATAGCTTAAGGAATGATGTTTCTCAGTTTCTTAAGAAGAAAAAATATGTATGTGGCTCAAAATAAATAATAAATGCTTAATATCTATTCTGTCACATAAATCTTATAGTTTCAAAAATGCAAGACTATTTTAGGAATATTACATCAGATAAATATTCATTTAAATGTGTATATGATGCAATAATTTCAGATTTTATTTATATGTAATTAGTTGAATTTTAAATGTGAAGATATAAATAATTATATTTAATTGCAAGAACTATGGTGCTTTATAACAGTCAGTGAAATATCAGTGCATACCGCATCCCAAACTCGTCTTATTATTCTATCCAGAAAAAGATCAGCTAACTCAAGATCTAAGACAGAATGTTGGCTCATGTCTTTAATTACAACATTCATAAGATCTAAGCAGAAATTGACCTAAGTTTGTGGTTAGTGTGAGCAATCTAGAAAGAGATCAACAACAAGAAATAATTAATTGTGAGATTACTGTTATAGTATTTGATCTACTTATGTTGATAAAGAAGTGGTAAGACTTCTGTCTGTTAGTAGAATCAAAATACTCAATGATATAGTTCATTCTAATGGCACAGATGGAAGATTCAAGGATATCCACAAATCTGACTCTGGAATCTCAACTTTCAGGATCAAAATGACTAAGGAAAAGTAAATTTGATATCAGAGATTAAGAATTGAGTAAAAATTACAATTCCCTCATATTTTACTTTATTCCATATTTATTTCATATTTTACTAATTAAATACTACTCATATTTATTTATTTATTTATTTATTCATATTTACTTTATGTCAAGTTAGACATTTATTCATACCTATAATATTCAACTCATGAATGTAAATTTTAGTGTCTTCTTGATATACAGACACACCCAAGTATAATGGCTTTCAGGATATCGGGACTATCCCTGAAATCCCACAAGTCTCATTCGCTACCTAATGACTCAGGTTTGAGTTATTATATCAAATTGATTTTAGTAATAAATACTAATTTTAGACTCTAAATTGTGGATTTTACTGTACTATATTTTTTAGAAACATACAAAAAACTAGAAGTCATGTCACCCATGTTTAAAACTAGAAGGAAATATTAATTTAAGGTTTAAAGACAGAAAATTGAGTAAGTTCGCCTAAATCGTAAGATTAAAATATGAAAATGCAAAGGTACATAGTATGGTCAAATAATTTACTTCTTGGGCAAAGATATAAAAATAGGTTTTAAAATATCATTTGTACAATAAAGAAGATTTTCTTGTAACATTTAAATTTTATTGTTTATATAAAATATATATTAATGATATTTATTTTTACCCAACTTGAGGCAGATTCCACAATTCTCTCTCTCTCTCTCTCTCTCTCTCTCTCTCTCTCTCTCTCTCTCTCTCTCACACACACACACACACACACACACACACACACACACACACAGAATATTATAAAACAAAATGGTTAATACAGACAAAACAAAAAATAAAAAATAAAATGAAACACACACACAGATAAAAATATTAAGATAAATAAGTAAAAAAAATAAAAGCAAAGCAAAACAAAACATGGCATCTGTTTTGTATTTATCAACTACTTCTGGGCATGTCATTGATAAACTAAGTAACACTCCATTGGAGAAACATATTTTCTGCTTCCCAGCAGGTACCAATTACAAATAGCTTCTTGATAAGAGGTAGAAATTTGTGTCAGCTTCCCTTTCCCTTATGTGATTTTGACTGCTTGAATGTGTGCATATCTTATTGGTGCTGCCCTAGTGTTTATATCATATGTTTATCAATACCTTGGTGTTTGTAAGATGCCACTTTTATAGCCAGCTTGTCAATTTTCTACCTCATCCACATAGAACCCTGCATACTGAGGAAAGAGTTTGATAAAAAAAAAAATACCACTTAGGGCTCAATGCTCTGAAGATTCTGCATATTGGGCAGTTTGTGGGTCTCTGTTTTATTACCATCTACCGCCAGAAGAAATCTCTCTGTGAGGGTTGAGTGAGGCACTATGTATAAAGCAGTATATCATTAGGAGTCATTAGCTGCTAAGTCGGTTCAGAATAACAGAAGTAGGCTTTATAGAAGGACCCATAACCTATCTAATTTGGGGGTTCAGGCTAATTTTCCATTGCCAAGTATGGGTTTCACCTCATGGAGTTGACCTTAGTTCAGTAAGAAGTTGTTGATTTTTCACACATCATTTGTGCTCCTTCTCCCCCAGTATGAACTACTTCCTGTTAGATACTTGTTTTATGTTGAAGGTTTGTAGCTTGGTGATATTGATGATTACTTTTCTTCCCTAGTATCATGCAGAATACCTTAATGAAATACGAATGCTAGTCTGTATGAGTGTAGCAGCTAGTTGAAGGCAAGATCAAGTTTATATCTGATGGCATAAATGAAAGGTGTCTTCCCAAATAGGAAATACATTACTTGTGAAGCATGACATAGCCTGTGATGTTTGCTTGGAAGATTGGTTATGGGGTCTATTTGGACAACAACTAAATGTTTTTATTAAGTCAAGAGCACTTTTATTTGATTATATTTAAGATGTTAAGAAAAGAGCCAATAAAGAAAAGAGTATGAAGTATAAATTATTTTCACATTTGTGTTGACAGTGGATATTTATATAAATATATTCATGTAACTATAAATCTAGCCCCAGAAATATAAGAAATAGTCAAATTTCAACTCATTTTTCATGAATAGAAGAATAAATATTAATATTATGACATTTTAATGCACTCTTGGAAGTAACAAGAACAGAGTCTGCATTTAATATTTGAGTAGGATGAGGATATTTGTCAAGACAAATTATCAAATATGTAATGACTATTTTTATCCAGGTACTAATCCAGGAATTATGAACTTTAAAGTTGAAGATTTTAGTCTAAGGTAATGCAGTAGAGGGTACTCTGAAACTTTCTTAGTATTGACTAACAGGATGACTTTCTAAGACCCCTCTCCAGCTCAACAGACAGTGGAGTGAATCTCGGTCATCTGAACAGCTGACAATGAGAGCAGAAAGTATCTACTAAAAATGTCAAATTGAAGATATTCATAATGCCATAAAAGCACTAATCCAAACATAAAGAAAGCAAAAACCCTGGATCATAAAAAAGGTTTATGAAGTTCATAGATTCTCAAAAAGAAATAAAAAAAGAATGAATATGTAGAAAGTGTTCACTTCCAAATTTAAATAGACTTCAACATCTATTGGTCTATATCCATTATCTACTGAGTCTATAAGCACAGTAACAATTGAAATTTTAAAATAACTTTCACCTCACAATAGACAAATGTATAAAATGAAAAATGAAAATCAACAAAAACACAAAAAAACAATGCAAAGCTTTCTATAGTAAAATTAGTATCAGTAACTATCCAAATTAACAACTTCATTTCCATGATTTATATTGATAAGATTATTCAAACATTTAAGCAAAAATATTAGTTCTACATTTTTTTCTCATAGAAAAAATAAGAACATAAATAGCATGCCTAACTCAACCTATGAGGCAATAGTATTCTAACAGAAAAAATTTTATTTACATGTAAGACAAAAGCTACAGCTATTTATTTCACATACATACACACATATAAATATGAGGTATTCACCACATACTTACACTCATATACATGTACAAATTCATGTTCTAAAATACTCTTCTCCAACATATAGTTTGTTTTTACTGTTTGAATTTATATATTATAACCTACCCAAACTATTTTTTAAAAATTTGCCAATGCATATCTATTCATAATTCGAAGGAATCGTCTTAGTTAGCAATTTGATTCAATAACATTAGTGTCCACAACATATGCAGGGTGTCAAACATGACAGTGTATTCAGTATAAACTAATACCAAATTTTTAGAGTTTGGTGCTCTTCTGGCAATTTATTTCAGCCATGGTCCTAGCTCATGATTCTGGCAAACATCGGAGAATCAGGTCTCACCAAGCACACCAATTGCCCCCAAATATAAATAATATTCTATGTGTCCTGGCCTTCCATTGTTTGTTAATGTAGGTATGGAAGAAAGTCATCTAATACTCAGAAGTATTTGGCCAAAGCAAAGCAAACTTTATTTCATATTATGTGATTTATTAACCACAGCAGTGGCAAGGTACTTGTGTTGTTTTACTCTTGCAATTAAATTCTGCTCAATCAAAAAGTATAAGTTAAGAGATTAAGGAATGAAATATTGAAAATTACTTTTCAATAAACAGGTGTTTAAATAGCAAGCACTTTGGGAAGCTTTGTATATTTTTGGACAACACCTAGAAAATATGCTCATAGTAAAAACTTGACCATCTTCCTATATCCTGTCTACAAGAAATGCAGGGATTTGGGATGGAGCAGACTGAGAGAATGGACAAACAATAATCTGCCCAACTTGAGACCCATCCTATGGGCAAGCACAATCCCTGACACTATTAATGGGACTCTGTTAGGCTTACAGACAGGAGTCTAACACAGCTGTCCTCTGAAAGGCTCTGCTCAGCAGCTGACTCGGACACCTAAAGCCAAACAGTGAATGGAACTTGGGGACACATATGAAAGAATAAGAGGCAAGATTGGGGCCCCTTAGGGAGTAGGAACTCCACAGGAAGACCGACAGAGTCAAGTATCCTGGACCCTAGTGGCTCTCAGAGAGAAGCACCAACCAAAGAACATATATGGGCTGAACCTAGGCCTTCCTGCACATATGTAGCAGATGTGCAGCTAAGTCTTCCTCTGGGTCCTGAATAACTGTGTCAGGGCTAAATCCAAGGCTGTTGCCTGTATGATTGTGGAATATGTTCTTATAGCTGGGATGCCTCAGTGGGAGAGGATGTTCATATACTCCCAGAAGGTAGGGGGATACAAAAGGTGTCTCTACCAGTTTAGGGGGAAAGGGGAGAGAAGTTGTGAGTAAGAATTGCAGGAGAAGGTGACAAAGAGATAGGCAGTAAGCATAAATAAAATGAATAATAATGATGATGATTATGATAATGATAATGATAATGATAATAATAAATATAATACTTTTAAAAGGAAATGAACATACAATTTTTCTCACTTAAAATAAAACATATCTACCTAATTTAGATTATTCTATAGGAATTAGTCATTAATTAAAAAGTTGTACATTAATTTTTATTTTGTAAATTGTTAAATGTTTTGAAGTATATTTTCAGGTCAATTTGCTTAGTAACTAAATTTTTAAATGTGTACACAATTTACCACATATTATCATTGAACAACTTCTTATTTTTTGTTTGATAAATATTTATGCTTTTTTTCCCACTGAGCAACTTTATTTCTTAATATTAAACCTGACTTTTTGTATGACCATGATTTGTTTCAATTTTCAGAGGGAAGAGTTTTAGGATGTTTATATGAAAAAGATTTGAATTTGACTTTAACATTCATCAACTATTTAAAGCCTCTGTTAGACACAATCACTATAACATACATGGAATAACAGCGTAGGTGTATAGATATATGGCACCATTAATTAATATAGTTGACCCTTCCTCTTGGCAAGGGCTTGTATAAATTGTTAGGCTTGCCAAAGTGAATACAAAATAAGTCTGGTAAAAATACCCTTAGATGTTTTCTTCTCAAGTACAGAATGTCCAAAGGGATTTCCTAATTGAATTGTTACAGGCATGGCTGAGCAAGTTAAGTACTATGGTTCTATGTATTCAGGGATTAAATGGGTTTCATTATGTCAACCAAGACTGATTGCCAAAAGAGGAATGTGTGTCACAGTTTAAAGCATTTGGTCTCCATGGGAGTTGGTATACTGTTGATATAGTGATAATTGAAGTCTACAGGCAAGGACACTATGTTCTTACTTTAGTGGAGAAATTTATAATGACTAGGAAGCCAGAACAGGGCCATTTTTATTCATGATCACTTAATTTCCAAATGAATGCAATAATTGTATCATGAATAATATTTAGTATTTTGGTTGATGTTTAGAAACCTAACCCAGTATTTGAAGTATGTGAAAATGAATATAGACCTTTGCTTTTGTTGTTTTTCTATTGTGGGGGGTTTAAACCTAAGATCTCAGCCATCATAGGCAAGTACTCTGTCATTTGAGCTACTGCCTTAGCTTCATAATATAAACATTTAGTTAAATCTTAACATATAAGAAGCTAAAGAATTCAAGTTAGACATGCACATATAAACAACTATTACATAATGAGAGTATTTCCAGGAAAGTTAATAGTTACTGCAAAAAACTGACATTTTCAAAGGAAAATTTGTGAGTTAATATAATTGTTTCTATACAAGTACTGATTAATTCATGATTATTGTAGGCAAGATGAGAGAGAGACACAAGTAGAAGGTAGAAGTTGATTTGGACATAGTGGAAACTTTTACATGAAGCAACAATTACTGTTTGCTGCGAATGAGTTGTTATTGGTCTTGAAATGAGATTGATTATTACAAGGACAGATTGTGTAAAAAAACAAGGCCACTGAAGGAAACTATGGAGTTGGCTTTGTCTAGCTGGCTTGAGAGGCATGTGTCATAGGTTTAGTTCAGGTTACAATACATGTGTCCTCCAGTACAATGTGTCTTTCAGTTCCTGAGAGAATGATGCACTTCCTCAGGCAGTGAGTGTTCCAGCCACTTTATGTTTCTCAGTATGTTCCCTTTGTAGTCAAGGAAGCAATGAAACTTAACAGGAAAGTTGGTCTTAGACATTCGTCTTGTGTACCCTGTATAAGTTATAAATGTCATTGTATCCTGGCAACTATAACTGTATTGATCCTGGAAATTGCCATAAAATTCTGTGTTTGATAAAGGCATAAAACATCTGATTACTCTATTAAAATTGTCAGAGCCTCAGTTGTCCTATTCCTCCTCCAGCTGACCAGATTTAATTTCTCCCAGTGATACTGGTGACCTTGGCCTGGTAAGGGAGCACAGGTACTTACAGGCTACTGCTTACTGCTCTCCTTTGCCTGTGCTTGTCTTCTTTCTTCTCTTTTGGCAGAGATGAAACAGAAAGAGACATTCACAGATGCTGAACCCAGCTGTGATCATCCCCTAGGCCTTGCAGATCTCCAACAATGAGCTCAAATATAATATGTCATTTTCTTTAAAAGTGACTTAGTCTTATTTGTTCTAATAGAAAAAAGAAGTAGACTAAACTATGAAATTTCTCTTGATCCTCAATAACCTATCTAGCATTTTCTTTTCCTTATAATGCTGAGTTTTGGTCTCTGTTTTTACCTATTTTATGTCATATTGGTATTATGTTCTACCATAAGACTAACTTTTTTGGTGTGTGTGTGTGCATATGTGTGTATGTGTGTGAGTGCATGTATGTTGAGAGTTAATGTGTTATTTAGATAAGAATATTTGTTATTTATTTGAAGTGAAGTAATTTCTCCTTGTTTTCCATCAAAGAGCAAAGTATTCCATCTTTTCTAAAATGCTATGTGCCATAGGAATAAATGATGTACATTTTAAACAAATGTTGACTACCATATTTCTATTTATATAAAAAACAACATTGAAGTAGATGTTAGTAAATAACTTTATGCTTTGGGATATTGGTCCCATATAACCTTGAACCATCAAATTTCAGTAAGCAGCAGACAACTTAATAATTTCACAATAAGCTATAAAGGATGCTTACCTAAGAAAACTATAATTCTCAAAACAGAAGGTTGAAAAAGAGACAATTTTTTTAAACAGTTAACTTCATTGATGGTATTTTGGGTTTAACACTGAAAGAAATAACTAATAAATAAATAAATAAATAAATAAATAAATAAATAAATACTAAAGAAAATTTACTGTATATCAAAATAATATGTCACTTTAAGGGCAGAAAAGGTAGCTTTCTGACGTCTGCAAAGGAATGCTGGTAACAATAGCAACAACATGATAGATTCACTCACCAGTAAAGAAGGAAGAAGGCAGGTAAACATAAACACATTTTTCATTGCCGTGGAATTACTTATATTTGGTTCTTAATGGAAGCAAAGTTAATTTTTCCAGGATATACTTTTTCAAACCCACACAATTCTAGTTGGGTTCCAAAACTAATCAAATTGACAACCAAGATGAGTCATCACACTTACCCTTTTTTTTTTTTTCTTCTTTTTTTTTTTTCAGGTGTAAGAAACACTAATATCTCTTCAAGTAACAGGAATCACAAAGAAAGTGTAGTTTTGTCTACTGTAATTTCCTATCATCACTCTGTATGCTTACTCATTACATATATCTTGTACATGGTAAACTCTAATCTACCTCTCCGATTTCACTCAGCTCTCTATTGATGACAATCATGGCTTTCTTACCTACTGAAGCACACTACCTTTATTTATCTTGTTTATATTTTATTTTTATTGGATATTTTCTTTATTTATGTTTCAAATATTATTCCCTTTCCCATTTCCCCTTCCCCTGGAACTCCCCTATCCTATTCCCCCTCTCCCTGTTTCTATGAGGGTGTTCCCCCACCAACACTCTCCCACCTCCCACCCTTGAATTCCCCTACACTGGGGCATCAAGCCTTCACCAGACCAAGGGCCTCTCCTCCCATTGATGCAGGACAAGTCCTTCATTTGATACATATGCAGCTGGAGCCATGGGTCGCTCCATGTGTACTCTTTGGTTGGTGGTTTAGTTTCTGGGAGCTCTGAGGAGTCTGGTTATTTGATACTATTATTCTTTCTATGGGGTTGCAAACCTCTTCAGCTCCTCAGTTCTTTGTCTAACTAAGGTGGGTAATTTGAATTTTATAGGTGTCTGTAAGATACTGGCCAAACACTCAATTAAAAATATCACAGATACTTCTGACCTTTTGAGACTTTGGAATTCCCTAATTTATTTTGCTCAGAGAAGTAGTGAAATATCTTGATGTGAAGAGGTTTACTGTGGGTTCTTCAGGGAAATAAAAATGGGTTTTGGGAGCTCTTATGTGTACTTAAATACTTTGTGGTTGCCATAGAGATAACCTCTATCTGCACATTTTGTTCAAATATCCATGATGAGAAATCATAGGAACTATATAGAATTTGGACACTGAATAATAGAAGGATTTTATAAAATAATTTTTATTATAGTAGATGAAAGGAATGTAACAAATATGATATTAGTTTAATAAATCAATCAAGGTCATAAACTATATTGCTAACATATTTTTCTCTATTTAGTTAAGTTAGCAGTCAGAAATCGAATGGATTCTCTGCATGGCTTCTTTATTTCCTAATTATGTTATCTGTACTTATCATTTATCTTCCTTGGTTATTTTTCAAAGCCAAATTAAATTAATTCCAATTAAGATAAGAACTTTTAAAAATGTATGTTTTTATAGTGTAAAATAATATAGTTAATGTATGGAAGTAACAAAACACTAGAGTAAGTGTTACTTCATAAGACATTTTGCTTCTGTCTTAACAAATCTAGTCTCACAAGAATTACATGAATATTTCAAAATGACCTAGACATTATCTAATGTTTTTACTCCCTCTTAACAGAGTCACAACAGCTATAAGATGTCGCCATGGGTTCACCATGAATTTTAGACAATTTGAATCTGACTCCCTCAAGAACTCATCTTTCTCACACTGAAAAACATGCAGTCACCCTGTACTACCAAAAATATTCAGTTGTGTCAGGTTCAACTCAAGAGTCCCAAGTCCATCTGTAAGATTATGAAACCCAAAGAAGTCACATTTCAATGACCCAACAATGAAAGAAGAAAGCCAAAAAATTATTATTGAACACAGAGAAAGTGGCATGGTACCAAGAATAGTCCTTGAATAACTATGGATCCCAACAGCAAAGATGTTAACAGTTCAAACCTGATTATCTTTCATATCACACTTCACAGTCTGGACAAATTCTCAGATATAAAGCTCTTAAAATGCCAGCAGACCAACTCTTTCTTTGCTGAATTTAGTTAGGATTCGGTGATCTTATGTTGACATAACATATTAGCGTCAAAACTTTTTTTTTTTTGAGACATATGTCCTGAGGAAGGTTCTTACTATTTGGGGGCCCAAGTGGTGGATCTGCCTGCTTGACAGTTTCTGTTGGAGTTTTGAGCATAATATTATCTATTTCAAAGCTGGCGGGAGCCATGCCTCTCGCATAGCAGTTGCAGTTTGGGGGCTTTTAGAACTGGCATCACAACTCCAGGGTTGTGTCACTAACTAAGCTTGGATCTACTTGAATTATAGCTGCAGAAAAAAAAGAATATTGTATCAGGGTGAGGTAGGCTGGGAAAGCTTTGGGATTAATAGCTTTCTGCCCTCAAAATCCTGGTGTTTTGAACTACTAACAGAAAGTTGTTTTTCAGTGATCTCCAAAATGATTTCATACAATTTAGCTTTTATAACCAACAGTTAATATTAATATGTCTTATCTAGTTCTCCAATGAAATTTAAGTATTATTTATTTGAAGAATTGGTCAGGGGGGTATTAGAGATTTCTATAAGTTTCTTAGTGAACTGATAATTTATTATTTAGAAAGATTTTTATTTGTTTGACACAGCGTCTCACTTTATAGCTGCATGGAACTTACTAGATAGTTTAGGAAAGCCTCAAACTCACAGTAACATCCTGCCTCAGACTTATGCATGCTAGTATCATATCAGTGAGCCATCATGACAAGCATGGTAAACAACATTTTAAAATATATTTATATTAGAAAAGTAATTTATGTATTATATCTCATTTTCTATTTTAATTGAGCTGTTTATTTTATTCCATCCTTGAATTTATTTTCTAATAACGCTTTGAAATAGCAAAAACAGACAATCTTTCAATTGACAGGGCATTGATATTGCTTATACTCTTGAAATAAGTAATGTAGATTTCTAAAACTGTATTAATTTTGGAGGTTGGAGTCTTGTCCATGGTTAACGCAAACTGACACAAACTGTTATGACACATTCATTTTATGAGGTTGTTTTACATTTTTTCTACTGCTCACTAGAGAGTCAGATACATCTGGCAACTCATTTAAGTCAGCGACATTTATTAATCACTTCCCATTATTTCAGTTATGATGTATGAAAGCTTTCACACTGGTGAGATTTCAAAAGTATCTAAAACTGATGAGTCCCATTTCCTCATTTGAAATCTATTATGAAATGCTCTCCTGAGAACACAGCCACCTGTGTCCTGTTAGCAGCTTCTGGTCATCTGGTGTTCCTGAGTGGAGAAATGAAGTATGCATTTCCTTGAACTACTTATTCATCAAGATGTCCTTCATCTAAATTGGCCTAGTTGGTATTATTAATACATGTATTTTTACTATTTAATAATTTGTCTTAATATGTTTGTCAAAGGTTTAACTATTTGGAAGTAGGAATTTAAATATTCTATCATCTATCTATCCATCTCTCTATCTATCATCTATCTATCTATCTATCTGTCATCTATCCATCTATGTAAATATACAAATCAAATGAGGAAAATTAATAATTGATCTCATTAGTTCTTTAAATGTTTGTAGTTATCCCAGAATAAATTTGACTCTGATAAACATAAAACAAGAGGAAGGCTCTAATGAATAGAGTGTTATGGAAGAATATAAACCTATATCAAATTATTTTAAACATAATTTTCTTTTAGATATAAAACAAGATATACATGGAACAGAAATAGTTTATATAATATTTTCTTCGATTGCTCTGAAGCTGACTAACAAACAATATGTTTTTTGTTTTTCTCATCCAAAATTTGGGTTATTATATGTTTATGACAAAATGATGGCACCAAAAGAGATTTAAGGAAAATAAATAAATTGAATGAAATCTTTCAGGAAAGTTATTTCTAGCCAATAAATCCCAAAATACTCAGCACATAAATTTCATATCCTTCTTCTTTTGCAACCAGTCTAAAAACTTTTTACATGATCTAAGTAAATATTTAGAAAATGTTTTCTGCTAGCAACTACAAAGAAGTGTTTTAGAACTCATGTATAAGCTGAAACATCTTGAAAATACTAGAATTCAAAGAAGTCATTTGGGCAAAAAATATACCTAAATCACCATATTTTTAACATAATATATTTTTTACTTTTCTCCTTGCTAAGTCCAAGAAGTAAATTGGGAGAAGGCTTTATTTAAATTCACTGTTCAATATGTTGTTTCAGGAAAACTGCAAAGATAAGAAAAGATGAAGGATGGGCATGATGGCAGTAGCAGGCAATCAGCTGGTCATGTGTTTTCTGTGCTCTAGGACCAGATGATCAACAGGAAATGACTCAGGATATAAAGTCTCATGGCTTATCCCAATTAACGTGCTTTGTCCATTGAGGCTGTACTTCCTAAGGGGCAAACAGCGCCACCATCTGGGAGACAGACACTAAAACATCTGAGTCTATGGTAGGTCACATTCCATACAGAACACATGGATATATATCATTTCAGTTGTTAATAAGCAATCACCAGTACTTCTTACTTTATTATTCTGTTACTTCCTCTTTCATGCTTATGTAAAGCATGCTTCTTGCCAATTCATTTTTACGATCTATACTTTATGCATTATAAGTCACTTTGATACAAAATTACTCACATTGCTTGTGGATTTCATTTATACCAGTTTACTGCATACTCAGAGGGTTTCAATTACGCAGTAGAAAGATGGCTGAGCCTAATTGTTAGAAAGGTCAGAAACGTCTGATATCTAAAATAGAAGCAATAATTCAAGATAATTGGATGTGCATAGCCATCTGGACTAGAGATGATTTATAAATTAGATAGGAGTGACTTATAAATATGTTGACAGTAAGTTCTTCTCTAAGATCCATGGACTCACCAGCCTCAGGTAGCGGGCTAAATTTATAGTGACAGAAATAAATTTCCTCCAGTTGAGTAGACCTTAAGGCTAATTAGGTGACTGCTGCTTATCGCCAGAAAATAAGTGTCAATATTGTACCAATAAGAATATATTTAACTGTTGTTTAGGTAATAAAAGAAACATAAAATTACTTTGAGCACTCTCATTTTATAATTTCTAAAGCTATAACCAATCCTTTAATAAATCAAATGCAGTTCACAATAGAATTCCTTTGACAGTATTGTTTGAGGTCTTATAGATAGAAAATGCTGAAAGGAAGTGTAACAGCCCGACCTCCTTAAAATTTTACCTGTATCTACCTCATATCAGTGCTTTATCAAGATTGTCTTCAAAATTGAATAACAGATTTATACAAAAGTTTAGTATGAAATGATCTGTTTTAAAAATGCAATATTTCAGTAGAAGAGATACTACAATCTAGCAACGTCTTTGATTTATCTATTAGGAATCGAGAACTTGGTCTAAAATAAATAGCTGGGAATATATCAACTTAATGACAAATCCTAAAGTACTCATTTAATGTTACAAGTGTAGAGGTTTCAATATCTATTTGACTTTTCCATCACAATACACCTGATACAATACAGCAGTGTGTTGTGTTGGGAATTGTGTAACTTTTATTATTATTATTATTATTATTATTATTATTATTATTATTAACTTTTTTCATTTTAAACTTATCTTTTAGAATTTATATGTTAGTACTATATTCAATATTTTTCCTCTTTCTTATCCCATATCCCGCAACTGATCATTAAAGAAATTCACAAATATTTGAAACATGTGTATATCCTGATATTTACAAAACAAAGGCATCACAGAGAACAGGCAGATATAAAGTAGAGCAAACAGTATTATAGTGCATAGTACTTTTACTATCTCAGCTCTATATACCCCAAGTCTCCTGTATTTCTAAAGATAATGCCAGATGGTGAAGAACAGGTATTCAACATATATCAGCCTACAAACTTCATATTCAACCAGAAAACTAAGCTAATAATTTTAATTCTTCTGATCAAAAGTCTTGGTTTCATGTAGTGTTAATTATGATACTTTCTAAGAGGAAACATTTTGTATATATTACTGACATTTATGTGTTTGCATATACATTTATTTTTTTTCTCTCTACCTAACAAAAAATTAACCATGGACATTTTTAAAAGGTATTTGTAACAGGCCCTTAAGATTCCCAGAGCAAAATTATTTAACCAACTTTTGTAAGATATTATTTCTGTAAGATTCTCAGAGGCACTTTTGTTTATTTGACAGTAATTCCCTGTTTTGGGACAGTTTTAAGAGGTATCACACTGTGATGTATTTACAAAAGGTTCTTTCAAGCCCAATATGATTTTATCTTAAAGCTGAGGCCCTTTCTAAATCTCAGAATACATTCACCTCTAGTGGGACTTTTTTGAAACCTGGATTTTAATGTCTAACCTAATATGTACTTGTTTTTTTTTTTTTAGATGTAGCTATTTCTAGCTACATCTAAGAATCATCTCCCTGTGGTTTTTTTCCACATATACTAAATAGTTCCATTTTATTTTGAATATTATTCTAAAAAAAATCATCTTATCTAAACCAAAACATTTATTTGGGATGCTTATTTTTTCCATGTATTTCTGGCTACTATATGACAGCCATATCCGCGTTTCAGGCTTCATATCACTATTGTGCATAATTTCCTTTAAGCTGACGCCCATAGCTGTTTTAAAGCATTTCAAGATATTGCTCATATTAACTTCAAGATCCTTCAGGCTTCTGCTCAGTGAGGTCAGGGAAACTGATGGACTACTGTGGTTTGAATAGGTTCATTGGGTTCCAAGACACTAGCTACCTTAAGAATGTGGTGGGATACTTAGTAGATGGAACTTTCCTAAAAGGAGTAAATGGCTTGATTTTTTTTTAATATTCTGCAGCTCAACCTAACTTTCTGATTATACTTTGATTCCTGATATAGATGTAATGTGACTAGCCACCATGTCTTTCCTGCTTCCACCCAGCTAATCTACACCAGACTAGCCTACATTCTTCCAGAACGCTGTCAAAATAACTCTTTATTCCTTAAGTTGCTTTTTGCTAAGTTTCATCACAACAACAAGAAAGTAACTAAAAATAGGCAAAGATTTTTCCTGTGAAAAGCTGGCTATGAATAAAAATATATATTATTTTAATTTATCATGGCTTTTAAATTTTCTCTTTCTATATGCATACACATTCCTCCTCATAATGTTAGCTCTATAATTATTTTTCTTTATTTTTAAAGTCATACAATTTTCTGAGTTGTAGTTATTTAGGTATTGACTATTTTATTTTTAACTTTATCAGTGTATCTGCTTTGTTTTTAACATTATTTTATTAACATAAATATTATATTATTATTTTGATTCAAAAACATTGTCTGTATTATGGATTCATAAATAAAAAGATAAAGTAGGTAGATAAGTATTTGTATTTGTATATATATATACACTTATATATTTGCATATGCATATATATTTACATAATATATAATGAAATTTTGTATACTTTTATCATAGTAACTGAAACTCCAAATTCACTCCTTTAGTTATTTTTTCTGTTCTGGCAAATCATATTAATAAAATCTCATTTATTTATTTATTTATTTATTTGCTAATTTCCCGATCTTTATGTCTAGTGCCTGTAATTGGCATTTTCTGTCATTGCAGCCTTCTGGGTAAGGTACTCAACCCAGAAGAGGCTTGTTGAAAGTGCTCGCAAGAAGTTCACCTATTACAGGAAATGGAAGAATTCAGACTGAGTGGATGCTAGAACATAATAGCAACATCAGCTTTTTGCAAAGAGAGTACACCTGTAGCACACTGCATTTCTCTGTCCTCTGTTTCATACACGGTCGCTTTGCAAGTAGTACTTAAAACAAATCACACATAATATTGTAGGGAATGGTAAATACTGTCCCAATTATGTATTTACATTTCACATTGTTTTGAAAGAGGTATATATCAGAATGGCTTCTCAAATGGATTATGGGATATTCACAGAAAATGGTAGTAGTGAATGTAAGCATCAAGAGTTATGATACACATAAGGACTCTTCGCATCCATTCTGCTATGCGCAAAGCAACACTATGGGAGGCAGCAGACCCAAAGCAAGTCATGGTGAAGCTTTAAGTTGATAGAATATGTATGCTTATATTCTATATATTAATTTATTTGTTTTTATTTTTCTTTTCATTTTTGTACCATTAATTTCTTTGTTCATGTTACATTTTGGGGGAAGCCCATCTCCTTTTACTCCATCACAGTTTCTGCTCCCATTCCTCCCTCCTCTTCTTCTCTGAGAAGGAAGTGCACCCTCACCTCTATGGATACCAATCTACCCTGACACATCAAATACCTGCAAGACTTGGTAATCCTTTCACTGAGGCCAGACAAGGCAGTCCAGTTAGGGGAACAGGATACACAGGCAGGCAAAAGACTCAGGGACAGCCCTGCTTCATTGTTTTGGGGACCCGCATGAAGACCAAGCTAAACTACTACATATGCATGGGGGTACCTAGGTCCAGCACATGTATCCTCTTTGGTTGGTCATTAATTTTCTGGAAGTTTCAAAGGGTCCAGGTGAAGTCTTGTCCTTTCTGAGTCCTTCAATCCTGCCTCCAACTCTTACACAAGACTCCCTGAGCTCCACCAAATGTTGGGGCTGTGGGTCTCTGATTCAATTAGCTTCTGGGTGGAGCTTATCAGAGGACACTCATGCTAGGCTCCTGTTCACGAGCACAACAGATTAATAGTGTCAAGGATTGGTTCTTATGCATGGGATAGGTCTTTATTTGGGATAAGCATTGGTTGGCCATTTCCCCAGTCTCTGCTCCATCTTTTTCAGTGAAGGAGTGTTAGAGTTTGTCAAAGGCTTTCTTAGCATGTAAAGGAAATGATCTTTTCTCTTTCAGTTAGGTTATATGGTTGATACCATTGATGTATTTTTTGTATATTGACCCACCCATGCATACCTGGTAGGAAGCCTACAATGATTATGGTTTAAATTTTTTAATGGGTTTGATTCTGTTTACAAGTCTTTTATTGAATATTTTTGCATCAATATTTGTGACAAATATTTCTGAAATTCTCTTTCTTTGTTGAGTCTTTGTAGGTTTGAGGTATCAGTGTGACTGTAGTCTCATAGAATGAGTTTAGTAGTGCTTCTTCTGTTTCTATTTTGGGCGATAGTTTGAGGAATATTGATATTAGCTCTTCTTTGAAAGTCTGGTAGAAATATGCATTAAAACCATTTGGTTTTGGGCTTCTTTAAATGTGAGACTTTCAGTGCCTGCTTCTATTTCCTTAGGGGTTATATGACTGTTCAGATAGTTTACCCGATCTTGATATAACTTTGGTAAGTGCTGTTTGTCTACATCGGTTCTATTTAAAATTCCGAATTTTGTGAAGTGCAGGTTTTTGAAATAAGACCTGATGACTCTGAATTTCTTCAGTGTCTGTTGTTACTTCTCCCTTTTCACTTCTGATTGTGTGAATTTGGGTACTGCCTTTTAGTTAGTTTGTCTAAGGGTTTGTCTATCTTGTTGATTTTCTCAAAGAACCAACCAGCTCATGGTTTTATTGATTTTTTTGGATTGTTCTCTGTTTCTTGTTTTTCCAATCCAGTTTTATTCTTTTATTTGTAAATTCTTTTATGAATCATTGCATTTGTTTATATCTCATATGATATCCCCTTTCCTGGTTATGCCTCCACAGACTCCCTGTCTCATCCTTTCTCTCCCCCTTCCCTTTTGCCTCTATGAGTGTGTTTCCCCCCACCCACTCCTACTCCTGCTGGCTGGACCACCCAGAGCTCCCAGGGACCAGACCACCAACCAAGGAGTGTATATGAAGGGATCCACAGCTTCTGATGCATTTGTAACAGAGGGATGGCTTTGTCTGACATCAATGAGAGAGGAGGCTCTTGGAGCTGTAGAGGTTCTCTTTGTTTCTAAGTGATTGATTTCAGCCTTGTGTTTGATTATTTCCTGCTATCTATTCTTCTTGCATATGTTTTTTGCTTTTTTTTCCTAGAGCTTTCAGTTATACTTTTCAATCAGTACTATGAGAACTGTCCAATTTGTCTCTGAAGGTACTTATTAATATACATTTTCCTCTTAGCATAGCTTTCATTGTGTCACATGTTTGATTATGTTGTGCCTTCATTTGTACTGAATGCTAGACAGTCTTTAATTTATTTCTTTATTTCTTTCTGACCCAGTGATCATGGGAGTAGAAGGTTTTTCAGTCTCCAGGACTATGCAGGCTATCTGTGGTTTTGGTTGTTGTTGAATTCTGGCTATAATCCATGGTCATATGATAGAATACAAAGTGTTATTTTAATTTTCTTGTATCTGTTGTGACTTGCTTTGTTACAGAGTATATTGTCAATTTAAGAGAATAAACCATGAGGTGCTGAGACAAAGGTAAAATTTTTTGTGATTGGGTTAAATGTCCTGTAGCTATCTGTTAGGTACATGTGTTTTATAACTTCTGTTAAATTCATTATTTCTCTGTTTTGTTTTGTCTCAACCTTTCGATTAATGAGATTGGGTGCTGAAGAAAAGCACTATTAATATATGAGGTTCGATGTGTGATTTTGAGCTTCAGTAATTTTTTTTTTTTTTTACTAATGTAGTTGCCCTTGAATTTGGCACATAGACATTCAGAATTGAGAGTTCATCTTGGAAGATTTTTCCTTTGATGAATACAAAGTGTCCTTATACATCTCTTTTGGTTGAAAGTCTATTTTATTAGATATTAGAATGGCTAGTTCTCCTAGTTCTTGGGTCCATATGCTTGAAAAAAGCCTTTTTGCATCTCTTAACTCTGAGATAATATCTATCTTTGTTTCTAAGGGATGTTTCTTGTATTCAGCAGGTGGATGGATTGTGGTTTGAACCCATTCGGTTAGCCTGTGTTTTTTTATGTGGGAATTGAGTCCATTGAGGTTGATTGATAATGACTAATATTGTTAGTTCCTATTATTTTGATATTGGTGGTGGTACTGTGTGTACATGTATGTGTGTGTATATATACTAGAGAGTTAATGTTCTTCTTTTTATTTTGTAGTATGGAATTATCTATTTTTTAGGTTTTCTTGGGTTATTTACACCCTTTTGTTGGAGTTTTCTTTCTAATATCTTCTGTAGGGCTAAACTAATGGAAAATATTGTTGAAGCTTGATTTTGTTATGAAATTTCTTGTATTTTCTGTCTATAGTGATTGAAAGTTTTGCTGTGTATAGTAGTATGGTCTCACATCTCAGATATCTTCATGGCTGTAAGACATCTATCTTCCAAGGCCCTTCTAGCTTTTAAAGGCTCTGTGGTAAAAGCTGATGTTTTTCTTACAGGTCTGCCTTAATACTTGCCTTTTTTCCCTTGGGGTTTTTTAATTTCCTTCTTTGTTTTAGACATTTAACTTTTTGATCATCATGTGACAGGGGGATTTTCTCTCTGGTCAACTCAATTTGGAGTTCTGTAAGCTTCTGGTACATTATAGGCATCTCTTCATTTAGCTTAGAGAAATGTTCATCTGTGATTTTGATGATAATTCCCGGGCTTCTGAGTTGGTAGTCTTCTCTGTCTTCTATTCTTTTCATAGTGTCCCAAACTTCCTGGATGTTTTGAGGTAGAAACTTTTTGGCTTTAGTGTTTTCTTTGACGAATCAATTTCTGTTTAGTATATTCAGTGCCCAAGATTTTCTTTTACATCTCTCTTATTCTCTTGCTGGTGTTTGTATCTATAGTTTCTTCTCATTCTTAGATTTTCCATTTCCAGGATTGGCTCAGTTTGTTTTCTTTATTTCCTGTTGTTTTTTTGTTTTTTTGTTTTTTTTTATTTTCAGGTCTTGAATAGTTTTATTTATTTATTTCATCTGTTTGATTGTATTTTCCTGTGTTTATTATTATTTTTTCTTTTTTATTGGATATTTTATTTATTTACATTTCAGATGCCATCCTCTTTCCCCATTTCCCTTCCCTAGAAAACCCCTATCCACTCTCCCCTTCTCCTTTTTGCTTTTATACCATTTTAATTATATACAAGTATTAAGATCAGTTCTAGGTTGAGGGACTAGCAATACAATGGATGCAAATAGTCAAGGAACAAGCAAGACAATAAACACAGTCAAAAAACAAGCAGGGTATTAAACACAATTCTGTGAACACTCCCAAGATCACTGTTTCTAAGGGCTTATCAGGATGACCAAAATGTCTGAGCCAAATTTCCTGTCTTAGCCCAAAGTCATTTTCATGTCTGAAGCCCACTTCCTTGTTCTAGCCTAAAATTTAGATTCCTGCCTGAAATTACTTCTTTGTTTTAGCCTAATATTTAGATTTCTGCCTTCTTTAATGGCGTCTACCTGAGTATTTTCCTGTACCTACATAGGCTATTCATGCTTTTCCTCTTTAAAGGTCTCTATCATTTTCATAAGATCATATTTAAGATCATTTTCTTGCACTTCATGTGTGTTGGGATATCCTGGGCTTCCTGAAGTAGAATAGCTGGGTTATGGTGGTGCTTTATTACACTAGCTTTTGTTGACTGTGCTCTTATACTTGCTGTTAGTCATTGATTGTTCCTGGTGTTGGCATGCTTGTTAGTTCCTGTTGGTAGCAGGACTCTGGGATTGCAGATAAAACTTTTGGGCCAGGAAAGCAACAGGCCTTTTAGTGAAGCAGAAAGATCTGATTGTTCTCGATGACCTCTGAGATTGCAGGTAGAACTTGTTGTCCCATGTGGCAGCAGTCTTTTCAGTTTACATGCAGAGCTTGTGGTCCCTGAGTGATGCAAGCATCTGGGATTATATGTAGATATGTGGAATGGAAGATGGAGTACACAGGGGACAGGGCAGACTCATGGTTCCTGTGTTTTCTTGGGGTCTCTGGGAAGGGAGTTTAGGCATTGGCATCTTACCTGGTTTTCCTGGATGGCAATATGTCTCCGTGTGTGCAGGCAGAGCTTTATGAATGCATAGGGAATAGGGTAGAATCTGTAGCTGCGGGGTTTGTGTAGAAGGTCCCTAGGCATAGAATTGGGGTAGGAGTCTCACCTAGTGGTCCCTGATGACTGCATCCTTCCAGGGTTGCAGGTAGAGGTGTAAACTGGAGCACAGAGGAAACAGGGCAGAACTCAAGGCTGCTGAGCTTGCTAGGAGACCCAGCACACAGGGGATTGAGGTGTAGGGATCTCACCTGGTTGTCATGGGTGGCAGCAGGCCTCCATGGATGCAAAGAAAGCTGTCTCCATTATTATTTTAACCTGAGGAAATAACTGTTGTTTGCTCATTGGTTTTAGTAGAATCCTTGCTTCTCTTAGCACATACATTTTGCTTCTGCCAAACCGTACAGAAACAATAAATAATTAGAAACAGTGTTATTATAATTTTATGATTGTCTAAATTATAGAAACCATTAATTTAGAACAAAATAAATATCTTGATTCAGTACAAAATCTAATTTAAACAAAAGACACACAACAAATTTATGTTCAAGCTCCAGAAAGCACTTAACTTGTGGGCTTTGTCCACATGGTTTTGGATTTAGCGTCAAGAATATAAGAAAAGGATCTTCAATCCCTCTGTGTGACTAAGGAAAGCAGGTGAGGTGAGGTGTGTTTCAGGGTTGTCCCTGCATGCAGCCCTAGAAATGCCACTGCAGAAAGTTGAGAAAGTTAATCATTAATTGCTCTGGAGAACCAAAAATGTTGGACATACCAGAGTCATGGGACATCTTCCAGGGAAAGCTGCTAAGAAGTAATGGAATCAGTGAAAAAGAAATAACTTTGTTGTTGATTATAATGGTAAAATTGGAGATATGGAGATGTTTCCGTGACAGAAATGGAGTTGAAGATTTCTCAACTTGTCTTTGGTCTTGTTTCAGTGTACCATTTGTTCACTATGTTACTTTTCTTCCTCTTTGGAGTGATAATATTTATCCTGTGCCATTGTTTGTTAGAAGTATGTGATCTGCTTTTTCATGTTTATTTTCTACTGGGTTACAGTTAAGAGATTGCCATGAGTCTTAGAATACACTTCGAATTTTCATCTTTTAAACAGAGTGATACTGTAACAATCTAGGAATGCAGATTTTGAAGTTGGATTAAATGTATTTTTACATTCTGTTATGGATACAAGCTTATAGAGTCCAGGGAGTAGAATGGGGAGTTTTGGATGAAAGGGGCTCTTGTAGGCTCATAGGGAGTTTGCTGATGTAGATATGGACTTGGAGGAAGTATGTCACTGGGGTTAGGTTTCAGGTTTTAGTACTCATGCCAAATCTACTGTCTCTCTCTCTTCTTTCTGCTTTCCAATGATTCAGAAGTATAACTCTTAGGTGCCTGTCTAGTGCCTTGTTTTCTGGCAAGCTGTCATATTTCCTGCCATAATGATAATGGACTAACCCTCTGAAATGTAAGCCAGATCTAATTCAGTGTTTCCTTTATAAAAGTTGCTGTTATCATGGTGTCTCATCACGTCAATAGAACTTTGACTGAGACATACTTGCAACTTGATTTCAGTAATTACACAAAACTAAAAAATCCACTTTAATGTCTTTAAGCTTTGAAATATTGTTAACATACTATTTTCTTAAAGATATCTACCAGAAATCCCCTAAAGTAAGTCAGAATCTATGTATAATATTTCTTAAATAAAGAATATTTTATCTCACTTGTTGTGCATATTCTTAATATTAGATAGAACTCCCTGTTAACTCTCAGTCTTCCTGAGCTTTGTTAAAACAAATACTTGGCAATTAAGTTATAAAGAATATATATATATATATATATATATATATATATATATATATATATAATATTTAAGAAAGCAATTAATGTAAAGTTATTCATACTTAATGGTCTTTCTTCTAAAAATATGTTTTTATGCCTTCAAGGGAAAACAATTTTTGTGCAAATAATTCAAGTTCCTCCACTTAATTAGCAATAAATTGTGTCAAACAAATTTAGTTACTCTTAAGATAAAATACCTTTGCAAGAGTGTTTTATATATTTATGTCTATAGGATTCATCATGAATGATTATAAACATATTTAAAAGGATAAATTTTTCTTTGTGAGCAAAGACCAGAAGTGGGTGCTATGCATTTAAAGGTCTAGATCTGAAGGACCCCTTGTTTTTTATGTGTTTGCTGGAATCAAAATTGGTTTCTAATTATTAGGCTGTGAGCACTGTTAATCACTGAGACATGTCTCCAGACCTTTGAAGAAAAACTACTTTATGTAATCATAACTGTATAGTGTTAGTAATTTTTCTTTAAGTTCTGCAGGTTGTGTACTGGCATATTGTTTATATACTATGAAGGCCACAAGAAAACCACAATCTTGGATTTTAATAATAAAATTTCTTACTTTATGCTATAATTTTTATTTTATACATTAATATGTGTCCTGGAACAAATATTATTCCGTTTAATTTCAAAAGTGCTATGAACTTAGGTAAAGGTGGTGAGCACCCCTCCTCATGGCTTTATCATATCTTTTAGATATTAAAAGCTAGATATGTGCAGCTCTAAAAATAATGTATTCAGTTATTAATTTCTTTAGATCTTCAAACTTTTATAGATTTGCTTTGTAACACAATTCCTAGTTAATGTATCTTGGCTTATTAGAGTGATTCTTCTGAGGTGGCATTAAGCCTTAAAACTTTAAATTAATACTTCATTGTCGCAAGTTCCATAATATTTCTAACACTTTTGAAAAGATAACTGCTATGAAAGAACAAAGCTCCTATATTCATTATAATGATTTTGTAAAGTACCCAAGTAAGATTTCATCAGGCCTTAAATTTTTCCAGTAAGGTAACCTAAGTCTTTTATGTTCTTAATAAATGTGTTGATGGTGATTTTTCTGACACTGTTCTGTTTAGAATTCATCATTACAGGAAACCTGTTTGCTCCAATCTGTTGCTCAGAATTTGATTATGGACAGAATGTTTCAGGTATAATTCTATGAAAATATATTAATATGTATGGCAGTTATATTTTCTACATATTTGTTATTTTTCCTATTGGGGATCATTGGAACAAAATGCAACTTAATATCTTAAGGTCAAAAGACAAATTGCATAATACAATAGAATTTTAGTGTCAGTATTTCATACTTGTAACATTTGTTTCTAATAGTCATTATTTTCTGGCCTGATTATTAGACTATTTTAAATCAGTACTGGGCAGCTTCACACCGTCTATTACAATTTGTGTCCTGGTCACGGCATCATGAAATCTCATGGTAATTTATTGCAATAGCTTCAAATTTTGGCACTCATGACATTATCTTAAAAACTATGTCTTTCCCTTCATTATTCTGAGTCTCTAAATTTCCATCAGCCATATCTTGTGCCTCTCGTGTCACCCCAAACTGAATCATATATTTTATTATTTTCATTCTCTGGAGTTCATTTTAAGACTTGATAAGCACTGAGCAATTGGATTTCTCTGCTAAAGAGTCAGCAAATATATGCACTTTATCCAACAGCTCCATCTGGGACGCCCTAGTGACTTTTACACTGAAAACCACAGAAAAGAATTACACCACTATGCCTTAGCACAACCTTGTTTGATATTGCACCCAGAGCATACTTTTATATGACTTTTCACACATTTGCTAATTTACAAGCTAAATTTGAATCTGCCATCAATAGAGTATGTATAATAAATAATTAGCAATGAAATAATAAACACATGAAAAGGAATTGCTTTTCTGATGCATGAGGATTAGAAAATCTAATTTCTCTAATGTAAAAAACAACTATCCTTGTGTTTTCATATATTTTATTGGAAAAAATATACAGATTTGCTGTCATGATTCATAATAAAATTTTCATTGATAATTTGTGTTGATTGATGAACCAAAACTCCATAATATTTACAGAAAAATGCATTATCATTTATATGAAGATTTTCATTTACTGTTTTTTTTTTCATAGAATAAAAAGTTTCTATGCTGATAGCATTCAAAGTTTTATCAAGCAATTGTAATTCTATTTTGGTAAATTGTGCAACTGAAGATTTATATCAGACCAGGGAATGATGTGTTATGTTATGAATTTTATAAGAAAATTAGTTACAATGGGATTTTTTTTTACTTTTTTTCATTTTTCTCTATTTAAAATATCTAATAAAGGTTGAAAAGAAATACCGTGGTTACTAAATTAAGGTAATACTAAAGAGAACACTGGAAAACCAGAGGAAACCAAACTCGATGTAAGTGTTGACATTTCAAAGAGATAAATTGCCAATGTGCTTTAGAATATAGGTAAGGGAGGAAACACAGACATTTAATTACAATGAACTTTTTAATTATTGTAAGAAAATAATAATTGATAGAAAATATTTTTTCACTGTTTATTAACAATGGACATATTCTCTGCTAAATGACTTGTCAGAACATACTAACATAATTTTGTCTTACCTCAATGATTTAATAAGTCAGTTAAGTCAGTACTGCTTGTTTTTCTGAATTTGGCTTTCTGTGTTATGCTCTCCAGATATGTACCTATTGTATGAATTGAAAGTAATTTCAACAGCTCCTTATTAGCTTCAAGTGTCATGAGATCTCAAGCAATTGATTCCTTGAGATTCTTGTTAAACAACTCGATGTCATCATTTACTACAATTGTTTTTACTTCTAATAAATAGCCTTTTCTTTTGTGTGTTTATATTTCCATCGAATTCATTATTGTCTATACATTTCAGAATCTATCCAGTTTCATCTGGAAGATTTCCCTGAAGAAACATTATTTTGAACACAATTTCTGGTACATTATAAACTTATATCAGGAAAATATGTGATTAAATTCTTTAGATAATCACAAATTATTTTTATCAAAATCATAGGATAGTTGAAATTTAATGTTAATCTTTGTTTTTCAGCCATTTTTGTTCAATGATTTTTTTTAAACATAATTTTCCTCCTTTCATGTTAATTTTTAGAGAAATTCACACAGTGCATTTTGGTTATATTCCTGTCTTTCCCCAGTTTTATCAGATCCATTGTCTCCTCCCCATGTATTCAACCTCATGTCTGATTTGTTTTATAGCAATAAAGTATAGTTTTTGCCACCATATTGTCTATGGCCATTGATGGAGAGTAAGCAACACACTAAGTTCCATATTTTAAAAAATTGTTAATTATTTTAGCTAATATACCCAATCATTTTCTTTTAAGTCTTTAGCTTAAATAATTTTACAAAGAGATATAAAAGATTATATGCCCTTTGGTTATCTAACAATATAAATCATAGATAAGGCAGTATAATTATCTGTAATTTTTCTATAATTTTTTTCAAATTTTCAGGAAATGATCACATGAGCATCTTCAGATTAAAAAAAAACAAGTAGAAATTTACTATTTTTATTATGTGATCTTTTCAATTAGTGATGTATTTTCAATAATTATCCTTCTTACCCATACTGAAATTTGAATATTCCTATTCTTGAAAAATGGAAATTCTTCAGGTTGACTCCTATATATTTGACATGATGTTCAGGTAGCTTGATACTAGTCTCTCAGTCTGACAAGTTAAGTTCCTTTATAATCAATATACTATGTTTTCTGTCATAAATGTGAAATTATATATTCTGCTATGAACATATTTTTCCTTTACGTAAATATCACTTTAATCTGAATAATTTGTCTAAGTTATTTTAGCAGATATCAAATTGCTAAATATAGCTTAAGATTTTAAATAATTTTTTTTTACTTTTCTAACCAAAATTCATAGTTTTCAAAATCTCATGTGTATTCCTTTTGATTTTTTGTATTTATGTTGTGTGTATGTATGTGTGTGTGTGTGTATGTATGTATCAGACATCCATGTAGTGACTTTTTGCTAGTTACTTTTATTTTACAAGTCACATTTTCTTAATGAGTTTGTTTATATTTATTGGCTGCATTGTCTGGTCAGTGACTTCTCTGTTCCATGTTCTTCTGTCTTTCTCTCATGATGATGCTGATATTACAGGTGCTACAGTTGCATACCACCATATGTACCTTTTTTTCCACATTGGTGCTGGGTATACCAATGACCTGACTTCACAGCCCAGCTTGTCACAATTCTTATACCTACTACAATAGTTCTCATTTTTGAGGACACCAAGACGATGTGTTGATTTTCCATAATTGTTCATTAGCCCTCAAGTTGAAGTAGCAATAGCAATGCTGTCACTGATTGTAATTAGTAGTGTGAGTTTTGTTGTTAATAGTCATGTATTCTCTGTTGTCTCTAGTCTCAAATATCAGTTCTGTAGTCATTGTTTATAACATGGCTTCTTTCTCTTGAGCCTAATGACTAGAAAACTATAAAATATCTAGATCTCAAAGCATTTACCTTTAGTAACTATGGTTTCACTAATTACTGACTTTATAGTATCCAGCAATCTAGTTATGCATGTTAAATTGGTGTGAGCATATGAATACATGTCAAATTGACTGCTGTCTCTTCTCTATTCTGCTAGACTTTCTGTTACCCAACAAACAGTGGAAAACAAAAACATAATTTTCTTCACAAATATCTTCCCATACCTTGATACTGGATTTAAGTTGAAGTTTTAAGTTTAGTATGTTTTAATTACCTATAGCAATTAAGTATTTATCCAATGAAACTAAAGAAGACTTCAAGTTTTTCATTCAGATATGTTGAGAAATAAATTCATCATTTTTTTACCATATAGATGCTTTTTTAAAGTGTTTAGTGAAATTTGTAAATTCAGGTATCATATTATAATGAAAGATTTATAACTGTTACAGGTGCACAAATGAGAATAATAAATGGCATTTGGAGAATTTCTTATACTTTATAAAATAAACATGTTCAATTATAAAAGTCTTGCAATGTCTGTTTTAATAATTGCTCTAAGGACATTTTATTGTTTTCTTCATTTGTCTTTAAATTTACAATCCAGTCAATCGTGATTTTACATATATGATAGCTTTTGCTCATAAACCTGTCTTTAATTTAATAATACTAATTGCAAAAATGCATTGATACAAAGGCTAAAGAAAATCTGATTACTGGGACTTATGGTAGTGAGATTCACTACTATAATATGAAAGTTATAACAAAGAAAGTAGAAATTATGTAAATTAGAAGAGAAGAAGCCTAGAGCAGTTTAGGAAGAAGTGTCCAACTTAGCATTTTTTTAAGGGTTCTGAAAATCACATATCAAAGTACATTTAAGAGACCAGAAGATGGCATAAATTACAGAATAAAAATTTGTAACTGTATGGAGCTGAGTTCATATACACAGAACTCACTAATTCTAGATGTTGAATTATGTCAGTAATTCCAATGTGCTTAAGAAAAAATAGAAATGGAGACAGTGATAGGTCCACATTTTTGCAGTAGATTTAGCCTAGTATAAACAACAGTGAACAAGAGATTCCAGCTCAAGTAAGTTGAAAGGCAAAGACACAGCCATGTATGTGTTGCAGCAAACAGGTCCTCACATCTACATAAAGGACTGTGGAGAAGTATGCACACACATAGCTAAAATCATGAGTATAATATTTATATCATATCATATCATGTGTCCTTGTGTGAGGGATCTAAAATCTTCAACCAACAATCCAAAACTGTCCTGAAATTTGTTTTTAGAAACACTTTTATTTACCATGGTAGTGATTTTTGTGAATTTCATATCATGTACTGCTATACTATTCATCATTCATTCCTCTGTACAGACCCTGCAACCTGGCAAACGTGCCCTCAATAAACAAAACAAAACAAAACAAAACAAAACAAAACAAAACAAATAAAACAACAAACAAACAAAAAGTAAAAAGCAAAACAACCCATTCCTGTGAAAGCAGTGGTGTGTCACAGTGAACCCCACAGTATATACCTTTTGCCCACATTATTTTGTTTGCAATGAGTCATTGAGGTCTGGTTTGAGGCCCACAGAGTCTTTAAACTATCAATGCTGCATATTTATTGGGACTCAGATATCCTTGCTCTGTGGATGGAGAGCCCGCAGCCTTAGGTCTGTAGGTTCGCCCCCTCCCTTCACATGTTCCCTTCATAGCAATTCATGAATGGAGTAGATGTTGTGGTGACCCAACTCAAAGCCCTAGAAGTAGGCCAGGGTGGAAACTGGTTTGTAAAGCCTACCAGCTCTCCTACACCAACTCACACCAGGGTGAGTTCTCCAGCACTATTCCTGCACATGGCAGAACCAGCTTTTCAACTCATCTGAATGTTGTAGCCTGTGAGGGACGGGAACAGCTTTCTCACTTGCCATAGGTGGCAAAGAGTAAGGGGGCAGTGTGACTTTATTTCTTCTTCCTTGCCACCCCACCTGTCAGAGGAGCCAGCTCTCCTGCACTCATGCCTCAAGACAGGTCCAAAAGGACATGCATGGTACGTACTCACTAATAAGTGGATACTAGCCAAAAGAGTACAGAATACCCAGGACACAGTCCACAGAATTCAAGAATTTTAAGAAGCAGAAGGGCCCAAGTGAGTATGTTTCAATTCCACTTGGGAGGGAGAAGAAAATAATCATGGGAGATGGGGGGGGGGACCCAGGTGGGATTGGGGAGGTCAAGGGGTTAAGGGGAACATGATCAGTTATGTATGGGTTAGTGGGGAGGCAAGAGAGAAGGCCTGAGGGCCAGCAGAATGAATGAAAATAAGAGACCTCAAGAATTGGGAGATGAGGATTCTCTCTAGAAATTATCAGAGACCTGGGAGGTAAGAGTCCCTCAGGAGTCAAAGGGAGGAACCTTAGATGAAATGCCGTACAGTAAAGAGAGGGAGCTTGTAGAGCCCATCTCCAGTAGAAAGACAGGAAATCAAGTGTGGGAGGGGTCGCCATCCCACAGTCAAAAACTCTGACCCAGAATTGTTCCTGCCTGAAATAACTGCAGGAACAAAAATGGAGACAAGACCAAGGGAAAGGAGGTTCAGTGACCAGCTCAACTTCGATCCATCTCAAGGGGAGGCTCCAAGGCCTGACACTATAACTGATGCTATGGTGTGATTAGATAAGAGCCGGGCATAGCTGTCCTCGGAGAGGCCCAACAAACAGCTGAATGATACAGAAGCAGATACTTAAACTCAACCATTGGACTGAAGTAGGAGACCCCTGTGGTTCAATTAGAGAAAGGATGGAAGAAGTTGAAGAGGATGGTGATCCCATAAAAAGACCAGCAGTCTCAATTAACTAGGATCCATGAGATCTCTCAGCCACTGAGCCACCAACCAGGCAGCATACATGAGCTAGTATGAGGCCCCCAACACATACACAGCCGAGGACTGCTTGGTTTGGCCTCAGTGGGAGAAGACGCATCTAACCCTCCAGAGACTTGAGGCCACAGGAAAGAGGAAGCCTAGCAGGGTGCAGGGAAACTCTTGGGGAGAGAGGGTGGAGGAATGGGATTAGGAACTGTGGGAAGAGGTACAAGGAGGAGGTCAACAATTGAACTGTAAAAAAAAAGTAATTAAATAAATAAATAAATAAAAGTCCACAGTGCAGTATTCTTGTATAACTTCTATGTTTATTTACCAATAAATATAAGCTTTCCTATGTCAAACCTATTGTATCAGTACGGATGCAGTTTAAATACAAATAATCCACCAAAATATTTTAGGGCATGCAAAGTAAAGACAGAGCATGTTGCTACTCTTTCAGTTGAGAGGAGAACTCCCAAGTAAATAAGAGAAACTAAAGAGGAATCATATTTTGAATCTATTAAATCCTTTAACTTGAATACTTATTTGTTCTGTGAGTTCTATGGAATATGACAATAAGATAATATATTATGATGCATTGTTCTAAGCAGAAAATATGATATCTGAAATAATATTCAAGAGAGCAAGAAATACTCCTTTCTGTATATTCATCAATCAAAAGGAATGTGAATAGAGTGGAAATCACTTTACATTGGAATGTCTATGGTAGTATAGGGGACACATAATCCAGTGAACTGAAAATATTTGCAGTAGACTATTTAAATTGGATGTGAAATGATACATTTCAAGGGTTTTCATTGAGTATTTTTATATATCTGAATGAAAAAAAATTTACATGAAAAAGTCAATTTACATTCTAACAAATTGTAATGTGAAAGCATTATATAACTGATTTACCAACTTTTCTTTTTCTGGTCGGAGAAATCTCAAAATGTGTTCATTTTACTTACTATCTTTGTTGTAATGTGGAGAACAACACGTGATATTGATGCCATTTACCTCTATGAAATATTGAGACTCAGAGAAATCGAATGAGTAAGGAAATATAGAATCTGAGATCTGTTGCTATATAGTATAAGTCTTTTTCGATTGCATGAAGAAAAACAATGCACTTATAATATTTTATGAAATGTCAACATCCTATGATAATGTATTAACATAATGTCACTATCACATTGGTAATTCATTGATTATAGTTCATTCTATGGGAGAAGATTATATAGTGAATATTGTTGTTATTTTCTCAGTATTATTATATAAAATAGCCTTAAACATGAAATAATTATTAGAAAAATATCTTATACGTGGTTTACATAAAGAAGTTTCTACTTTATATGCTTATTACTAGTTTTTAAAAAATATATAAAACTATTAATGTGGAAAATAGTATTTTTGAGGAACTGTAGGTATTAATAATAGACCATATTTTAAAAAGAAATTCACTGAGGAAATACTCATTTTATATGTTTAATGGACATCATAATACACATTATAGCAAATAATGAAGGCTGATTATTATAGATTTGAATTTGTTAGAGCATAGTTTCACCCAAATCAGTTAAATTATAAAGATGATTACTATACATTTCAAATATAGTATGACATTTCTCTCCTTGATTTTCATTCCAATTAATATAGTAGATTCTTTCCATTATTCAGTGGTGTTCATTTAGGAACAAATTATTCATAATAACTTTTATAATAAAATATTAAGCTTTTAGTCAAGGTTCTATTGTTGTGAAAAGACACCATGACCATAGCAACTACTATTAAGTTGCCTGGAAATGGTTAAAATTTCGAAGATTTATTCATTTGTCATCATGGCAGGAAGCATGGCAGTAATTAGTTAGACATGGTGGTTGAATGGTAGTTGAGACTGCTAGATCCAGATAAGCCATTATCAAGAAAGGAGAGACTGTTGACCTGGCTTAAGCATTTGATGGTCCCAAGTCCACCCCCTAGTGACATATTTCCTCCAATAAATCTACACTGATTCCAATAAGGCCATGCATCCTAATAACGGTAAAATTGTGCTAATCCCTAAGGACAAAACACTAAAATATATAAGCCTTTGGGACCCTTTCCCATTCAAACCACCATAGTTTCATAGTGATTTAATTTGAATTTATATTACAACTTTATTTGAAATATAAAAATATTGAGCTTGGGTTGTGAATACAGTAACAGCTTGTAAATCATTTCTAGTTTATTAAGCAGGTAAAATAGTTCAATATAATAAGTGTACACATTTTTGATATTTTCAAGCTATTAGAAATTCTTATTGAAATATTCAAAAGGCAGTATTTTTGTTATAAATGTTCACATGTCTAAAATTACATCCAATGTTATCAAATGTAATTTATAGCCAATCTGCTGAACATAATCTTGCCTGTGTTTTTATTGTCAAAATTCAGGTCATTTACTGTAGCGAGTTGTGAATTTTATAGGATGCTCAACAGATTTTGCAGGATATTAAATGTGCCTACCTAAAGGAAAAGAGTGGGCAGATAATTTCTTAGGAAAACTCAGTTACAGAATCAAGGGTAGTTAATTTCAATTCATATTTTATTATATGTTTATGTTACAGATCACTCTGCATGAAATATTTTAGAAAAATAATAATCAATAGAATCTATCTTATAAATTTATTACCATGATATAGATTAAAATTTAGTTTATGAAATTTAAATTTCATTTACATTGCTAGAGGTATTCCGATAATTATTGATTTATTAAAATTATATATAATTAACATATTTACACTTGTATCTATAATCTTGGTGTTTCTTTTCCAATAAAATATAATTTTTATAATATTTTATGGTTTCCCAGAAAAATCTGTATTTTTCTAGTTTCTCTTCATTTTAGTAGACATGGTACTACTGTCTAGACAGACATTGTGAGTCAAAATGATAGATGGTACCATCGAATGCCTCTTGACAGTAAAATACGTTCTTTATTCCTTTTTTGCCTTGCTAAAAATTGAAATGCTGTCTTGGTGATTGGGTATCTTCATCCATCTAGAGAGGAAATACATAATAAGCATATAAAAGTAGAAGATGCTAAAAACAATGGGCCCTAAATCCCATGCAATTTTCCTGTCTACCTTGACAAACTTTTCATATTATTATAGAAGAAAAATAAGAACTTGTATATTTTGAAACAAGTTTATGGTATGTTTTATTGAAGTCACCAGGTATTTATTAAATGGGAAACTAGATGTAAAAAAATATTGTAAGCCTAACAACAGGAGCAATAACAAAATTTCAAACCTCTCCCGTTTATGTAGACATTCCAATAATGAATTAAAAGAAACTGGCAAAAAAGTGTTACTGGCAAGACTATAAAGTGAAGTTCTTCAGACATGGTGAAACTATTTTCTGTCATATCTTCAAACTGGAACATGTTACAATGATGGCTGGATACTTACAAGAGGAGAACAAGAAAACATGATGTGGTTCATGTTGCTTCAGATGGAAGAGTGCTATCAAAATGTATTTAAACTACATGTTTTAGGAAAAATGACTCTGCTATTGATAGGAATATGGTATCACTATAAATTATTGCACAGCATCTAGTATTAAGACTTCTGGTTCAGAAATGGAAAATCAATATTAAGACATATAACTTACTGGTCTGTTTATTAGCTAAAATAACTGAAGGAGAAGCCACTGTGTTTCATGTGCGCATGATATTATAGATGTCCACAAATGACTCTACTGCTTGGTGTCTGTTGCACTACCAGTAAACAAATGAAGACCATCTATACGATGAGTATAGTGAGTAGTTTAATTGACTGAAACTTATGACCGTAAAGAAAACAAAATGCAAAATTTAGTTTGGTTTCAGCTGGTTTAGTATTATTTCTGATACACACCTATGATCTACATTTGATAGAAAACTACATAGTTACACTTGCATTAAATATTCATTCTCTCATTAAGGGTACTGCTGTGGAGATGGCTGCTTCCACTGGATGGAACTTCTCTTTTGTAAATATAGAGATGTGTATACTCTGTATTTTAAATAAATATTTTAAGAAGAATAAAGTTACTCCTTTCAATTATCTGGCATCAAATTGAGTTCACCTGACTGTGGGAAGATCGTGCTCTTTAGGGAACTAAAGAAAATATAAAACCAAAAATAGAAAAAAAAACTGCATAAAAAATAATCATTTCTGTCTCGTTCGTGACATGTGGAACTCACTGGAAGCAAGCAGATTCTATGTTGCCAATACTTTGAGATCGCATATTATACTACTCCTCTGAATAGACATTCCTACAAAAGCCTTAAACTAAACAATGATATCCCCAAAACGGTTGACAGGATAATGTTTATATTTTCTTCTGTCTAATTTTTACATGATGAAAGGAGATATTACAGGGTAAATGAGGAATGTACCAGTGAACATATCTCAAATCTACCAGGTAAATGCAGCAACATCCTTGCAAAAAGAGTTTTTCTTTGTTTTTTTTTTTCCTTCTCACATAAATGTTCCATGTTGACATAAAACTATACTTCCCATAATTTGTTTTCTGAAGTAGAATGATTTAAAGAAAAGTACTGTACTATTGTACAGCAAAGTTTCTATGTATGTAATGATATATATATATATATATATATATATATATATATATATAATGTGTGGGGGGGGAAAAATTGTACTGTACTCAGATAATCATCCAGTTGTACTGTATTCAGTCTTCAGTTGAGGGAAATTTAGGTTGTTTCATGTTTCTTGATTATGATTAATTCTTCTACAAACATAGTTGAATAAATGTACCTGTGGAATACTGGAGCATATTTGAGTATATGCCCAGGAGTTGTATAGCTCCATCTTGAGTGAAAATGAATCTCAGTTTTATGAGAGACCACCAAAATGATTTCCAATGTGCTTGTACAAGTTTGTACTTCCACCAGCAATAGAGGAGTGTTTCTCTTTCTCCACATCCTTGCCAGTATGTGTTGTCAGTTGAGTTTTTGATCTTAGTCATTTTGATTGGTGTAAGATGGAATCTAAGGGTATTTTGATTCAAATTTCCCTAATGACTAGAGACATAATTCATTTCTTTAAGAGCACCTCAACCAATTGAGATTCCTTTACTGAGAATTTACTGTTCAGCTTATACTCTATTTTTTATTGGATATTTTATTTATTTACATTTGAGATGTCATCTCCTTTCCCCATTTCCCCTCCCTAGAAAACTCCTTTCACATCTCCCCTCCTTTTTTATGCTTTTATACCATTTGAATTACATGCAAGTATTAGGCTCAGTTCTAGGTTGAGGTACTAGCAATACAATAGATGCAAATAGTCAAGGAACAAGCAAGACAATAAACAGAGTCCCTGGAAAACTCCTGTGATCATTGTTTCTAAGGGCTTATCAGGATGACCAAAATATTTGAGCCTACTTCCCTGTCCCAGCCCAAAGTCATTTTCATGTCTGAAGCCTACTTCTTTGTTCTAGCCAAAAATGTAGATTCCTGCCTGAAATAACTTCTTGGTTCTAATCTAAGATTTAGATTCCTGCTTGCTTGTTCATTGACTATTAGCATCTATTTTATTGCTAGTTCTTCATCCTAGAACTGACCTTAATGCTTGTGTGCAATTAAAATGGTATAAAAACAGATTAGAAAAAATTCTACACTATTAATTTAAATTTGAAATCTTCTTAAATGCTAAATTTAATTCATGAATTACAGATTTTGTGTTATGTTAAAAAGTTACACAATTTTACTTATGTTATTTATTTATCTACCCAAACTCTTTTTTTCTATGACCCATAATCCATGCATCATCTATCTATCTATCTATCTATCTATCTATCTATCTGTCTGTCTGTCTGTCTGTCTGTCTGTCTGTCTATCTATCTATCTATCTATCTATTATTTACTCATCATTTATCCATCCACAAAACACCTATTTATCTTTCTGATATCTATTTTTTCTATGATATATCACGTCATCTTACCATAACTATATTATAGTCTCCACTCAGTCACCTAATTTGTGCTTCGCAGTTTTGTTTTTATAATTTTATATGATTCATTAACCAAAATGATTTTTTTGATTTAAGAAATGTCATACTTTCTCTATGGAGCCAGTTTATAGTACTAAAACTAATTTATGTGAGAAAAATAAGATTTAATGAAGCAAAAAAAAAATTGGCCTATGCAAGAGCAATGCTATAACAAAATACTCCCTCAAAATACATTTATTTTTTCTCATGTAAAATTAAAAATTTTTGTTTGAAACATGTAAAACTCACTGTATTAAATAATAAAATTGATATGTTATTTGTTTTAGTGCAACTATACTTAGTTTGTAATTTTAATTGCAATCACCTTATTTTGATCACATTTAGTAAAATGTTGCCATTGACCATGTCACAAGAGATCAGGCCCTTTAATGGCCAAGATAAACCATAGAATGAATGTAGTAAATACTTTTTTTTTTTTTTTGGTTTTTTGAGGGCTTCTCTTTGGTTTACACAGGCTTCTCTGTGTAGCTCTGGTTGTCCTGGAACTCACTTTGTAGACCAGGCTGGCTTCGAACTCAGAAATCTGTCTCTGCCTCCAAAGTACTGGGATTAAAGGCATGAGCCACCACTGCCCGGCCTGTAATTAAAAGGTTTTTATCTAACTATCACTCAATTAAGGTGTTTTATTTAATGTATGAGATAATTTTATTGAAACCATTAATTTTATTTAAAATACTAATATATTCAATAAATTAATTTCATTTAATTCAATTAAAATAAATCAAAATTGCAAGTGAAAGAACCAATGTCATGATTAATTTTTCACTTTTTGTGTGTTGTGATTTGTTTTTATTGTTATCTTAAACCATGAAAAATAATTTACAAAAACTAATAACAGTCACATATAAATATGTCATAGTATAAATGGATGAAAAGACAGAACTAACCAAATAGATTTGAATTAAAAGTTAGAATGTACACACAATTCCCATGGACCTGCAGTCAATGAATTATCTTTTAGGTTTGTAATGTTGAAGTTTCTCACAATCACATTCACTAGTGTTGTTATGGAATTTAGAGAGATATTGAAGCATTTTAAAGATCTCACAAATAGAGCTTAAAGTATGTACAAACCCTACAAATGGGAAAGACACTAGTGGTGGAGAAAACAGGTGAGTATAGCAAACCCTTGCCTCAAGGGTCTTGTTTTCAATTGCTTTAAAATGCAATTGATATATACACCTCATGCTATTTTGGGTAAGTGTTTTAACATAAGAAAAAGAAGACTGCCTGATTGTGTTTAAGTTTTAGATGAAGTTCAGGAAACAATAATAAGATACAGTGACTTTTAGGAAAAGCCATAAGTAAGTGATGAGTACATTAAAGAGTATTTTAAAGAAAAATACTTAAGCTAGAGTGTGCATCAGTGTGAAGATCCAAATTCAAATAGCCTTTTTTTCAGTTGTGGGAACCTCCTAGATTGAGCACAGCATAACACACACAGATACAGAGTGGAGTGGCAGTGATAGTTAAAGAAGTAAGAAAAAGGGAACACGTCATGCTACTGCTTAGAAATGTGTATTGTTGGGAAGTTTTAGACTGTAATATGCCTTACTAATTGACATGGACTACACATTGCTGCTTTGCAAATAGAATCCAGATGTTCCAGGGGAAACCATAACAATAACATGAAGGCAGTAGCAAACTAAGACATTTAATTTTTAAATTTAAATCTTTGAATTTAAATGAAGAAATTTAAGACTACATTCTGACTTCCATAATTAATATTGGCCTAGTCTCTGTGAGCTGAGGAAAGGCCGAAGCACATGCTAGCATGTACTCATCTCTAGATTTCCTGGCCCAGACTTTCTTCCACTTCTTAAGCAATCATCAGGACATACACCATTAAGAAATGTAAGTGTTGAAATAAAATAAAAGAATATTTCATATAAAATTTGAATACTGCAAAATGAATATTTTCTGATATGAGAAGATACAAACATCCTGCTTACTATGCTGAAGACACAAATAAGGGCAATAAACAAATTTTTGTCTCATGCAGGTTCTCAGCCACCTCATCCCTCTAATAGTTTATTTGATTATTAGTGTTTTCTGAACAAACATTTATATATGTGTCTGGGCTTGTTTGTAAAAGATTAAATTTTCTGGGCAATCAGCAAGCTCACAGGTCACTATTTGCATCTATTGTATTGCTGGTTCCTCAACCTAGAACTGACCTGAATACTTGCATGTAATTCAAATGGAATAAAAGCAAAAAGGAGGAGGGGGGATGAGATAGGGGGTTCTAGGAAGGGGAAAGGGAGAAAGGTGATGACATCTGAAGTGTAAATAAATAAAATATCCAATAAAAAACAGAAAAAAAAGATTAAGTTCTGCTGTGTTAAACTTTATGACACTAAACTAAAGACGGGTCATATTGATATATAAGAGGTTTATATATAGTATTATATTGTGAAAAAAGACTATGATACAAGTTCATAATATAGATTTACAGATTGTGTATACTTTTGTATAAAGTGTTTATATACCAAAATACTGAAAAAGATTAAACAGAAACTGAACTATTAATATTGATATACAGAACAGTTGTATTTTTCATGAATATTTTATAAATGTTAGGTATCAGATATATTAAGCAAGGAAAATGGGAACGAGGTCAGCAAGCTTCCTTCTTTCTTGTTCTCTATTATAATCTGTCCTATTCACTGTCCTATATCAGGCTGCTGCTATGATTTCAGTTCACCAATAAAGGGACACAGACTAGTAAGCTGCATTAGAATTAACATCTATCTTTCCTCTGAATCCATGTTAAAATTAACATCAATTGCAGGTGAAAAAATGAGCAAAGGTGGATGACATATCTATTAGATATTTTCATTATCCATTCATACATTAAAGATGTTTTAGGCTGACAAACCATTTTGTGAATAGGGTTGCAATAAAGATGGCTGTAGTTGTAACCATGTACTGCATAATATAGTTACATTACCTTGAAGAAATTTCTCAGAGTGGCTGGCTAAGAATGTGGTATATTTTAATTGTTAACGAAATATCTACTATGATTTCTATGGTAGTTTTGCTCATCTATAGTTTTATGAGTAATGTACAATGACTTCTTTTCTCTATGTCTATTACAGCAGCATGTACTTATTCTTTGTTTTCTCAATAATAGGCATTCTAACCAGAATGAGATATAAAGTTTACTATGGCTAAGAATAATAAGTGCTTGGTATTTTTAGGAGTGTGTCATTATTTAATTTCTGAATTAATCATTGGATCATTGGCTTTGTTCAAATTTTTATGCAGTTTATATATTTTAGCTATTAATTTCTTGTCAAATATATAAGTAGAAAATATTTTACTATCTTATAATTTCTTTCCACTGTTTTATTTTTATTGTATACAAAAATTTTGCTTAATGCAATGCCATATTTCATCTCATTCTGTTAATTTTGAGTTAGTAGAGTCCTTTTCAAAGAGCCAGTGCATAGAACTATATTGTTGAGAGTTTTCTTCTATTTCTCTGTATTATCATCAAAATTTCAGGTGTTACATTATAATATTTGCAACATGTTTGATTGATATTTGTTCAAAAGAGAAGTCTACTTTACAAATAACTTTATTGTCTACAAACTGAATGCATAATAACCACATGAGTTCAGTAGTCATAGATATTTCTTTTGTAAAATAAAGCCTTATGTTTATGCAATAATATGCATGACTCTATTTTATGGGTTACTTTCTATTGCTGTGATAAGACACCATGACAAAAAGCAAATTGAGAAGGAAATTATTTATTTTCACTGATGTTGTATTCTATTATGAAGGAAATTAGGCCACAAACTGAATGCAATAACTTGGTGTCTGGCACTAAAACATAGGCCATGAAGGAATACTGCTTACTAGCTTGCTATTCCTGGTTTTTACAGTCTGCTTTTGATGTCATCCAGGACTATGTGTCTTGGGGTGTCACCACTTGCAGTAGACTGGACCCTCACACCTCAGTCATTAATCAAGAAGATCTACAGAGCTGCTGATAAAGAATCGAATGTTGGCTTTTTCTCATATGAGGATCCTCTTCCCAGAAGATGAGAATTTATATCACAGTCAAGACACAAAAAAGGCCAGAACAATGGCATTATTATAGACTATTGATAATAAAATAGAACTTTGAAAACACATATGTATTAAATGCATCTTAAATAAAAAGCCTAAGATCAAATTGTGTGCAGTTTAAAATAGAATATTTCTGGTTGACCAAGTATTGACACCGAAAAATATAAATGAATTTTAGGTTTAATGTGTTAAGTGAAAATAACCAGAGACAAATGTTGTACATTTTTTTTGTGCAATTTCTGTAATTACTGTGTAATGTTACATGATTTTTGGGGGGTGAGGGGACTAGAGAAAATTATTGAATACTGAAATGGAATAGGTTTGGGTAAGTTCGGTTGGCTACAACTATAAAGAACTTCAGGAAATATATCAGAGTATAGAGCTGATATAGCTGATATATATGTTGATTATAACAATCAATGTACGCTTCTACTCTTTACTAAAATTAAAAAGAAGTAAAATTTGGTGATTATCATTAAAGGTTGATTGTATTCAATAGCATGGTGAGAGCCTCACTTGATGCAACTGTAACTGTTCGTTCAGGACTCATGATCAGTTGAACTGCTTCTTTCTGTAACGTCTGTAGTCACACGCACAACCTGAACCTATGATTGTTTTCTTTATTCACAACTTATTTTTTACAAATACTATTATTTTTATTGTTTGATGGTTTGATATATTTAGAGGGATACTGATCACCTTCCTCTCCAGAACCTCTGTCAAGTTCTCTAAGCTACTCAAATTCCTTCCCAATTTCTTGCATATATTAAAAAAATTCTTATTCTCACAAAGCTTGATTTCTAGTAATAGCTCTTCTATTTTTTAAAAATATCTCAAATAGACTTTGTGGAAAACAAATTTTCCTGTGTAGTTGTAGATTGAAAATTTTCATTCGTTAGTGTTTAATAGCTTTGTTTTTAGCATATAGAGCACATATTTGGATTATGCATTATCATCTGCATTTTCATTATGAGTTAATATATTTAGTTGAGTAGAAATTTAAAATCTGAATTAATATTAACTATAAATATTTATTTCTCTTAGAATAAATGGTAAGCCAAACTATAACCTGTAGCTAGCAATACTACTATTTGCAGAATTAGTAGAACATATGTTTAAGAGAAAGCTTTGGAAACATTTTATTTTTCTTTCCTTCCTTTAAGAAACACATAATACCTACCCAACAATAGAAGTTCTTAACGTGGTTTGGCGTGATACATATTGTATCATTGTTTCATCTGAGTTCTAAACTAAATAACATTTAAATGCAGTGTGCATAGCTTGTAGTCAGTATTCATATATTGTTCAAACAGTATGACCCTACACTGTACTCTTTGTAGAGAAGACATAAAACTTTGTAGACCAGAATATAAATTCTGATAAAGAAAATATGTTCTCTGAAAGATGAATATAATCAATTTAGTATTCGAAAAATAAATGCTGTGTGTGTATATAACATATTCTGAAGTTTAACCTTGGACCATTAATTTTATTATATTTTGAATACATGAAATATATTAAAATAAAGACACAGAAATAATGCCTTTATTAGGTTATCATATAAAATATGTATAGAGAATAAAACAGAAGCAATAGATGGCACTATTGGTCCATTTATTGGAAAGTAGTTTAACTCTATTTTTTTGTATGACTTACCTTTCACCTATCCATTTCTATTATTGCCATTGCAGAATTTTATAGGGACTCTCTAGAGGTGTTTGTAAAGTTCATTTAACGGCTCTTCATTTTTCTGTTTTTCTTTTATTTCTGAAACTATGCATCTGTGTTTTACATTCTTCTGCTTTAAAAACAAACAGTGTCAACCAAAACATGACAGAACTAAGAAAGAACAAGCTTTAGTTCTGTGATGTGTGCTTATCACAGAATCAGAATGCAGTAGGAAATCTCAGCAGTGTGTTTTGAGAAGCGTCATTTTTCATTCCTTTAGTTCATTAAGAAAATTTCTTTTTGTAAAGATTTCAGATGTACTTTTCTGTAACACCTATTGGACTTTCAAATCACTCTGATTGTAATATACCCTTTAATTCTGAAGGGAGAAGCAATGGACTGAAACATATCTAATCTTCCCAAAATAGTTTCTGCCTCTTGCATTAAAAATAATCTTACTGAACACTAAATGACTACAACACTTTAGGAATATTGGTGATAGTATAAAAGAAGATACATATGTATGATTACTATGAACAAAATTCTACAATGAAAAAAAAGAATCTGATGTTTTATGAGTCACCAATACCATTTTATTAAAATTCTCTAATGCTGTAGGAATTATTGCACTTATTTACAAAACTGATATGCATTAAACATGCTTTGATATATTATTGGTGCTCTTTTGACAGATGATGTATTTGTCTTATTCACTGCATCTACTAAATAAGATTTAAAGTTATGATTTATTTTATGTTTGTTAAGAGTATAATTATCACTTAAGTTAGTAATCAGAGCATGAAGGTACAAAACCCACATCAAAGTGTTCTGCAATTACTTTGTATAATAGAGCTGTACTCTTCCATAGTATTATTGGTTAACCACAATAATCTCCACCTATATAAGCCCAGGTTTTTCTGCCTACCAAAGATCATAAGATCATAAGATCTTATTTTGTTGACTCTTGAGAGTCTCTTCTAGAAGATTGGGTTAGGCAAGGTCATTGGACATTCACTTAAGAACCAAGCCATATGTGTGCAATCCTTCCTTACTTGCACTGTGGACTAGAGGTCACAGGGAATGGCTGTGATTCCTATGCTGTTGAAGACAAGAGGAAGAGGATTCATTCTGTGTATATATTGGTAATACATTATCCATGCTGGATGAATATTTGCCAGGAGGAATTTTAGGATCATCCATAATCCTTCTAGTAACCACTCACCCATACTGTGTAAGTAAGCACGAAGTATTCATTTGATCCCAGTTGGAACTAATGTGCAATTATATTTATTATTATTATTATTACCTTAGGAGCAGGTAATAGATGTGTTCATCTCCTCTAGGGAAACAATCTTACCAACATAAGGTGAAGTGCTAACACTGTGACTGTTCCTTTCCTTGCCTAACAAAAGATGTGTTTGCATTTCAGCATAAAAAATTGATATGATGGTGAGATTTGTTATTCTGTGTCATTTGTATCCTAAACAAAGTGGCCTATCATGTCTCACTATGAATTATCTGAAATTGAACAGGTAACTCAAAATTAATGTTTGCCATTTATTTATTTATTTATTTATTTATTTATTTATTTATTTGCAAGGAGTCACAGTGTCTGTGTCTTCATATTTCTTCTTCAACCAGATGCCAAGTGCTGGTGGTTGACTCAGTGGGCAGATTGAATTTCTGTAGGTAGGACAGATTCTTGAGGAGCTAACAGCTGGGGAAGATTTGCCGACTATGCTCTCTACAGGTGAGTGGAAAGTACTTCCTGGAAGGCGATTAACTTCTGCATCTCTGCTTTATGTTTGCATGCAAGCTTTGAGGCCATTATTACCCAGCCTTTCTAGCATCTTCTGTACTCAGCACTGACTTAAAAATGCACCCAGTTAAATACATTCTCAAGAGTAAGAGTCTTTAATTTCTCCAGCCCTCTTTTTGATTTCAACTATCTATGTATCCCAGGACTTCAGGCTTGCTTAAAAATATGCCAGTAAATTTTTACCACGTGACATTTCAGTGTGCAAACAGAATCACATGCAACTAAACTGTAGATTTACTTCAACTGTGCTAACTGGTAATCTCTTTGCAACTTTAATATCTTTTTAAAAAAATTTTATTGATTATTTTATTTATTTACATTTCAAATGTTATCGCCCTTCTTGGTTTCTCTTCCAAAACCCCGATCCTAATCCCCCTTCCCCTTGCTTCTATGAGAGTGCTTTCCTACCCACCCACCCACTCACCCACTCACACACTCATCCACTCCTGCCCGTAGCAGTCCCCTATGCTGGGCCATTGAGCCATCACAGGACTAACGACATCCCCTCCCATTGATGCCAGATAAAGCCATCCTCTGCTACATATGCAGCTAAAACCATGTGACCCTCAATGTGTACTCTTTGTTTTGTAGTTTAGTCCCTGGGAGCTCTGGGGGTTCTGGTTGGTTGATATTGTTGTTCTTCCTATGGGGTTAAAAACCCCTTTATCTCCTTCAGTCCTTTCTCTAACTCCTCCCCTGGGGACTGTGCTCACTCTACTGGTTGGCTGCAAGCGTCCACCTCTGTATTTGTCAGGCTCTGGGAAAGCCTCTCAGGAAACAGCTATATCCGGCTCCTGTCAGCAGGCACTTCTTGGCATCAGCAATGGTGTCTGGTTTGGTGGCTACATGTGGGATGGATCCCCAGGTGGTGCAGTGTCTGGATGGCCTTTCCTTCAGTCTCTGCTCTATTCATTGTCCTTGTATTTCCTTTAGACAGGAGCATTTCTGGGTTAAAATTTTGAGAAGGATGGGTGGTCCCATCACTCAACCGGGGGATTTAAAAGTAACAGGGAGTAAAAACATAACCAGAATATACTGTATAAAAGTGTAAAGTTTTTCACTTAATAGCAAAAGCATTTATTAATAGAAAAATGAAATTATAGTAATCCATGTTAAAATGATTAGGCCATATGACATACTTTTTGAAGAACTATTTTAATGTAATAAAAATTATTATTTTGTGTAAATAGCTAATCTCCATGAAGTATTAATAACTGACTGACCTCAAATAAAAAATTTAAACTATCTTTTATTGTAATTCTGCTGTTCTGTTCAGCTTCCATTTTGAAATAATATATTGAAAGAACTATTTTTAAAAGATATATGCAATTAATTCTTGTCTCAAGATTTATTGTTTGAAAATAGCACACTCGTGTGTGTGTGTGTCTGTGTCTGTGCGTTTAATTGTGTTTGTGTATGTGTGTGTTTAGAACCATCTCTTGGAGCATGGTAGTCATTCAGGGTCTGCCCTTGGACACCATTTGTGACAAGTAAAAAAGAGTTATTCAGAATATATTATGACCTAGATTTCTACTTTTACACATCCTAACATCTATTGAAAATGAACAAACACCCTTTTACATAAATATCAACATCCTTTGTGTCATTAACAATAGCATAGAATCCTTCAGTGCATACAATGAACATGTCCAAGAAGGAAGATACCATTCTTTTTACAGCTTAAGGTCAATAGGGATGATAGAAAATGAACCATGGAAAGACAATGAAGTGAACAAACACTTTTCTTAATGAGCTACAAAACCCAAAGGGCCTGACACATGGGGCCATTGCTTATAAATGTTCTTCAACATAAATGTTGTTCTCACCTTCAAAATCATTTTTCTAACTTTTCTTTCTGGAAAGAATTGCTTATGGCTGCTCACACTGTTGTCTCCCTGTCCAGCCACTAAGAGAACAATTTTTCTCTTAAATTTCAGTAATTTGTTCTCATTTTCTCTTTCTTGTTCACTTTTTACTTGGTATGTAGATAAGACCAAAGCCTGAGTAAGATGAGGTGGCCCCCTGACATCAGTAGGGTGCCTGAAACCTAGTTGCCCTGCATGAATTACATTGTAATTTCCCACAGGCCTTAGCAAGATGGTCTATATTCATGGCAGCCTCTTCACCAGCATGGTGGAATTGTCATTCAATTTTCTTCTGTCAGTCACCTGTCACTCATTGACTTTAACCTCTGCATAGGTTTAAAGCTCAAGGAGAAGAATCTTTACTTCGAGTTCAATAAAGTCATGATTGTACCTATTGGTAGAAGTCTTTCTCCCTTCGGAAGTAATTAACAGATGGTCTATATTGGTACAAAACATTGTTTATTTTAAGTGCCAGAACTTACTGAGCAGGGTTATCTGATTATTGTCAGAGGGAATGTCATCTATCAGACACAGTTCAGAGGGGTCACAGAAATACTCAGACTCAAACTTATTGCAAACAGTCAGACTTTTTATACCCTCACAAGAAACAGAATAAAATGTAAGATGCCAGGAATAATACAATTGTAGTTGTGAGGGTAGAGATCCCCAGGATCCATGGACTCTAATCAGAAAAGTAACAAATGACTCTTAAGGCAGATAGACTAGGCCAACTCCGTGATTCCTGCAGTTTATATTTCCAGATTCCCTTTGTCTCATGTGAATTACAAGTTTTCTTGTGATTTCTTCATTCTAATATTTAAATAAAGGCCCTCAATATGATTTCCATGGTCAAGCAAAGATAACTATTTATATAACCTTGATTTTTTTCCTGTCTCACCCTTCTGCAGGCCTGCTTATTCTTAATCTCAGAGCAATGGCATGAGAAGAAATTTGGAACATGTGTGTCTTCTCATGATCGTTAATGTAATAAATCTGCTAACAATGGGTCAAAATACGTTACATGAAAAATAACTGTGCAAGGAATACTGATGGAGAATTGTCAAAAGGAATGTTAGTAAAATTTCTGCTGTCATGACAAAATACCTGACAAAGCAACAGAGAAAAGCAGATACTTACCTTGGTTTATGGATATGAGATGAGCCTAGTCTTACTACAAGTTGATATGGCAAGGTTGGTTGATATCCATAGGGGAGAGAGGGAGGAGGAGTCAATGAGGCTAAGGAGAGGTGATGAAGAAAGACTTGTAGGAGAGATGAGAGAGGAAACGGTAGTCTCATGTAGACTAAAGAAATTAGTTTGAAATTAAAAAAAAAAATACATTGTCCATTGTAGTAAGAAGATATAAGAGAACATATGTGGCTAGGAGCATGTAGCTGTAACTCTTTATGTCTGGGCTCATCAGAACATATTACAGTAAGTTCAATAACACACCAAATATTTCTATCTAAATATAACTCAGTAAATGTGATTCATTTTTAACTGTGATTATATGTCAATATTCATTCATTTAGGGAATGAAGAAATTAGTGGTACCTTGTATAATATTTAAATTTATAGCACCAATAAAAAGGCTATTTTTGATATGTTATTTTAAAGTATGATGATAATGATTTTAAAGAACATCACTAGTGTAAACTTCAATGTACATAATACAAGTAATATTAAATAATTAGTGTACATGTCTGTGGATACTCATTTACTTATACTCTCATAAATATACTTGTTTTAATTGCTAACAGTATGGACATAGAAACCACGGTGGCTCGTAGTACATGTTTAAACATTATACTTCTATACTTTTAAGGTAACAACATTAATGTTAAAAAATGAATTATGTGTAAATACTTTAAGGTCCATAACATTTTCATTTTACCTACATAGAACTATGCTGACATTATATTTATATTAAAAGGTTTATTTAAGGAACAATAATTATGAGTCTATCCCAGAGTATGTAGCTTGTTTTGATAAGAAGCTAAAATGCTTTGTTGAAGGAAAAATGAAATTATATACAGTAGAAATTGCACTAAAAATTTCATAAGCCAGTAGTTGTAATGACTAAAGAGACCCCACAAACCCATTCACTCAGAAGAGGAAAAAATGGCACTGATTGGAGCAGAAGTAGGAAGACTAATGCGTTTTGATCCTTAAGGATTAGAAGAAAAATGGAACTTTCAGCTCTGCAAGTGCGCACAACAAGCAATCCAAAAGTATTTGTGTGAAGCACTTTGTAGAATCTGTCCCATTTGTCACCAGAATGAGTGGTCAAGGCTCAGCAAAATTCGAGTTATCATTCAGCCACAGGGTCAGTGCCCATGTGTTCAGAGAATACCTCAAGCTTAAAGGGAATTCATGTCCTCAAAAGCCATCAGTGGTATCATCTTCCCTAAATTGTTAATCCCAGCTTGCAGTAGTTTTTAATGAGAAGAAAGTGGCATAAAAACCAAAACAGGGAAAGTTTATATACAATCATATAAAAAGTATGTACATGTCTTTATATATATATATATACATTCCTATATACTTTTATACTTTTAAACACATGAGTGTATTGGTTTAATTATTTTGTGATAGAATAAATAAACCATGTAACTCAGGTTTGTTTTGAGGTTTTGTAAACTCAAAAGTTTGTTTTGGTTTACTGTCTCATGGGATACAGCCCAAGATTGTATGTAAGCAACTGTGCGAAGTGGATGAATTCAGCAAACAGAAAGATAAATGCTCATTCTGAGATGGATTTTTCTGTCTTCTCCCTTTTAAAAAAATTTTATTGGTTATTTTATTTATTTACATTTCAAATGTTTTTCTCTTTCCCATTTCCTCTCCACAAACTCCTTATCTTATCCTGCCCTTTCTCCTGCTTCTATGAGGGTGCTCACCCACCCACCCACCCACTCCTGTCTCAATGCCCTAGCATTCTCCTACACTGAGACATCAAACCTTCACAGGACCAAGTGCCTCTCCTCCCAATGATGTCAGCTAAGGCCATCCTCTGCTATATATGAGGCTGGAGCTATGGGTCTCTCCATGTGTATTCTTTGGTTGGTGGTTTTGTCACTGAGAACTCTGGGTGGTCTGGTTGTTTGATATTTTTTTTCTTCCTATGTGGTTGTAAGCCCCTTTAGCTCCTTCAGTCCTTCCCCTAATTTATTAAGCCAGAAACCCTAGGCCATAAACAGATGGGTTTTCCATCTTCAGATCAAGCTCATTGGAAATACTTCATAGACTTCCTTTTGTCTCCAAAGAATTTTCAAATCCAGTTAGTTCGAGAATAAATTTGAAACTTCACAGTGACCTGTGATACTTGTTAACTTTTGTGACAACCAATCAACCACATTATGTTAGAACCCATTACTTTGCTCCTTGTCTCTAAAGTTAAGTATTCTTTTTGTAAAGAAAGTATTTAATCCATATCCCCAAATGCCAAAATTCACCTTTGTCCAATATTTTTGAAACTGTTAGTGCTAAATTTTATTGACTCAGATAATCTGCTACTTTGAAATATTGTAAAAGAAAACAACATATCATTATTCATGTCATATATATATATATATATATATATATATATATATATATACATATATTACACATTCCCATTTGAAAGTTGAAAATAATATTAACATAAGTAAACATTTGACCCAGATATTAACAAAATGCAGAAAGGTAAAAACCACACCCACAATTTCATGTCTTTCAAGTATCTTAGTCCAGTTATAAGCCTGAAGTGTCTCTTTACTGTCATTATCTATTCACACTCTCCTTCTTCACCCAAATGCCCATTTTTATTTTTATATTATTTTGCTCTTTCACTATGGAATTCCTTGAGAATATTCTGAGCAGCAACCATAGATTTCATGCTGTCTTGAAAACTTCCCCACTAAAATTCTTTATTTTATTGGATATTTTGTTTATTTATATTTCAAATGTTAACTCCTTTCCTGGTTTCCCACTCCAGAAAGCCCCTATTCAATCCACCCTTCCCCTGCTTATATGAGGGTGCTCCCCACCCTCCCACCCTCTCCTATCTCACCACTCTGGCATTCCCTTACACTGGGGCATTGAGCCTTCACAAGGCCAAGGGCCTCTCTTCCCATTTATGCCAGACAAGGCCTTCCTCTGCTCTGAATGTAGTATTATTTAAATATCTAAGACACAGAATTTATTTACAATGGAACACAAATACCTTTAATCCACATCCCGGTACAATGCTTATTTATTCCTGAGACCTTCTGAGACTTCTCAGTTTCCATCAGTATTTCGGTCTTCCAAATTTTCACTCACACACATCTTGAAATTCTTCATCATTTAACACAGGTTTAGATAACTAAGAACAGCATAGTCTTATTCTTTCAGTAAAAATTTTATGAGTTAGTATCAATTTTCTATATTGTTTATTATTCCTGTTACTCTGAATCAATACCTAACAAAAAATAAAAGAAGAATAGTTTATTTGAGTTAATATTTGGAGGAGAAATGGTCTTTCACAGAGAGGAAGTCCTGACAGAAAGTTTAAAAAGTGACAATGTATACATTGCCAAGAAGCCTAGTGAATGACGAATGATGTACTCAGTTGTAATCCTCCTTTTTCTACCATTACTAGAATTTGAGACCACAGACCATATGACCATACTGTCCACATTCTGAAAGAATCTTCTCCACTTAGTCACACCTCTGTACATGCACCTTCATTAATACACCAGATGTGTTTCCTGCTTCATTCCACACCCAGTCAAGTTGGAAATAGGAAGAGACACATTCCAGTCACTTAATAGACATCCATTTGAGTTACACTTTGTCTCTTAAGTATTTTTGCAATTTCTATTTTAGTGTTTATCAATGTTTATATGTTGTTTTTTTTAAGTTTGGGTTAGATATTACTCCATATAAAAATTGTATGAGCAGCTGTTTTATTTATGTATATATAGATGGAAAAAAAACATTTTTTAGGACTTGGAGCTATTATAACTAAAGTAAATTGAGTATTTGTACTGTAGAGATAAAGGCATTCATTGTTGATTATTTCCCCTTCCCTCTAGATTAAAGTCGATAGTTTATAAAAAGAAAATAGTTTCTCAATTAACCAATAGTAAAATTTCAGAATATTCAAACAACATATATATTTATGGATGACACGTAAAATAACACAGCTGTATCAACCTGAGTGTGTACTGGATATATGCATTCTCCATATCACTAATAATAACTTCAAAACTGCAGTGGTTTTAGAACTGTGTGTTGTGCAGCTATGTGAAGTGAGCCAAATAAATAGCAGTTCCTTTCTAGAAGTTTACCAGGTTGTTTCTCTGTGTCAAACGCAGCTTTAAACAGCAGATATCAACATCTTTATGATAATAGGAAGCCATTTATTCCCCCCAATTTTACATACAAATTAAAGTTCAATTTTATATTTAAGATTCTTAACATGTCTATTCATCCATCCATGTGTTCATTTATTTAGCTATATGCAGTTGATATAGGTTATGTGAATGGAGGTTATAGTAGTTTTAGGCATCAAACACAAATGCTCAGGTTTAAGGGTGTTGGACACTATGGTCTTTTGTGATATTTAACTAGCTCTAAGGACAATACTCTAGATTCATAGTTAGAATATCTTAAACTGAAACACTATAAGTATATATCAGTATTAAAAATAGTAATGTATACAAACTTGTTATCATTGTTCAATAATCTGGTATAACTGTTGCACAGAACAAATTATTTTCATGCTATATAATGTTTGTGAGAGGGTATGAGCACTTTATATACAAATATAATATTTTCTATTTAAGAATGAACATATACATATTTGACTGATTTTGGGGAATCTTATAACCAAAACAAAATGTTTTAAGCTCTTAGTTTAGTTTATTTTACTAAAGTTATAAGATAGTCTTTGGCCCAGTAGTGACTTCTCTGACAAAAATGAGTATATCATATTTCTCAAAAATTTTGCACTTAATTACTCAAAGGTAATAAAGACTTTGCAATCTTTCAATTCAACTTTACAGAAATACTGACTGTAGATGCCATCCACTAATAAAGTCTCCATACTACCAGCACTTCATCCTGGCCTAATATAAATTTAAGAATTTTAGTAATAAAATTTCAGATGATAGTTTATTAGATGGATTCCTTAAACTTCTGACAATCCTAAACAGATGATGTTCTACCAAAAGTGATGGAAGTGAATCAATAGATGAAAAGTATTTTGTTCAGAGGTGTCTAAGCCCAGAGACCTGGAACTGGGTGGTTATTCTTACATCAAGATTTCAACAGTTAAACATGATTTTTAAAATTACTAATTCTTGGAGGTTGAATTCATCTCTAGTCACTAATTAATCACTATAGATTAGGTAGCTGGGCTGAAATTGCTAACTCTATATAGTTACTGTTTGTAGGAAGCACACATCATTTAGAAATCATTGTTCTCCTTTGGTAGGAAGAGTAATCTATTAGTAATTAGCATGTCAGCAACCAGAAACAACTCAAATACTATATCAATTTCACTCAAGTATAGACCATATGTCAAGCAGACTGCTTCTATTACTTCTCTACCTCTACTTACATACCTCTTCCCTTATCCTATAATATTGATTTCCTTAAAGTTTTACCAATGTTTTCATGTCACACATACAAACACACAGACACACACACACAGACACACACATACATAAATATTTTTCACAAATATGAACTCATTATATCCCTAAAATATTTAATTGTTACATAGATTTAAAGGGGATGTATAATTCCAGTAAAAACATTTGGAGTTAAGGAAGTGATTTTTACTGAGTGAGCCCCAGACATAATTAAGAGTTATGAAAGTTTTAAAAATTTTATACATTAGTTTTATGTCCAGTCCATGTAATATTTATTCTTTTGTAGTTTTACTGGTATTTATTTAGTAAGTCAAAGACAAATACTCTATAATATCATTAATTGTCATTAATTTGTAGCAGAAAAATAATAGTCAAAGAATGATGTCACGTCCTAATGTCATGAATCTGACTTACATTGGCTCTCGGGAGCTCAGGAGAAGCTTTGCTTTACCACTCTGTATGATAGATTCAATGTTGATAGCTAAAGGCTATTTTTTCATAGGAACTACTTTACCTTCAAGCGTGCTAAATTTTCATCATTAAATTCATCAGCACTATTGCACCATTGAATTGGAAAAAAAATTGTTTTATCTTATAACAAATGTGGGTTGTGTAAGATGCATGTGTGGAGTTTTACTGTAATTTATGGAAGTAAAATTGTTTATATTTTATAAGCTGTATATGCTATAATAAAGTTGAATATATGTGTAAAAAATTAACTTAATTATTTTATGGTGCTGAAATGTTTATTTTATTCTATTATATTTATAAAGCACACAATTTTGTCTTATCAAAATTAAATTTTGAGGACATAGTAAATCATTCTAAAGCTATGTTTTGTTGACAAAATTAAAAGTCTATACTTTATGCAATCTTCAATGTTCATGTTCACAAATTGGAAAGTAAATGATCCTATGGCATTTAATCAAAATTGAATTATAGAGAAAATTCTTTTAGTTCTTTGTATGAATTATTAGATAATTTCTTACATGTCTTGGTTAATTTAAGGACTCTACACTTCTAACTCCACCCCAAATCCTCCTACCCCACCAAAGTGGTGTTCTGTTTCCTTTAGAGACTGTCTTCCCACATCTGCCTTAGTCCCCGTGCTCTTTATAGCTTTTCTATCTTTCCCAGTGTTCTGTGATTTTAAGTGTAGCAGTTGTATTATAAATGCATATTTTACATGTGGGCTCCTCTCTTCTCAGTTGATCGTTCTATTTGACTAGATTTGTCTTTCTCTAACTATCTCTGTCAATTATAAATGAAGCAACTTTGATGAGGAATGAGGGTTGTATTTTTCACTGGGTATAAGTATGTAGAATGCAATGAGAAATGATGCTGTTTACGACACTGGAAACAGCAGGTTTGCACTGTGTTGCTTTTTTTCTTATATCTCAGGATAATCTCCCACAATCATTTTTGTCATTATTCCTTGATAGCAACTGTGTCCTATTATCCTCCTATCTGATTTTCTTGTCTCCTCTACCATCCTTTTCCTTTGTTCTCCTTTTCAACATTTTAGTGATTACTCCAAATACCAGCATCTGAAGATCTAGATCTAGCATCTACAAATAAGAGGAAACATGTGGCATTTATCTTTCTGGGTCTTTATTAAATCCCTCAGTTATCTTATACCCCCAGAAGAAGAAGAAAAAGAAGAAGAAGAAGAAGAAGAAGAAGAAGAAGAAGAAGAAGAAGAAGAAGAAGAAGAAGACGAAGAAGAAGAAGAAGAATAAGACGAAGAAGAAGAAGAAGATGAAGAAGAAGAAGAAGAAGAAGAAGAAGAAGAAGAAGAAGAAGAAGAAGAAACTAAAATTTAAGCAAAGGTATTTACAAAATATATTTAAAATTAAAACAATGTGCTAATGATGACATACTTGTTATTATAGTAGAAAACCGAATAAAAATAACATAATAGGAATTTGTTTATGTTTTCATTGTATATGTGGGCATCAAAATGTTGTTGAGAGTTGTGTATCATCAAGCTTTATAAGTATGTGATGTTGATTAATCTAAATTTTTGTTTCTCTCGTATATTTCATTCTTAACTACTTGCCTATGGGCTACACACATGTATATGTTTTCATTCTTCTTTTTTAATAATCAATTCCTTAAAAAATTAAAATCTGTGAGGGCAGAATTTTGTACAATTTCTGCTCAGGAAAGCAATGAGAAGAATCAGATTGCAACTTTTATTTTCCAGCAGATTCAATCATCAGGAACCCTGTTTTTGTTCCAGCTATGCCAACATCTATTACTTTTGATACAGAAGAAAACAATTCAGTGGCTTTCAGATGAACATCACAAAAGGGTTGGCTGAGATTTAATGGGTAAGACCAATTCATAAGCTATTTTTCATACACATGTTCCTTTCTCTCAGACTCTTAAAACAGACTAAGTGTTTACCTTCCAGAAAAGGGTGGAAAACACATTTTGACAGCTACTTTTGTGAACATGAAAATCCCTAATGCAGAATCACTGGCCTCTTTGTGTGTTCCATAAAAACCTAAATTATTACATAAAAATGTGTGAGTATTCTTCAGAGCCATTAATGAATGAAAATGTTCTTTATACCTAAACCCCTTGTTTCTATCTTTAAAATAAGGCAATTTTCATTTTTCTGATTGTGATTTTTTTTTTTTAAAAAAGGTATAATTTTGGTCAAATTTTTCTGAAAGTGTGAAGCACAAAGATTTTTCATTTACCTTGTTTCATAGACTTTACTATATTGAATCTAAAGCAGTCATAGACTAAAATTAACCAGACACAAAGTTTACACATCTCAATGACATTTACATTAATGATCCTGAAGCTTTTAAGTTATAAGTAGTATGTTATATATCATCTTATGAAATATATTTGTATGTACTTATCCAACAAATGTCACACACATATACACACACACACATAAGATAATAAAATACCCATAACAGTGTTTCAACTACAAAAATAATTATATTTTTAACCTCTTTCATAATGGTGTCTACAATTTTGATCTAGTTGGTTGACAAAAATTGTTCTCTTTTGTCTGAAGGCATGACTCAACAGCTACTACTGCGAACTATGCTAAATATAGTTTCTTTTATTTTTTATTGAATATTTTATTTACATTTCATTTGTTATCCTCTTGCCCCATTTCTTCCCCACCCAGGAACCCCCTATGCCATCCTCCCTCCTGCTTCTATAAGGATGTGCTCCCACCCACCCACCCACTCCTACTCCCACCTCCCCACCCATGAATTCCCCCACACTCAGCATCCAGCCTTCATGGGACCAAAGATCTCCTCTTCCATCTATGCCCGACAAGGCCATCCTCCCCTACATATACAGCTAGATCCATGGGTCCCTCCCTATGTGCTCCCAGGCTGGTGGCTTAGACCCTGGGAACTCTGGTTTGTTGGTGTCCTTCAACATAGTAATAGTTACAAAAATGTGGTACATTTACACAATGGAGTATTACTCAGCTATTAAAAACAATGAATTCGAGAAATTCTTAGGTAAATGGATGGAATTAAAGAAAAATATCACCCTGAATAAGGTAACCCAATCATAAAAGAACACACATAGTATTCACTCACTGATAATTGGATATTAGCCCAGAAGCTCGCAATACCCAAGATTCAACTCACAGACTTCTTCAAGCTCATGAAAAAGGAAGACCAAGTGTGGGTGCTTTGGTCCTTCTTAGAAGAAGTAACAAAATACTCAAGGGAGCAAATATGGAGACAAAGTGTGGGACAGAAACTGAAGGAGGGGCCATCTGGAGACTACTCTAACTGAGTATCCATCTCATGTGTAGTCACCAAAGTTAGACATTGATGTGGATGTCAGGAAGTGCATGCTGACAAGAGTCTGATATAGCTTTCTCCTTAGAGGTCTGCCAGAGCCTGACATATACAGAGGCAGATGCTCACATATAACCATTGAACTGATCAAGGGGTTCCCAGTGGAGGAGTTAGAGAGAAGACTGTAGAAGCTGAAAGGGTTTGAGGCCCATGAGGAGAACAATAATACCAAATAGATTATTTCATATATTTATTTTGGAGAAATATATAGTATTAATATAGGATTTACAATAATTCCAAATTGTATAACTGGTAGATTCACTTATATTTTACTTGACAGTTGTTGATACTTGTAGCAGTACCCAATTAAATTACTCAAATTGATCTCAGCTGTGGCAGCACTACTTGCAATTCTGGGTTCCTGAATAAAATACACACAGAGAGCCTTTTTAATTTGATATGCCAAAAACAGCTGAATGGCTGAGCTACTTCTTATAGTCATGTGGCTCATCTACCTCCCTACAATATTTCCAAGTTACTACTTACTATAATCTATATTCCATCTTTTGTGCCCTAGATGTAGTCAGGGGACCATATTAGGGCTGCTCTTCCTGGCTCCTACATAATAGTGATTCTCTCTGTCCCTTATCTTCTCAGGTGTAGTTTCTCCTCTCCTCCAACCTCTCCAAGCATGATGGGTCTCTTCTTCCTCTTTCCCTTTGTTCCTAGCAGAAGAATCCAGTGTCTGCCCTGCCAAGACATTGCTCTTGGCAACTTTATTTACCAATCAAAACCAACTGGGGGCAGCGTTCCCTCAGAGTCTTGTGTGAAGATTTGCTGATTCTAGTAAAATTTGGGACATCCAAATGACCATAGTACAAGCAGCGTTATACCAATTCTGCAACAGATATTCATATAAAAATGAAAACAAAAGAAACAATAAAATATGTGCTGTGGAGATGGGTCAGTGTATAAGGGTTCTATGTGAGAAGCATGAGGAAACTCTTACACATCTTCAGGTCCGTGTTAAAATTCACATGCTGCTGCGCATGTGCCTATAAAAGCAGCATTATGGAGGACAAACACAAGAAAATATTTAAATTCTCGCAGGTAAAATTACATGAACTTTTACTTTCAAAAACTGATTATTAAAAATTGCTTATAAAATAAGTACATGAAAGGAATATAGATAATCTGGCATTCTGTTTATAAAAACAATCTACCAGGAAATTTGTGGAACCAAAGAAACCGCCTATTCAAGTTAGTTGTTGTCTCCAACCCAGACAATTTTGACCCCAAAATTGTTCTTGTTTAAAAGAAATGCTACAGAGTAATAGTGATTAAAACGGCATGGTATTGGTACAGAGAAAGACACATTGATCAATGGAATAGAAACAAAGACCCATAAATAAAAGCACGCAATTTACAGACACTTGATCTTTGACAAAGATGCCAAAAATATAAAATGGAATAAAGAAAGCATCTTCAATAAATGGTGCTGGTCTAACTGGCTCTCTGTATGTAGAAACATAAAAATAGACTCATATTTCTCACCTTGCACAAAGCTCAAGTCCAAGTGGATCAAGGACTTCAAAATAAAACCAGATAAACTGAATCTAATAGAACAAAAAGTGGGAAAGAGCCTTAAACTCATTAGTAAGGGGAAAATTTCCTAAACAAAACTTCAATGGCTCAAATGGCAACATACAGATTGGGGAAAAAAATCTTCACTAACTCCACACCAAATAGAGAATTAATATCCAAAATATATAAAGAACTCAAGAAGCTAACCACCAAAAATCCAAACAATCTAATCAAAAAATGGGGTATAGAATAAACGGAGAGTTCACAATAGAGGAATCTCGAATGGCTGAGAAGCACAAAGAAATGTTCAAAGTCCTTAGTGACCAGAGAAATGCAAATGCAAATGACCCTCAGATTCCACCTTACACCAATCAGAATGGCTGAGATCACAACTTCAGGTGACAACACATGTTGGCAAGGATGTGGAGAAAGAGGAACACTTCTCCATTCCTGGTGGGATTGCAAACTGGTACACCTATTCTGGAAATCAAACTGGAGGTTCCTCAGAAAACTGGAAATAGATCTACCTGAAGAAGCAGCAATAACAACACTCTTGGGAATATATCCAAAAGATGCCCCACCATGACACGGGGGGAGGGGGGGACGTGTTCTTCTATGTTAATAGCAACCTTATTTGTGATAGCAAGAAACTGGAAACAACCCAGATGTCCCATGACAGAAGAATGGATACAGACAATGTAGTTCATTTATACAATAGAATACTATTCAGCTATTAAAAATAAGGATATCCTGAGTTTTGCAAGGAAATGGATCAAACTAGAAAATACTATCCTGAATGAGGTAACTCAGATCCATGGTATATACTCACTAATAAGTGGATATTAGCCAAAAATAAGTACAGAATACCAAGATGTAGTCCACAGAACGCAAAAAGGTCAACAAGCTGAAGGGACCAAGTGAGGGCACCCCAGTCACACTTGGAAGGGAGAAGAAAGCAATCACAAGTAGGGAGGGAGGGAGGAATATGGGTGGGAAAGTGGTTGGGCATGAGAGGTAGCAGGGAATCTGACCTGGTATTGTGTGAGCAAAAAGAACTGAAGTCCTGAGGGCCAGGAGAAACAATGGAAACAGGCAACCTTGAAAGGTAGGAAGTTGGGGGGACCCTCCAGAATGCACCAGAGACCTGGGAGGTAAGAGACTCTCAAGACTCAAAGGGAAGGACCTTAGATGAAATGCCTGACAGTTGGGAGAGTGAAGTTATAGAGCTCACCTCCAACAGGAAGCCAGGTATCAAGTGAGGAAGGGGGTTGCCATCCCCCAGTCAAAATTCTGACTCATAATTGTTCTTGTTTGACAGAAGTGCAAGGGTGGAAATGGAGAGGAGCCTGAGGAAAGAAGGTTCAGGTACAGCCCCAAAGTGGGATCCAACTCAACGGGAGGTCCCAAGGCCTGACATTATTAATGAGGCTATGGAGTGCTCACAAAAAGGGATCTATTATGATTGTCCTCCAAAAGATGTAACAAGCAGCTGAAAGAGTCAGAAGCAGATATGTGCACCCAACCAATGAACAGAAGCTGCTGACCCCTGTGGCTGAAATAGAGAAAAGCTGGAAGAAGATGAGGAGGAGGGCGACCCTGTAGAAGGACCAGGAGTCTCAATTAACCTGGACCCCTGAGATCTCTCAAACACTGGACCACCAACCAAGCAGCATACACCAACTGATATGATGCTCCCACCACAAATACAGCAGAGGACTGACAGGTCTAGATTTGGTCAGAGAAGATGCACCTAACCCTCAAGAGACTGGAGGCCCCAGGGAGTTTAGAGGTCTGGTGGTGTGATGGGGTAGGTACATCCTCATGGTGACAGGGGTGTGGGGAGTAGGTATGGGATGTGGAACACTTGGAGGGTGCACTGGAGGGGTTGGAATAAAATCTGGAGTGCAAATAAATAAATAAAAGAAAGAAAAGAAAAAAATGCAGGGACAAAAATGGAGCAGAGACTGAAAGAAAGCCTGACCAGTGAATGGCCCATTTGACATTCAACTCATGGGCTGGTACCAAAGCCTGACTCTATTGCTGATGTTACATTTTGCTGTCAGACAAGAGTATAGAGTGGCTGTCCCCTGATAGGCTCTACCAATACCTAACTGAGACAGATGCAAATACTTACAATCAACCATTGGATTGAGGTTAGAGACACCAACGAAAGTTAGGGAAAGGATTGAAGGAATTGAGTATGGCAAATGCATAAAAATACTAACAGTGTCAACTAGCTTTGGTTCCAGGGATCTTTTTGACACTAAGCCAACAACCAAAGAGCATACACAGGCTGGTCTGAGACCCCAGACGTATATGTAGCTGAGGACTGCCTTGTCTGGCCTGAAAGGGAGAGGATGTGTCTAATCCTGTAGAGATTTGATGCCCTGGAGAAGGGGATACCTTGGGGAGGAGGGTAACATAGGTGAAGGGGAGGGGATACAATGGTAAACATTCTGCCTGTGGGACCCAGAACGGGGACACTATTTGGGATGTAAACAAATAAAATCATTCATTTTAAAAACAGGAAATTGAACTCTGGTTCTATTAAACCTTTATCTTCATATAGTAATATTTACCTAGTAGTAATAATATATTTTCCTCAAAATATTTAAGTAGAAATGAATACATTTAAACAAATTTTTTATTATAAATACACATGTAATATTCCATATAGAATATATATATATATATATATATATATATATATATATATATATTATAGATTAATCTTTTGTCACTTCTGTCTGGTGAAAGATAATGCTTCATCAATAATAAACTAAAACTATAATCTTTGAAAGTGAATAGATAAAAATTTTGCCTCCTACACTGCAATAAAAATGCTTCTAAGTAAATTTGGATGGATATACTGTAGATAGATTTTACATGTGCACTGGCAATGATGGTCTGGAGACCTGCAGTCTTTGCCTCCAGTTCGTTTGACAAAATAATGAATAGCTTTGTATCAATACTGAGGAAGAGCAGGCTATTTTTGGTCTTTCAATTACAACCTCAATAATTATCTCTGACCCTCCTTAAACCGTCATTAAAAAAAAAAAAAAAACTATTTGGCAGAAATCATACCCTTCAATGACATTTTTTAATGCAGATACATTGGCACAAATTCAATATGTCTGAAAGGTTGCCTGAAAATTCACACAAAGAGAGCAGACGGACAGGCAGGGACAGAAAGACAAAAGGAATCAAACAATAATAAACTACTGATTATCAAATATCACTATATTATCAAATTTGTTCTGAAAATGTAATATTAAAAATCGAGGCATCATATAAAACACTTGAAAACAATAGTTTTGTATGTGAAGATATATGATTAATTTTTTTCAATGTAAAAACACATGTTATATTTTTATACTGTAATCTGTGAAAATAGCCTTTGTTACCTATGATCCAGTTTGCTTTAAAAAGAAATTCTTTCCATTTGGCATTTAAATTACTACAGTTTTAAGTTTTGCATCATTTTATGCCAAATATATTTTGATTAATGAATTGTGTTTGTGGCTATCAAGCATAATATTAGTATTTAATATATAGTACAATAAAATAGTATAACATCTGCATACATATGAAGTATATGAAGTTCACATACATATAAAGTAACACCTGGGTAGGAATGTTTACAGTTATAACTATATGAAAGGTGAGTCTGAAAACATACAAGGATGGATTCAGGGACATTAAGAGTTTGAAGAAGATTTAAAGAGTCCTGCTGGTCTCTGGGTATTCAGGTCCTCAGGCCCTCCTTTTCTAAGTAAAACAGATATTCTCACATGGGATGACGCTACAGAGGATGAAAGCTAACCTCCTATTCTTGCAAATGGCATATGGGTATCCATCAAATGAAACCTTAGTGTGTAGCAGAATTATTAGTTTACACAAAGAAATGGAGCAGTTATTACCCATGTAGACAATCGTCAGCCTATGACTGATTTGGGTGCTGCTTTTCTACAAATAATAAAAGTGGATATTTGTACTATTGCTCTGTCCATTCATCCTGTGGCTTCATGTTGGAACTATCAATAAAGCATGGGTAGAGTCATATTGGTTTCATCCTTCCTGGGACATGGTTCTATGGGATCTGGATTCTTTGGAAATGTGTATGTTTCACCATCCCCACATATTTTCTGGTTCCAAGAATTCCTGGGAGTCTTATTAGGGAACTACTTTCAGAATCCCCTCAACAGCAACAACAACAACAACAACAACAAAAAAAAAACCAATGCACTTACAGTGTAATTTGTTGTCCATATCTATGATTTCAGAGAAGTATTCAGATTCACAACCAAGGCATTCAAGTCTCTAAACATATTAGAGGTTACCATAATATCATCAATATAATATGATGAAGTGACTACTTTAGGCCAGTTCCAGAATACTAACTTCTGAGTCAATAAAATATGACAAATATGTGGGGTTTTAGCAATCCCTGGGTCAAAAGACTGAATGTTCATTTTAAAGAATTCCAGGAAAAGAAAATTTTTTAAATTATCTGAGAAACTATTGATGGGTAAAAAGGCATCTAAAAGGCACAATGCATGGTGGTAAAGGATTAAAAATAGAGTCAATTATCATCATGTTGGTAGTAGACTCCAGGATTGTATGCATGGTTTATTTAGTGTTTAATAATACAGATATTATCCAAGCCCAAGGAAGCTTCTGTGCTAGAGAACTTATATAGCTATGAGGCATCTGTATTAAAGTGATTATTTTAAAGTGAGAAATACCTCAAACGATTTTTCCAGGCCCCCAAGGAAATTGGTATTTCTGGACATGAACAGTCCTTTCTGTTGGAAGGATGATGTGGTTTCCTCTCACCATTGTCTTTACAGCCATTCCTCATAGTTGGACCTTACTGCTCGATGTGTGAAGGGTTGCCAACCACTGCAAATTTTCAACCTGGGGAAATACTCAGCTTCAGGGAAGAAATTCACAAGAAATTTTGAGAGGCACAGAACTGTTTACCTTTGGACAGCTCTGCCAGAACCCACTGTGCTGCCACCAGCAGTGGCAACACTACAGAAGCATCCTGCAAACTATGAACTGTTGTTTTCCGTGCACGATGCTCATTCCCCTTGAGGGCCCAATATACTAGCAGTAACATCAGTTGTCAGTTACTGTGATCAGCACTCAGCTCTGCTTGGCTCTCAATATCCCTTTCCAGGGAAGTGAGTTCCCTGATGTTAGGAGAACTGTTTCCTCGAGCCTTAGAAGTTTGTCACAGTGGAAGAATGTAGGAGAGAATCAGTTTGTTGACCACAGATTCTCTATTCTCATCAGCTGTTCTGCCTATCTTTTATTAAGTCACTGGTCAGGAAAGCAACGCAGGGGAAAGGATTAAATCAAAGTTTAATGAAACTTCACTAGTGCTGCCTTGGTGGCACTCCTGTGGTAAATCACTCATCTAAGTATCTAATATTTCCTCTATAGCTTAACGTCCATGTACTTGGATCTCTATGTATAAGACATATTCATTTTCCAACACTTTCAGCTAGGGCATCTAGAATATTTTCTAGCAAGACAGTCACTGTTTACCCAATATTCTGTGTTATAATTAAATCTTATTAACTGTACTTGAATTGAATTCTAAGCCTTGAAACCAAGGAAGAGTAGTCATGCACAGACAGAATATGGAATTAAATGTATGGCCCATAGGTAAGTAAAACAAGTATTATTTATCCAGAATAAAGACAGGCATGTGGCCTCTCTGATTTTATCATTGTAAAAGCTACTTTTCTATTTCTGTGCTAAAACTCCATGACTGATGCAACTTGAAAAAGGAAAAGGTTTTATTTGGGCTTACAGTTCAGAGGGATCAGAGTTCATCACCATCCCAGAGGGAAAGCATAGTAGCAGGCAGACATTGCAGCTGGACCATCAAGTTGACGAGTCAAATCTTAAACATAATGGTGAGGTAGAATGAGTACAATGGGAATGTCCTAGCGGGTTGAAAATGTCAAAACTGCCCCAGGTGACATATTTCCTCCAGCTATCTTACATTTCCTAGACATCTCCAAATACCATCAGCAACTGGTAACTAAATTTTAGAGCATAGAAGAAACTCCACCAACAGGCACTGATCAATATTTCAGCAACTTAACCTATCAGGAAAATTTGTGATGCTGAGTTACACTTATTAGATTTCATGTTCCTGATTTTTTTAAATTTAATTGTCTTATTTCTATGTATGCATGTATTGATTTCTTATTTTCTGTCTCCACTTTCTCTGATTGCACACTCTTCCCTACCCTGCTTTTACCCTGACAATAGCTTTTGGCATTGTTTTGTGAACCATTTATTTTAATCATAGCTGTATGTGTGACTACTGCATTGGAACAGTGTTTTGAAGTCTGGTAAGAGTTGTTAATGGCAAAGCAACTGAAACAATGTCTTCCATTCTGTCACTATATTAGTGTAAAATAACCAAGAAATGAGTGGTCAAAGCCCTTGAGTGCTTCCCCTATCTATCTGACCAGAAAGAGGCTTAATTTTACTTTAGACTCACCCAGTGAAGTCTTCACAGCTTTGAGTTCAGGATTGCCATGGCTATAGTTTGCCAAGGAAACATTCCTGCTAATTTCTCTCTATCTTTCAGATTGTACATCTTTCCATATGATCATCTACAGTTTTTGGGGGGAGACTTGGAAAGGATAATAGAAGTGTTCTGTGTATGTCTGAGCATTGATATAACAGTGACTCTCAACACTTGGATTAGCAGGAGTTCTGAATTCACTGGCATGTACTGCAAGGAATAGCTTCTCTGAAAAGTTCTGAGAGTAACATTTGTCTGTCAGTTCACTTGCCTCTTTTTTTTAAAGTAAGTCAATTTAAAGTTTCCTTTTATGCATGCAAATGAGCCTTACTAATACATAGCTAATTTGAGCTAGGTGGAACATTAAAATGGAAAATGGTGCTTAATCAGACAAATTACCACTGCATTGATTTTATTTATCCTGTAAATTAAATAATTGACCCCACTTCCTTGTCTCCTCAACCAGTGCTAATATCTAGTCACTCTGAATTGCATTTGTTCTCCTTCCCCACATTTTTTCTTAATCTTCAACTTATGCTATTTACTAATGTTATATCTACACACTCATGTGTCTCGAATTTCTATTGCTCTTTACTTATGGCATTTAAGACCTAAGCATTGGTTGTCTTATCAATTGTGTATAAATATGCGTTGTTGTTATGAAAGGTTGGTTAAATAAGTAATCCATCACTCAGGAAAACCAGCTTGAGGAAGCAAGAATACTGAAAAGAAAGTGAATGTCAAATCGATCTAAGAGCACCACCCAACAGAATGGATTACCATATGTAAAAAAGACTGTTATATGTCACCTCCATCATCATCTGTCTCATCATCATCTTCCTGTGTATCTCAGCCTCTCTCATGCTACTTTCTCCATAATTCTGAGACCCTCAGGCCAAGCTTCACTATATGGCTCAGTTACTTACAAAGAGCATAGACTAGTATCAAAGACCTCAAACAATGAAACTATAAGTTTATTTATACAGAGTTTCTGTGAATCATGGATCTCCTCAGACTTACCTGGTTCCTGGTTACCTGGTTGTATCAGTGCATTCTTGTGGCAGGGAATGAGGCATACTGTACCACTACCATCCATGCATAATTCAGAACTGACGTACATCTGAAGTCTCCTCCAAGAAGCTCCTATGAACATATGTTGCTAAGATTTATTGAGGTGTGCTGAATTGGGGAAAAAGGAGACTTAGTTTATTTCTTTTCTTTACTGGGATATATTCTTTATTTACATTTCAAATGTTATCCCCTTTCTCTGTTTCCTCTCCAAAGCACCCTATTTTATCCACCTTCCCACTGCTTCTATGAGGGTGCTCCCTCAACACCCCACCCACTCCCACCCTCCTGACCTGGCATTCTCCTACACTGGGAGATCGAACCTTCACATGATCATGGCCCTCTCCTCCCATTAATGTCCAATAAGGCCAACCTCTGCTACATATGCGGCTGGAGCCAAGCGTACCACCATGTGTACTCTTTGGTTGGTGGTTTAGTCCCTGGGAGCTCTGGAGCATCTGGGTGGTTGATACTGTTCTTCCTATGGGGTTACAATCCCCTTCAGCTCCTTTAGTCCTTTCTCTAATTCCTCCGTTGAGGACACCATGCTCAGTCCAAAGGTTGGCTGCAAGCATCTTTCTCTGTATAGACAACTATATCAGGCTCCTGTCAGCAAGCACTTCTTGGCATCCACAATGGTGTCTGGGTTTGGTCACTGTATATAAAGTGTATCCCCAGGTAGGGCAGCTTCTTGATGATCTTTCCTTCAGTCTCTGCTCCATATTTTGTCTCCATAGTTCCTTCCTTGAGTACTTTGTTCCCCCTTCTAAGAAGGACTGAATCATCCATGCTTTGGTCTTCCTTTTTTTTGAATTTCATGTAGTTTATGAATTGTATCTTAGGCATTTAGAAATCTTGGGCTAACATCTGCCTATTAGTGAGTGCATACCATGTGTGTTCTTTTGTGATTGGGTCACCTCACTCACTATGATATTTTCTAGTTCCTTACATTTTCTAGTTCCTTCACAGGAATTTCAAGAAGTCATAGTTATTAATAGCTGAGTAGTACTCCATTGTATAAATGTACCACATTTTCTGTATCCATTCCTCTGTTGAAGGACATCTGGGTTGTTTCCAGCTTCTGGCTATTATAAATAAGGCTGCTATGAACATAGTGGAGCACATGCCCTTGTTATATGTTGGAGCATCTTTTGGGCATATGCTCAGTAGTAGTAGAGCTGGTCCCCAGGTAGTACTATGTCCAAATTTCTGAGGAACTGCCAGACTGATTTCCAGAGTGGCTATACCAACTTGCAATCTCACCATCAATGGAAGAGTGTTCCTATTTATCCACTTTTTTGCCAGCATCTGGTGTCACCTCAATTTTGATCTTAGCCATTCTAACGGGTGTGAGGTGGAATCTCAGGGTTGTTTTGATTTGCATTTCCATGATGACTAAGAATGTTGAACATTTCTTTAGGTTCTTCTTAGGCATTTGATATTCCTCAGTTGAGAATTCTCTGTTTAGTAGTGTACCCCATTTTTAATAGGGCTATATGATTCTCTGGAGTCTAGCCCTCTATCAGATGTAGGATTGGTAAAGAACTTTTCCCAATTTGTTGATTGCTGCTCACACAATAATAGTGGGAGACTTCAACACCTCACTTTCAGCAATGTACAGATCATGAAAACAGAAGCTAAACAGAGATGCAGTGAAACTAACAGAAGTTACGAACCAAATGGACCAAACAGATATTGAAGAAAATCTCAGAAAATGGAAAAATCTTCTATGCTCATGTATTAGCAGGATTAATAGAGTAAAAATGGCTATGTTGTTGAAAGCAATCTACAGATTCAAAGCAATCTCCATGAAAATTCCAACTCAATTCTTTATAGAGTTACAAAGAGCAATTTGTAAATTTCTTTGGAATAAGAAAGAACCCAGGATAGTGAAAACTATTTTCAGTAATAAAATAACTTTTATTTGTGTGTGTGTGTGTGTGTGTGTGTGTGCACGTGCACTTGCTTTTTTCTTGGCTGTTTCAGGTTTTGGAGCTACTTGATGTGATAAGGCAATTTATTCCAACTAGTTTATAAAAAAATGACAGTCTGATTAAGTAGCCTTATTTATACTTTTTTCTTTTCTGTGTTTAACATGGTAGAAACATACCATCATTATTACACTAGTTCATAGAGGAGATTGAAGTCAGTAGTTCTAGCATACATAGGGAAAGATAGTTATTCAAGAGTATGATGACCTGGAGAAGAAATCTGTTAAAAGTGCTGAAAGACGAGTATCTTCACAATAGCATCAATGCTGCTTTAGAATATTAGGGTTAACTTTTCTTTGTTTCTTTATCCAGTTATTAAACTGTTACTTATCAATTTACAGTTACAGAAAAGCTACCTGTTGAATTTAGAGAAAATGACTGTGGATGTTAAAACCAACTTGATAGGATTATAGCATGCATCTCAATCTTTTGCCTATGTGTATGTATATGCATCATGTGCATGTCTACTCTGACCAGAGAGGTCCGAGTAGATCATTGTTTTCCCAGGAATTGAACCTATTGATGGTCGTGAGCTACCCTGTGGGTGCTGAGAATCAAACCAAGGCATTAGTAAGAGTAACAAATGCTTGAACCACTGAGCCACCTATCCAGCCCCAAACATTTGTGCATAAAGTTAATATTTTTCTCTGGATGAAGTCTAAAAAAGTAAAATTAAAACACTAAGAAGTAATATAGATACTTGCTTAAAATCTGTTGTAGCAGCAGGCATCTAGGAGGAAGTTTGTTACAGTTGAACAACTGAAACTGCTTGACAGAATTAGAAAATGATATCTAAATGGGTATGAAAGATCTGAGGTACTGCAGCACAGAAATATGTGATATTTCCTCATTAATGATATGAGGAGTTTTCTGTAACTTAAGGCTTATCGAACCAGATTGGACCCCCTGAACAGTCTATGATTTTTCTAGGAAACCTTGAGTGGCATGAAACACGATTTACAATAACATTTTATGCATATTAATCCTTGTAACAACATAAAACTACACAGCATTTTTCTTAATTTTGATGTATACTTAACCCATTATAATATACAGATTTGAATTTAATGGTAAATGTAAAAATTTTTCTCCAAATCTTTGCAATTGTGATTAAAAGTATGGATATATAAATTAAATAAATATAAAAATGTAGTTACATATATGTTTATCCACCTAGTTTTATATGTTAAAGCTATTAAGCAAGTATATGGCTTTTCCTGAGTGTTTTTTTTTATTACCAAACACTTTAAATATTGGAACTGAAGCATGATTTGTCATAATTTTAAGGCTAAAAAGAGTGAGTTCATTTCAGTTTCTATGGTTTTGATGTTCTCATTGCAAGTTAGCAATGATGGATCACAGACTTTAAGCTGTAATAGACCCCTTACAGATGAAGTCCTTCAGGAAGTTATATTCTATTCTTTCACAATCCCACATAACTTAATATCTTACTAGCTGAGAAGTTGAGGTTGTATTAATCTGCAAAATTATTCCCATATTTAATGTTAATTTGTGCTGACATAGTATTTCGTAAAAACTGTCGTTTTTAATTGTAAACCCTGAGGTATTTCTAATTTTATTGTATGGATCACAAAAGTATATACAATAATAAAAATATTTCATTGAGTTAGTTTCTACTTTACTTCTAAAAATCATTAATACTAAAATTTGAGATTTACATGAACAATATTGTGGTTTCATTATTTAATTCTTTACTCACAGTTATTTCTTTAAAGAATATATAACTCTTTATTCTAACCAATTGTGTAATATCATTATTCTTAATAATTAGTAAGTGTATTTCCCATTATTGTTATTTTTTCTTCTTAAAATTATATTATTTATGAGTAAATGAACCATGCTGAAAGAACTTGAACAATGATGAGCTAAATTCCAATCTCAGGAAGTATAAATTAGGTTAGTAATACATGTGGTATTGAACTCAGTCATGATTATTTTAATAAATCTAATTAGAATAAGTCATATTGCTTAAGATAACTGTACTTATGTTCACTTCAGGGAATAGATGGCTTGTGTCAGTCTCTCAGCTGGCCCACATTTTTGTTTGTCTTATAGGGATATAATTGCTTCATATTATTTACATAAATTTTGATTCCTGAGAGAAAAACAAATAGTGATGAATTCACAATAAAAAATTAGCAGATAAAACAATATAAATAGGGATGATAAAATTGCCATTTTTATATTAAACATTTATAAAATTCAAACAAGCATCATATTTCATATGTTAATAACTGATTCTCTTTATGCCACCAAATAGCTTTTTTAATTTTAGTGATTGAAAACCTTCAGTCCTAAAATAACTTTTAATTGGGAGTTTTAACACATATTTAGATGTAACATGCATACATTTATATAATACTATTTGATGTTTTATTACATGTATATATTCAGTTATTGATAATTGCATTTGTCAGATGTGTAGCTTGCTTAAATTTGTATTTTATTACCTCATTATTTTTTTCTTTTTAGTTGTTTGACTTCAACTCTCTCTGTCTCTCTTTGCTTCTGTTTGCAGTGCTTCTGAAAGATGCTTCAAAAGTCCTTTATTGGTTCTTGTCTATGGCATTGGTCACAATTTGGACCAGTTATAGGTTAGCCATTCCCCCAGTCTCTGCTTTCTTTGTCCCTGAATTTCTTTCAAATAGGACAAATTTGGGGTCAAAGGCATTTTGTGTGGGTTGGTATTCTTATTTCTTACCGGGGGTCCTGCTTGGCTAAAGGAGATGGCTACTTCAGTTTCCTTGTTCCCACTGTTAAACATTTTGGCTGCCTTGACAGGCCTCAGTGGGAGAGGCTGCATGTGCCTAACCCTGCATAGACTTCATAGGCCAGGGTTAGTGAATACTCAGAGTTGTGGGCACCCTCTTTGAGGAGAAGGGGAGGGGGAGGAAAAGGGGAAAGGGACGTTGTGAGGAGGAGACACAGATGGACAGAAATTGGGATGCAAAAAATAAAAAGAAAGTAAATAAAGTAGGAAAAAATTGAAAAGAAAAGTACCGTAAAAGGAAAAAAAGGTTCTTTATTTCTTCAATGATCATCAGATCAGTATGCATATGTTACAGTGCTGACTTTGAACTCTTACAGACATTATACAGTAGCACACCTTACATGTAAATTTTAGTTTTATTTTGAATTGATAATTGTAAGGGATGGGAGAGTTTCAAGTTTCATTAGGTTATATGTGTTTATTCAAATATCCCAGCACAATCCACTGAAAAATAGTATTTTTTCCCATTGTGTATTCTTATATCGGTCACAAATCATTTGGCTTTGTATAGATTTATGTCTGGCTTCTTGCACCATGGGTCTACATGTCTCTATTGCTGGAAGTAGAACCCAAAATTACTAGAGAGCTATGGCATATAATTTATAGAACAATAATAAAAAACTTAATTTCAATATTTTTTCAAAATTTAAGAAATAAAATTCCTTTAGGTTAACCTTATAAACATATAGAAATTTTATGAAGTCAGTTATCTTCAAATCTTCCTGGCTAATTTCTAATCCTGAAAACTAATAGCCTAATTATTTTAATTTATCTTGCTTAAATACTCTTTTTGTATCATATCTATGAATAAGTAAATTATAAATATCTACTTCATTGGAGATTGCACATTGGTATTATATTAATTTGCACTTTTAAGATTCTTCTTAGATCCATTCTTTCATAATTTCATGTATAATTGCTTTCTGCACACAAAAAAATTACATGATTTTAGTGTTAATTTTTATTTTATAAAGGCTATACAAGTGAAGCAAATTTATATATTCACAATTATACACTTTAGTTTTTATGCTTGAATGAAAAGAAAGGGTACTCACTTAGTATAAATACCATAAACGGGACATGATTATTTCCTATAGTCCTCACATTGAACACAAGACATGTTGACATATTTATACAGCATATGTGCTACTTAATGTCTTCCCCTTTGTATCTTTACATTTTATTTATCCTAATCAGCACTGTACATAGCAGTGAAAATAGATGAGACATATCATATGTATTATATCTCACAAAAATGTTTCATATAAATGGGTTCATTAAGTATTTTTGACTTTTAGGTTAGAGACACTCTAAAGGACTTAGGATGCTGTTTCATTGTGATTTAAATTGCATATGCTGTTAGTTTGTGACACAAAACACATCTTAATATTCTTGCTGGCTATTTCTGTGTCTTCTAAGAATAAATTGCTATTCATGATTTATTCCATATTCAATGATCACTTTGTTTCCCTACTATTGAACTATATGAGTTCTTTATTAATTTTCCATGTTCATCTTTATGTATATACATATATATGTGTATATGTATGTATGTGTATATACATATGTATGTATGTGTATGTATGTGTATGTATACACAAAACATTGTATATATAATACATATACATATACAAAACATTATATATACAATGTATATATATAACACATATATACATTATATAATGTATATATATAATATATAATGTATATATATATATATATATATATAGAGAGAGAGAGAGAGAGAGAGAGAGAGAGAAAGGAGAAAGAGAGAAAGAGAGAGAGAGAGAGAGAGAGAGAGAGAGAGAGAGAGAGAGAGAAAGAGAGAGGATTTAAAAATAGTGCTTCAACCAGACAACATAGGGAAGAATGGTTTATTTGGCTTTCATTTAATATCACTGTTCATCTTCAAAGGAAATAAGAACATGTTCTCAAATAGAGTAGGCACCTGGAGGCATTATGTAGGATTGAGGCTTGGGGGTTTCTCCATCTAATTTTGGCATGCCCATTTATGTTTCCCTTGTTATGTCATGTTTTAAAAGTCATGCCATTAAGACTTTAAGAATGTAGTTCCTGATATTTCTAGGGTACACAATTTCCCAGCAAAATCTAATCTTCTACCTTTCATAATCTCACTTTCTCTTGCACAATGTTCCCTGAGACTTATGTACAAGAGTGTTTTGTAGATTTATCCATTGGGACTGGACTCCATTACTTGATGTTAACAAACATCTCTCTAATTGGACTTACAACCCACTCAACAAAACACAAATCAACCAATCAACCAACAAACCAACAAACAAGCATCTTGGTTCATACTAGAAACTTAACTATTCAGTGTTAATGAAGTCATGATTATTGGTGGAGAATCTATAAACACTAACATCAAACCATCACAAACCTTAACAACAATCTACAAACATTGGTTCTTTTATAAATGTTATTTATGTTTCTAGTATCAACCCTGTTCTGTTTATCTTTGATTGAGTGGGTTTTGAGTCCAATGAGAAAGATGTTGCTTACCATCCATGTATAGATGGCATTATGGAACCTTTAGAGGTATTATGTGTGGCTTGTCATTTATGGAGATCATAAGCTTCATAGTTCAATAGAAATGTTGCTTGTTTTCCTACCTTGAAAACTTGAAAACAGCATTTAATACTATGAAATTAGGTCCTAATGGAGACACATTTAAGTCAGTTCAAGCTCATAGTTCTCTGGACGCAGTTTCTGAAGTAGGAATTACAACTTAATAATAACAACTTAACTTCTACCTCTGACAACAAGAAAGTGCAACAAAGAAAAGCTGTATTTTGAGGGGTCTTTTGGATAACCCTGGCCATCAGCTCAAAAGAAAGCTTCTCATGTCTGGTATTTGGAATTTGTAGATGACCTTTGGCTACTGGAAGGAACATTGTGTTTTGAATTCTACCATAATAAAATGATGTTGTTTAAGTGCATTGTCTTGAATTCATATACAGATAGGCAATTCTAAATAGGATCAGTAATTTTAAAAAATACTTAATATTGAGTGAGAAACTATGGTAATCTCTTAGGGTTTTTATTTGAAGTCCAAGAGTTGGGAGTATGTTTGATCAAAAACACATTATATTCATGAGTGGAATTAAAACAATGAAAATTAAATAAATTCATTTCTCATAATGTATAGTCTTCCACTGCTCTCATTTTAAGAATGCATGCACAAAATAATGCCCTGTTTCATGCACAATCATCTGTATTTTTAATTAAAATAATAAAACCTTACTCAGGAACATATTCTGCTTTCCCTTAGACAGTTTTCTATGTGCAACTTTTCCTCTTCATTGTCTATTATGTGTTCAAGAAATGCAGAGTAAATTTAGTAGAATATTATTAAAATATAATTAAAGTTATAAATAGGCAGAACAAGATAGATAATCTATCACCAGGCTAATAGAAGCGAACCTTTATCTAAAATGCTAAATTGCCTGGTATAATGTCTTTAACATAGATAATTCTTTAACACTTCACAGATACTAAATTAGGATTTTTTAATGAAAATGTAATATTTTAATATATGTATAACAAATATTTTTCAAAGATGAAATATGTAACGACTTCTTTCTGATTTGTGTTATAAAATTAAAGAAAATAATGTTCTTTTCACCACATATAAAAACTTGCTAGCAATTTTCTCTGACAAAATTGTACACATGAATCATGGCTGAGAAGTGGAGTCCTTACTTTTCCATCAGAAGCCCAGATAGTCTGAGCTGCTGAAGGAATGAAGAATAAAGGCCAATTTTGGCCAAGTTTGGAAAGTAATTTGAGTTTGTTAAAAAGCCATATCTTATAGTTGGAGTGTTTTACTCAATAACCATTTTAGATTATGTCCCACTCACAGCTTCTAGTCTAATTATCCTGAAAATATTTAAAGATTTTAGGTAAGACATTCACTACCAGTTTTAGTTTCGTCAAATATAACAAGAAACATGACATATACAACTTTACATAAGACTCAAAGAAAACATATTCTAAAGGATTGATAGAAATAAGACATGAAGCTTTCTTTTTTACAAAGCTAAAATGTTGAGTCTATACTGTATTCTAATAAATATTCCCACATTATAGTTGAAAAACCAAATAAGCATGTTTATAATGTTCTGATTCATAGGCTCACAAAACAAATAAAAACACCAAAGAACATCTTCAAAAAGTATTAATATTTTAGTGGAAATTTCTCACATATTTTATTTATTCAGGTCATTTGTGTGGTTAGTACCACAGAGAAAAATGTTTCAAAATCTCTATGTAAATTCCATAGAAATTATTAATTTTAATTTAATTTATGTTGAAATATATAGAGAATTTACATAATATACTTATCTACTAAATGCATTTATTTTTAAAATCACATTGCCTTCTGTTACATAAAATTTTTAGCTTAATCTAAAATATAATCATTTCCAATAATACATATATGAAAACATTTTCAGTCTACATTGAAACCTCATTTTTACTTAAACACATATATTATATTACTTATTTTCTGAAATTATAATTACTTCATCACCTATTTCTTTTTTCCCCTTTCATAACCTCCTATGTAACCTTTCTTGGCATCTTTCAAATCTGTGGCTTCATTTTTGATTAATTGTTTTTATATACATATATACACACATAGGTGTACATATGTATATTTCACATAGATATATGCATATACATACATATATTCATATACACCCATTTTATGTATATAGTTATAGATACATATGTGTACATGTGTGAGAGAAAGTAGAAATATGTGATATATATGTATATATGTGTGTGATATATATATATATGTCTCACATATATAATTTGTAAATATGCAAATACCACTTTCTCAGTCATGAAAAATATAATGTTTTTATTCATTAAACTCAGAATTATATTTCAAGGTAATAGTCATGTTTTTATTTTAATTTGAACCATTTAAATGATTTCTTGTCTACCTCTGAATAAAAATCAATTTAATTCAATGAATTATACAATATTTAAGTAAAAGTGTCTAAAATTTGTGTGACATATATCAAGGATAATATAGTAAGCAGAGCTTCCCAAAAGATTGGTAGCAGAATAAATTAATAAAATTCAGCCTTCTTAATTGAAAAGCTGTTCAGTGAATTATTTATGTTTAAGCATGAATTTAGGAGGTAGAAAGTCAATATTTGTCTCTTTTTTGGATGCTCTGACTGCATCCCTGATACGAGGAGATATGTGGATTCTCTGTTGCTTTTGTCATACACAACACTTAGTTGTTGGTATATAAATATCCTCGAACCGGTTTTCTGGTGAGCAGGAACCTTTGGGCAGCAGAGAAATATCTGCTTGCCAGCAGTGAACACCTCCTGAGCATGTGGCACCCTCC